>NC_090446.1:1127909394-1128212424 GCF_031143425.1 Pleurodeles waltl | reverse complement strand
ACACCCTATATCAGGTGTGCATAATTATTAGGCAACTTCCTTTCCTTTGGCAAAATGGGTCAAAAGAAGGACTTGACAGGCTCAGAAAAGTCAAAAATAGTGAGATATCTTGCAGAGGGATGCAGCACTCTTAAAATTGCAAAGCTTCTGAAGCGTGATCATCGAACAATCAAGCGTTTCATTCAAAATAGTCAACAGGGTCGCAAGAAGCGTGTGGAAAAACCAAGGCGCAAAATAACTGCCCATGAACTGAGAAAAGTCAAGCGTGCAGCTGCCACGATGCCACTTGCCACCAGTTTGGCCATATTTCAGAGCTGCAACATCACTGGAGTGCCCAAAAGCACAAGGTGTGCAATACTCAGAGACATGGCCAAGGTAAGAAAGGCTGAAAGACGACCACCACTGAACAAGACACACAAGCTGAAACGTCAAGACTGGGCCAAGAAATATCTCAAGACTGATTTTTCTAAGGTTTTATGGACTGATGAAATGAGAGTGAGTCTTGATGGGCCAGATGGATGGGCCCGTGGCTGGATTGGTAAAGGGCAGAGAGCTCCAGTCCGACTCAGACGCCAGCAAGGTGGAGGTGGAGTACTGGTTTGGGCTGGTATCATCAAAGATGAGCTTGTGGGGCCTTTTCGGGTTGAGGATGGAGTCAAGCTCAACTCCCAGTCCTACTGCCAGTTCCTGGAAGACACCTTCTTCAAGCAGTGGTACAGGAAGAAGTCTGCATCCTTCAAGAAAAACATGGTTTTCATGCAGGACAATGCTCCATCACACGCGTCCAAGTACTCCACAGCGTGGCTGGCAAGAAAGGGTATAAAAGAAGGAAATCTAATGACATGGCCTCCTTGTTCACCTGATCTGAACCCCATTGAGAACCTGTGGTCCATCATCAAATGTGAGATTTACAAGGAGGGAAAACAGTACACCTCTCTGAACAGTGTCTGGGAGGCTGTGGTTGCTGCTGCACGCAATGTTGATGGTGAACAGATCAAAACACTGACAGAATCCATGGATGGCAGGCTTTTGAGTGTCCTTGCAAAGAAAGGTGGCTATATTGGTCACTGATTTCTTTTTGTTTTGTTTTTGAATGTCAGAAATGTATATTTGTGAATGTTGAGATGTTATATTGGTTTCACTGGTAATAATAAATAATTGAAATGGGTATATATTTTTTTTTGTTAAGTTGCCTAATAATTATGCACAGTAATAGTCACCTGCACACACAGATATCCCCCTAACATAGCTAAAACTAAAAACAAACTAAAAACTACTTCCAAAAATATTCAGCTTTGATGTTAATGAGTTTTTTGGGTTCATTGAGAACATGGTTGTTGTTCAATAATAAAATTAATCCTCAAAAATACAACTTGCCTAATAATTCTGCACTCCCTGTATGCATGAGCAAATATGCCCCTACTATGTCTTTGTCAATTCTTAGACATAGTAAGTGTACAGAGAAGCCATTTTAAATACATGTGCAGCACACTGGTCACTACGAGTTCCCCAGCTACATGATGACTTCTGTAAACCTGTGGATGTTTGGCATCAATCATCTTGTACTAATAAACCCTTACTGATTCCAGTGATGGATTTATGAATAAATGCACCAGAGGGCACCTTGGAGGTGCCCCCTAAAAAACCCACCAACTACTGGTGAGCTCACTGACCAGTTCTGGTCAGTCTGCCAGCAACAGACGAGAATTTGACCTCCCAGAGTGACAGCCTCTGCTCTCGAGAGATTAGAAACAAAAGCCTGTCCGAGCTGGGGTGTTACCCACCCCTCCCCACAGGATGACCTGCATTCCAAGGCAGGAGCTTCAAAGAACCCACCGCCTTCGGTATTGTATTGTATTATATTGTAATTGTATTTATATAGCGCTTACTACCCCTGACGAGGCATTGAAGTGCTTTTCGATGAGTACCACGCTACTCTGGAACCCAACAAGAATTAGTGATGGATTAGTATCGTTAAATAATGGGTACAGTTTTAGTATTATTATGGAGTTAATTTCAGCCGCGGATATGAGAGTTTGTTAGTTAGATTGACTGGAGTAATGGAGGGGTGGAGGAGGAAAGAAATCCAGAAGTGTTAATTGGGAGTAAATCCTTCATTTACTTAACCCAAAGGCTTGGGATGAGTAAAAGGGGGCGGAGGGGGAAGAGTATGTGGAAGGGTTAGGGAGAGCATAGTAGCAGGGTGAGATGAATGCAGGAGAATTTAGTAGGGTTGTGTGGGAGGTCACAGAGGTAAAGTGAGGTTTGGTGAGTTAGATGTGGAAGTGGAGGGAAGAGTTAGGCAGAGATATTTAGGAGATGAAAGTGGTAGAAGGGATTTGGGATGAGTCAGAGTGAGGATGGAGAATAGTTTGATAGAGACATGACATAAGAGTGATGAGTAGATAAATGTGATAAGATGAGAGCAGGAATTCATAGATATCTAGTATAACAACCCACCCAGGAGCCATGCAATGATCCACGAACATGCCAAGCACAGAAACAACATATATACACACACACACACACATATATATATATATATATATATATACACACACACACACAAACACACACGAATACACACACATACAATACATAATTAGAATCATGGGTAAAAAATACTTAGTCAGACAGGTTTAAAGAGTGTGTGTATTTTATTGTTCTGACATAGTAGCAATACATATTTTCCAAAGAAACTATAAATAAATAGAAATATACATATAGGGGGTCATTCCAACCTTGGCGGTAAAAGCCGCTTACCGCTGTCAGAAGACCGCCAACATACCGCTGCGGCAAACTGCCACGGTCATTCTGACCCACAACAGGCAAACGCCAAAATACAGACATCCACAAAAGTCCGCCACACCAAAGGCCAGCGAGAAACTGGCGATGACCAAACCTCCACCGTCACGCCAACAGAAATACGCCCACACTATCACGATCCATATATATAACAAAAACCTAACACTGGTTTGATAGATCTCAATGAGGTCAGCTGTGATGTCACAGAACATATCATGAGTGATGCAACATGTGAGGTCATAAGCAGCCATGGGGGTGCAAGTTATAGCTAGCACTGCTAACTGGTGAATTTCTGTAGTTCTTTTAGTTTAAAACATTAATGCTGCCATTGACAAATCCACTTAACCTTGCTTTAACCTTTGTTTTTTTCAGTGAATTTATATAAAAATAACATTTTATATAGATTATATATATATATATACATACACACATACATTCATACATATACATATACATACATATACACACACACACACACACACACACACACACAGTAATATTACCCTGTGACGGTCACAACTGGGTAGTTCTAGTTAGGTCTAGGTAGTTCTAGTTAGGTCTGGTCTTCCACAGACCGAGCGCTTTTTGGTTTGCTAATAACTGTGGTGGTTTGACTAAACCCCCTTGCGTTTTCTATTGACTTTTTTTGTATAGCACTACTGTTAAAAAAAAAAAACAATGACCATAATTATACTAAATTTGACAGGAAGCTAGATCTTGGTTCAGAAAGTGTACTTTTTGTGACTTAGAGTAAATCCGATCATGAGTTTTAGATATTAAGCTCCATAAATGTTAGCATTCCGGAAGGGTTGGGCTCGAGGGTCTTTCAGGAGAGTCCCTGGAAAAAAAGTAGAGCCTTCTGATTGGCTTTTTTACCCTTAGGCCATTTTGCTCCTGCAGGAATGAGCACTCTGATTGGCTGCTAGTACCATGAAGAAAAATGCTGCTGGCAACCATTACAGGATTTCGGGACTTACCCCCTACCCTACATTTAAAAAAACAAAAATTAAAATAATGTGTTAGTGTAGGGATACCCTACTCCCCAGTCCTCATGGGCCCACCTGGGTCCAAAGAAGAAAAATGCACCTGCTTTTACTGCAATCCTGCAGGATCAGATCTGGCCTTTCTCAGAGGAAGATGCCAACTCCTCCAGAGTGTTTCTGCGGGCCCCCTGCAACCACGAGGAACCTCAGTACTGGACCCAGTGCCAGGGGACACCCTTGCATTTGCGCCTTACAGCCCGGGGAGGAGTGGACGGATGGTGTCCCCACATGCCCGAGGCCCCCTTTGGGTCCCTCTGGACTGTCCTTCCAGTCCATCCCTGCAGCGACTTAGTGACCAGACCGAAAGACTTGAATGGGACACCCAGCGCTGTGACACACGTCTGAACCTAGACACACCCGAGCTCTCCAAGGTGACCTGATGGTGTGGTCTTGGACATTGCCCCAAAACCACCTTAAGTCCAGGAGATTGGCCGTCTTTGTTTTCTTCCAGTGGATTGCATTGTAGCTTTCTAAAAAATGCAATGTCTACTTTTAAAAACTCTAAAAATTCTTAGCTTGATAAGTACTCCTCTGACTTCAGCAATCTTGGTATCAAAGTTTAATAAGTATCATTTTTCTAAATTGGGGACGGATTTCTTTATTGAGTGTTTGTCTAACGTACTGCGTGAGTATGTGCCTTACATGCTTAGAGCTAACCTCTAATATGCCTAACTGATCGACCACACTACCCATTTGGGATGTCATTTGTGCCTCTGTAATACCTCTGGGGATTGATTCGACTCTTTGCACAGTGTACCACACTTTGGTCCACTACATAAAGAGCCAGCTTCCTATACCCAGGCTGAAATGAAAGTGCCTTGAGCAATCCTCGGAGGAGCTAAAAATGCACAAAAATGTATTTTAGTGTGGGACCCTTCCACTAAAATGTGTTCTAATAATGCCCGATGCGTGATACTTGGCAGGGCTGCCTCTGCTGCATCTGGATGAGTGGGTGCATTGTACGTGCTGTGCACAGGGGATCCAGATCTAGCTGGGCAGGCCCAATTAGTTGAATGCACCAAAACATGGGGCGAGGAGACGAAGAAGAGCCTGACTGGGCCTCCTTTCTCCTCCTGCACTGGAGCCATCAGTGACTGACAACACTCTACAAGACCATCTGGCATAAAGAAGAAGGCCTGGTGGCTGTTGAGGGGGGAACATTGTCGAGACAGAGATCCCTGCTATGGCACAGGATTGGAAGGTGTGGGGGAGCTCCCCCCCACTTCTAATTCTCCCTAGAAGAGATGGGTCAAGACAGATCCTCTGGCACAGGATAGCAAACAAAAATAGCTAGCAGGTATAGCACGGAACATGCAGAGGGGGGGTATTAGGCCCAGCCCATAACTAAAGATGAAACATCAAATGCCCAGATACTAAAGGCCATTTTCCAGCTGAAACAGAGCCTAGAGCTGAAAATGGATGCTGTATGCACTTATGTCAATTTACTATGTGTGGATCTCCACAAGATGATGAGCAAACGCTGGAAACACAACAAAATGTGACTGCCCTAACCGCGGAGCTTGAGCACCTACAAACAACGGTCCACACCCTTGGAGACAGAACAACGCCTGGAGGATGTGGAGGAACTGTTGCAGAGCTGTAACCTTCATTTTGTGGGATTTTTGGAAGGCCGGAGCAACACCGAAGCTGTTTCTGGAAGGTTGGCTTAAGAACCTGCTAGGTTCTGACAAACTCCTGCCGCTGTTTGCCACTGAGAGAGCCCACTGGGCCCTGGCCCGAGGAAGCCTGCCCAGAGCAATAATTGCACGAATCCTCAATTACAGGGACAGCACCAGTATTGTGAAATTGGGCAGGGCCCAAGAAGAGATTCGATTGGAGAGTCTGAGAATCTATATTTTCCCATTCTACACTAAAAAAGTTCAACTTGAGCAAACATCCTTCCTGGAGGAAAAGCAGAAGCTGAGACATTTGAATAACTGTTACATGCTGCCGTTCACTGTGAATCTGTGTGCTGTACACAACAGCCGTGCTCACTTCCTTACCAGCCCAAGGAGGTATGGGACTGACTCAAAAACCCCTCACGAGGGGCGACAGTCATCCACTACACTGCTGGGAGCGTGGCTCCAAGAAAAATAACAGAACTATCATGTTGGAGGAAAGATGACAATGGGGTATGGTGATGGAACAGCCCACCTCGCTCGCGAGTAAAGATGCAAGAGGATGGTACTCTGGCAATAGCGGAGACTCTTGAAGACCCAGAGAGAGAGAACGAAGCTGCTGATAGTGGTTGCACTGAAGAGAGACCGTGAAAACGCTGATTAACTGAAAGAAGGGGGCACTAGTTTGGATAAACAAGCATTTTTTTATTTATTTATTTTTTAAACTTAGTGGCTCGTGCTGGGACAGGTGATGTGAGGATCCCATGAGAGGTAAGATATTTTGTAGGGTTCCTTTAAAATATAGACTTCCACTGGCACTGCTGTCAATTCAAGAGAGCCGAGTGGTTCTAGGTACACAGGACTACACCAGTCGGGGGGAGCACATCAGAAATGAGCAGGGTGCCTTACAAATGCAACACACTGAAAAGCATTTGAGTAAGTGCAACATTGTGGTGTCCATAAGGACCAGAGGTAGCTTATATGGATGCGTGGTAGGGCATTTCTGGCCTCTGCGACCAGCCAATGCACTAGCTTGCTGGAAATGGAGGACACAAGGCAAAGCCCAGCTTGAGTGAGTTGCATGTTAGGAGTGCAGTTTTAGTTTTACTGCACTCACTGGGATCATTTAGTTGTTACACACCTCAACATTAGGGGGTAGAATGGGAAAGAACCAGTTGTTAAGTTCTGAGGGTGTTTACCCAAGGGGTGAGATGGGTGGTTGGGAGGTTTATGCACGATGGGTGAAGGCTTGAATACTTTACCCAAGGCGATCTGGCTCTTTGACCAGTTGCTACAGTAGACTCAGCTGGACAGCACAAAGCCCAAGACAGAATCATGAGTAGTGCAGATAATGGAGTGCTTCACCTTGCTACCTGGAATGTCACTCTCTGAGGTCATGAAACGGCTAAGGTGCATAGATGAACGAGTTACTTACCTTCGGTAACGACTTTTCTGGTGGATACATTAGCTACCTGTGGATTCCTCACCTAATGAATACTCCCATGGCGCCAGCATTCGACGGAAATCTTCTTACTAGTCTCTGCACGTCGACGAGGACGTCACTCTAGCCCACGCGACGCCGTCTGATGTCATACAGGCAATAAGAGGTCCTCGACGACGTGCCAACGTCAGTTCCCTTTTTTCCGTGCATTCGAAACGGTTATCTTCGAGGGAGCAACTGTTACTTTTGTGGCGTAGTCTTTCGCTGTGGTAATAATGTCGCAGAGAAAGTCTGGATTCAAGCCAGATTGGCCCCGGGGATTTCCATCCCGTCGACGTCGGGATTTCGGCCTGTGACTCCGGTGGGTCCATCTGCTTCGACTGCTCTTTCGTCGGCGCCGAAGTTACCTGTGGCGCCGGACGCGGCGTCGGTGGCTTCTGAAGATCGGCGCCGATCTTCGACTTCGGCGGAGGCATTGTCGACTCCGCGTATTGAACAACGGCTTCATTCGAGGAGACGTGCTCTCCGTGTATTAGAGGAGCAGGAGTACCAACGAGCCCTGGAGGAAGGAGAGCTAGAGGACTCGGGTGATGGGCTGCGTGGTCTGGAGTCGGCCAGTGGGCTGGACACTTCCCCTGAGTGGGATCTTTCGTCCCCGGGAGAATATACTGAGGAGGCTGCTTCCTTTCACGCAGTGGTACGGAAGGCAGCTAGTTTTTTGGACTGTTCAGATATGCAAACAACTTTGGGGACATCTGGAGAACAACCGGAAACCTTCAGGAACCAGGGCAATTGAGTGGAAGGCACTGAAGACAGTAGTGAAGGGGAACTGTTTATCTAAGATGTATGGCATCAGACAAAAGATTACACAAGAACTGGCGCAAAAGGAAGTACAGCAAGCGAAAATGCAGGCCCAGGACATGGAGGATTGGCCATCACCGGAGCCCCTCTTGACACTAGACAGTGAAATAGGGACTTCCTGGGACATGCTAGGCAAGCATACACTCTGTGAGTATCGGCAGAAACTCCATGCTGAGCGAGACAAGTCTGGAAGTTTACTTGCCCGGATTTTAAAAAGAGAAGCCCCCACTCAACCCCCGCCCGATCCTATCCCTAAATAGACCTGACAGAACAAGAGTTGTGACCAAGAGTGGTATAAATACTGCCCCTACGGGCTGCCTGGCATGACTCTATAAGAGACCGATCAACAATGATCAAATGTCAATTTTGGAATATCTGACATACCTACTCATATCAACACTCTTGCAGGAGAACAGTGCAGGGCTAGAGATGGAAATCACATAGGAGGAAGTGCTGGCTGCCATTAAAGGGCTGACCACTGTGAAGGGATGGTTACCCATTTGAATTTTATCAAGCCTACACTGAAAGACTGACTGATAGGCTTGCTGGAGTTGGAAGCATGCCCACCATTTAACAGGTCCCTACCACTACACTGGCTTTATTAATTCCGCCAAATACAAGTGGTCATGACACAAGGTGCAGTGCCTGCTTGTGGGATACCTATATCTATTGGAAATGTTCCTGATTTTCGAGGAGGCCAGAAAAAGCTTTGGGGTTACCACAGGCCAATTCATGCAAATCACCAATTCAGTCTGCACAGCCAGAGAGATTTGGTTGTGTTTCCCAGGCGTGCATCAGGTATCACACGTTAGTAGTGCTCCTGGAGAGGGGGACAGGAGTGTAGATTAGGGTCTCATATCTACCAAATGCTAATGGTGGATCAGCTTCTAGTGGAATTTAGTGCACAACAAGCCTGGGATAGGGACTTGCAGAGTCCCCTAACACATGCTGACTGGACACAGGTGTGCACATAGTTGCAAGAGGTGGCCAACAAAGCCAGATTTAAGCTCACACACTTTCTCTACCTCCACTCAACTTACTTGATACCCGACAAGGTACACAAACTATCCCCTTAACATGTCCAGATTTAGGGAGCAAGGTGCCCCTTTCTTGCATATGACATGGACCTGTAGAATACTGCAGAGATACTGGGAGGACATGGTGGGGAGACTCATAATGGTTACAAGAGTACGCCTCCTGTTGACGGTCCTCCACTGCCTCCTGGGCGAGATACCTAAACCTTGACAGGGAAACATGCAGTATAGATTTGCAAAATTGGGGCTCCTACTTTCAAAATGCTGCATAGCGATATGCTAGATATACAATAGAAGGCCAACAGTGCACAAATGGGTCACAGATATACTGGAATGGACCCTGACAGAAGAACTGCAACAAAAAAATTTGCAAACAGATGAGTCAGTGGAGGAAAACCTCAGAGACTGGACAAGCATGATGGCCCACCTGC
Source organism: Pleurodeles waltl (assembly GCF_031143425.1). Taxonomy (NCBI): domain Eukaryota; kingdom Metazoa; phylum Chordata; class Amphibia; order Caudata; family Salamandridae; genus Pleurodeles; species Pleurodeles waltl. The sequence goes on along the minus strand of NC_090446.1, from coordinate 1,128,203,190 downwards.
TAGACCATCCTATGATGGCCGAGGGCAACATTACCCAAGGGGACATGGAAACTATCAAGGCTCAGGGTGAAATCTGCTGCCTGGGAAGCGGTAACGGGGGTTAGGGGGAAAATGGACACCAATACTGGTATTGTCTATGGTCTGTTCAATTCTGCTACAGGGGGAGGGGAGTGGGGCACTGTCCTTAATTTGTGCATGGGGAAGTTGATTTGTATTACCCACTGTGTTAAACCAAATATAAAAATGTTTAAAAAAGAATGCAAACCTAATGTTAACTGAAACAAAAAGCTTTAGTCTTATCAATAGACGGTATGAGGTTACTGACATGTTGGGTATGCCCAGAACTTTCTGTTGGGGAACAGTGATTGAGGATTGACAGAATGGTTTGAAAACATGGAAACATTTAAAGTGAAACTGTTTTTCTAGACGAAAAATAAGCCCACAAATAGGAAGTCTGTGTTTGCGAATCCTTTCTCACTGAATAAAAAATCCACTACCTAACTGACCCAAATATGAATTCTGGGACACAGCAGTTTTTTGAATTTGTGGAGTGCATGTTCCAAACTTCCCACTTCTAGGCTAATGCTTAGGTGCACCATTCTTTGCTGCAATTAAGTTCCTGGGGAGATTTAACTTAGTGCGTGAAGCCAAAAGTACTTTATAGTGACTGAATTTAACTCCAATTATTTAAAAAAAAGGAAATACGTTAAAATGCGTTGTCTTCTAAAGGCATGTTTTCAGAAATGAAAATGCTACCTATTTAAAATGTGTTATGGGATCCTGCATATTTTCAAAGAAATTTTCATCAAGTAGAATTAAACATGCAATTGAACCTAGCTTCCGGAAGGCCGCAGTTAGGAAACATAACTTTGGACTTGTGCTCCTCCATTTGGATCGCTTCCGGAGTGATGTTTCCCACTGGTGGACACTCCTGGTGTCCCTGATTGACAGGGCTGTCCCCTTTCTAAACGATGACCCTCCCCGCCTACTTTATTTTCTACAGAAGACACCCCAGAAAATACCCTCTGACTTCTCCAGGAAGGTGGATTGCGAGCTGTACCAACTCCTTTGGTATGGGGGCAGTTCAAGAGTAGCACTCTGTAAACTCCAAAGAGGTGTATATGAAGGGGGACTGGCAGTCCCCGAGGTGGACAAATACTACTGGGCGGCACAGTTGATAATAGTGAATGACTGGGTATTCGTGGATCGTGCTGAACCAGTCTATGGTGTCGATCTGGAGGCCACGGGAAGTCAGGGTTATCCACCATTGCCATACAGGAAAGGCGAGTGAGCACGGGACTCAACCACAGGCAATGGTAAGGGCATAGAGGAGAGCCACTAGATTACTGGGATGGGAGGACATGCTGACAAACAGTACCCCACTATGGAACAACGATCTCCTACGGAAGGCTGGAGGCTTAGAAAAATGTTCTCAATGGGAACTGCTCTGTATTGAACACCTGGGAGATGTCTAGAGGGATCAAGCACTAGTGAAGTTTGAGGTTTTGAAGCCAGAATATGAGATGAAGGAGACAGAGTGCTTTAGACATCTCCAATTGGGGCATGCATTGAGGCACCATATCACTGAGGGAGAACAATTACCTGAGGCAGTACCATTGGAGGATCTCCTCCTATGAGATCCCATGCCAGACAAAGCTGTCTCTCTGACATACAAGAAATTGATGAGTTACTGGGAGGCTTGGGAGGGAGACCTCGTCCTTATTCAGGATGGGGACTGGGTGGAGGCAGCACAGAGCCCTAGGGAGGTGGTCATTCATTCAACCTTTCTTCGAGTCCAGGTAAGGATACACCACAGGTCTTATTATTGCAAATCGCTTACACACCGACTGGGAAGGTGCGACTCTGATCTGTGCACCAGGGGTTGTGGCTTGCTGGGTACTTTCTTCCACATACTGTGACACTGCCCAGTAATCCATTGCTACTGGAGGGGGGTGGTCCAAATTATGGCCGAGGTTACTGGCAAGCACATGTGGCCTAAATATAAGAAACTATGGCTAACGTTTGCTGCAGGGGTTACTAAGCGCAACACAGCACAGGCTTGAGGGGGCAGATAGACCCCTACAGGCAGCAAAGAATGGGAAGCTGAACTGGATTGGTGAGAATATGCGGAACATGTGGTGTATCAGAGTTGGGGCTGTCCTAGGAAATGGGAGACGGTCTGGGATAATTGGTCTAACTACAGAGGTTGAAGACTCTGAAAATATGTTACACAACTCTCAGGGGGTTGGGCAGGAGATGCTAACTCACCTTTGTCACAGATGTGGTGCTAAAAAGAGTGAATACTGATGACTCTTTACATGCTATTGGTAATTACTGTGGTTGTATTATAACTTGTCTCCTTGCGATGCCTATTATGCAACTGATTCACCAAATGTATTTGCTGAGCACTGAGCAGCTGTTCACTAAAAATATTGAGGGATCCCTCTCAATTTTGGAAGGTGGTTAATCATCCATATTTTTCAGGACAGGTAAATAGGGAGGAAGACTGTCTGATACCAGAGGGGGTCTGGGCAGAAATTTCATCCGTATTTCAGTCCACAAATAACACTAATCATGGTGCGGAGATATGTGACCTCTCATGTCCGGCTACTTCCATTCCAATTAAGAGTGGAATTTTACTTGAGACACATGAGATCACTACAGCAATAACTCAAATGAAATTAAGGAAAGCTCCTGGCCCCGATGGGGTTCCAGCGGATTTATTCAAATCTTTACCCGACTTGTGGGTTCCGTTAATCAAGGACGTTCTGAACAGCGCTATTCAAAGTTCTATCCCTTCCTCATGGCTAACGGCAATAATTGTCCCGATATTCAAAAAGGGCAATAGGCATGACCCTTTTTGCTGTAGACCCATTTCTCTCATTGACTCCACGGCAAAGATTCTGGGGAGTGTTATTTTGAATCGGCTTGAGGAGTGGGTGGCAAGGACAAACATTCTACCGCCAATTCAATATGGGTTTAGGCCTGGATTAGGCACAGAGGATCAGGCCCTAAACTTACACCTTATCCTTAGCAAATATGTTATTGCAAAAAGGGAATCTATCCACCTAGCCTTCATAGACCTGTCCAGTGCATTTGATATGGTGAATAGAGTAAAACTGTGGGAAATAATGGACATAATGGGGGTTGAGCAAGATTTGTTGGATCTGATCAAACGTTTATATTCTGACCTTACTATTACAATTCAGTTTGGACAAAATGGCGAAAGATCCCATCCTCTTGCATCTAATCGGGGTGTTAGACAGGGCTGCACTTTGCCACCTTTCTTATTTCTGTTGTACATAAATGGCTTGTATAGCTACTTAGCTCAAAATGGTAAGGATTTTCCAAGGATGGGTTTTAGACAATTGCCGATTTTATTGTATGCTGATGACGCCATTTTAATTGCCCGCACGGCCAATGGCCTACAGACCCTCTTGGACCTTTTTTTAACGCACACACAAGACCTTGATTTGAAAGTTAATTTTAAAAAGTCACATGTTATGATTTGCGGTCCTAAAAACACACGCACTAAAAGTTTTACAATGGGGGGGGGGGAAGACACCTTAATAAAGGTAAAAGACTTTTGCTACTTAGGTTTCTACCTAAGTTCCTCTCTGTCATGGAAATTCCATTTGAATTTTAAGCTTCAACAAATGGAAAGAAATGCTGAAGCAATCTTTCGCTTTGCCCGTAGATTGGGGCATAGACCGGTTCCTCAGATCGTCATGCTTTATAAATCCAAATGTGTCTCGGCGGCGATTTATGGGGGTGGCCTCTGGGGAAATACCAGTTCAAGTATATTACAACGGGCAGAGAATAAATTTCTTCACCGGCTACTTATGGTACCCAAGAATGTAGCGAATATTATATGCCATGAGGAGCTGGGAATCGGCTACATTACAGATTTGATAGATATTGCCCCCCTTCTGTTATGGATAAAAGTATGGTTAAATCCGGTGACTACTTTAACACATGATTGTGTAAAAGATTGTATTTCATTAGCAAACCATAACAAAATTCCATGGTTACATTTTGTTCATAACTGCTTTCGAAACTTGGGCTTGGAGTCTATGTATTTTAAACCAGAGCTCTTGCCCGCCAATGCGAAGGAAATTGTTAAATCTCGATATAAAGAGTACGCTACGAATCTTAGATACCAAAGTGGCAGAGAAATTTAGTTCTTTTGATTCATATGTACAAATTCCATCATCAAATTCGATAGAACCTTATTTTGTTTGGTTTCCGATCCCCTCCCTATACTCTTTACTTGTACTTTTTAGACTCAATATGATACATTTTAGAGTGGCGTTTCCAACAAAATGTGTGTGGGAAAAAACATTACTGCCATGCCCTTGTGACAATTTCTCGAAACAAAGTACTTGTCACTTTATTTTATTTTGTACACTCTATTCAGCTCCTAGGGAAACCTTTTTATTACCTATTTTGTGTAATTTGCACACTTTCTCTTGTAAAGAAGGATTGATTGGCATTCAAAGCCTCTCGTCCAAACAAATATGCAGCTCTATTTTCAGTTTTATCAAATCCGCTATTACCATTAGGAATCGATATGAATTAGCAATGTGATTATTTATTAATAGAATCCAAATACTGTTTTATTGTTGTATACGATTTTAGAAGTATTTATTTTTTATATTTAGTAGGCTTAAGTGGTACGTTTAGATTCCATAGACCTGCAGATTGAAGAGTCTTGCTTTTTTAATTATGTAATAAGTATTGTATTTTATGATTTATATGTATGCATGTGTACTTTTATGGCAACATGCTGAATAAAGTTATTTTGACTGACACTAAAAATATTTTCAAAACAAATTTGGACCAATAGGACCAGCAAGAGGTCCTGCTACAGTGGACCCTGAAGGACCAACTGCCCTATCCTGTGGCCTTCTAAAACTACTTGGTCTGTCCATTTGTAGAGCCTGCTTATTCCAACATATTATTCTCTAAATATTTTGATTATTACAGTAGTGCTTACTTTCCCTCCTGTCTTTTCAATAAAGTTTTAGGCATTATCAAGGGTCTTCCCTCTTCCTCATCCTTTCATTGCAAACAGTCTCTGATTGGGCTGTCTTTCAGCATTTTTGTCAAGCCTTTCATCTCCCTTCAGGATGTGTACCAATTCTTACCACAATTTCTGTTTTTTGTTCAATATACTTTACTAGTAATCCAGAACTAAACTGTAATTAATCTTTGCAACAAAAAAAGTCAGTTGCAAGAAAATGCTTATATCAAAAACTGAACTAGGGGCTTGTCATCAGTTTAGTAGCACTAAATGCAAAAGGTTTAAACAGATGAAAGGCCAAAATACATCATAAAAATGTTAGTGCCCAACAATTATGAGTTAAGTGTTCACATTACTAATGCCATATTTCTTTAATTGAAAGAAAGCTGTACCTCTTTCTATTAATGGTCTGACAAAAGGAAAAGATTCATAATAAAAACAAACTTTAGCTCTAGAAGACTGATGTGGCTAACACCGGACTACAGAAATGTAAAGGCCATAATGTGACTCCCTATCAGTATATAGAGAAACACGATGGAGATGTTCAGAGTTTATTCAGTTTGCCTGGCATAGGCACAGGAAGTGAATGAAAATCATTCTCAGAGTTCCAGTGAAGTTACAAATACAATTAAAAATAGCACATCTGGGGCGTGGCCTGACAACATGGCCACCAGGACGTGAGCTCCCGCCAGCCGGGTAGTAAAATATATAATAATCCTGCAGTAATCCTGTGAGAATCCTGTCGCACCTATCCTAAAAGGGGCATATTGTAGGGCGCTTTGCCCATGGACTGAAAACGGCTTCCAGGTCCCTGGAAGCCGTGAGGACCCATTGCGGAGCCTGCAGCCTGGAGTGACCCCCGTGGCGGGAGGCCCGGGCCGGCGCTGGGCTGATGAGACTCGGAGGGCGGAAGCTGCACCACAGAGCTGATCAGATTGGACCCAAGGAGGCCCTACCAGGTGGCTGACTGAGCACTGTCTCCTCCGGCATTTGCAGACTCATACTGCTCACCCATGAAGCTGCTGCTGAGCTGACCGCCTGCTAGTCCTGTTGCCTGTGGGGGCTGCTGTCGCGGGGGGGCCACATGCACAGTGCCTGCACCTTCTCACATAGACTGTGCGGTGAGAGCAGCAGAGGCGTGTGTGCAGTGCCCTCGGCTGCATGGGCTCTGCTAGTGGAGTGGTGCTAGTTCCAGCTGTATCGGAACAGCAGTCTGGTGACGGAGAGCCACTGAACTGAGTGCTAGGGTGTCTGTGCGCTGTCGCTAAGGTCCTCATCTCCTTTCTATCAGTGCCACCCATCGTGGACAGTATAACCCAGCCCTGCCAGTGGAGCTACGATCATTTGGCGTACTTGGTTGACACTTCAGGGAAACTATTGCGCCTCGGAGTGCAGTATGGGGAAGGATAAGTTGCCGCACTCACACGCCTCGAACACTATCACACAATATACAATGCCGCACCAGCCCTCACAGAGACTAACGAGGCAGGTTAGGCCCCCGGAGGGGGATGACCAACATGAGGTGGGAGTGGAACCCACCAGGGTGGAGATATTAGCTGCGATACACGGCACCCGCACCGCCTTTGTACAACGCATTGATGTTAATCTTCTGCGCACTGCTCTTCGAAGGGTGGCAGAGAATGTCACAACAGAGGAGAGAAACATCAAAAACTTGCAAGGCGAGGTCTCCACACTGAAGCGCCAGATGGTGGAGATGAAGACAGCAGCAGCAGAGCTGGAGAGGCAGGTAAAGGATGTAGAGGGCCGCTCTTGTTGCAATTATGTTCGGCTGTTGGGCTTCCCGGGAAGAGCGGAAGGATCCTCTGTGGGGTAATTTGTCGTAAATTGGGTGCGGTCTGGCTGCTTGCAATCGAAAGGGCACACAGAGCGCTGATGACTCTGCCCCGGGACACCCCCCTAGGGCGATCATTGTGAAAATATTGAACTACTGGGACAGGGACTGCCTCCTGCGTGCAGCATGGGAGCATGATATTCCACAATACGAAAACTGCAAGGTCGCCATTTATCCTGATTACACGAAGCAGGTACAAGAATGCCGCAAGACCTTTCTCGTTGTCAAACAAAAGCTCAGAGCACTGCATTTACGTTATATGCTCATGTATCCGGCACGGCTGAAAGTCATCCTTCATGATAAGGCTCATTTTTTTGATAAACCGGAGGAAGTATGGGAATGGCTGGAGGTCAGAGACATTTCTACTGCAAGTGGCCCGGCTGGCTCCACAAAGAAGTCTTGGGGCATGTGTACTGCAGGGGGGTCTCCCCGCTTGGGTACAAAGAATGTGGATCTTAGTCCTCTTGGAATGCAACAAGTGCAAATTGGGGAGGATGGAGCCATGCTATAGGAAGACCTGGGGACGCCTTCAGACATTCTGGATTATATGCTGGGGCAGGAAACCCTGGGCAAATAACTTGGGAATACATGGAAGGTAATTGGGCGTCTGCCTCTACTAGATCAATAGAATGGGAAGCTTTAAAGGCAGTTATGAAGGATGCATGTATGAGCCTACAATGCGGCGTAGGACAACAGCTGCACTCATATTCAGAAGGAGGAGGCTGCCCTTGCAGCGTTGAAGAGCACTTAAATGGATTCCCCGGACTCTCAGGAGTGGGAGATCCAAAGCCGTAGAAGGTTGGGTGACTTCTTGGACCGACTAGATAAGTATACACCATTAATTCCCTGGTTAATCCAGATGGCGACAGGGTCACATCTAGGTTGGGCATAATGTATATGTTACAACAGCATCTGCAAAAGGTCTAATACGGCGGATCCAACTATCAACAGGCTTGGATATGCCCCTTACTTGGCGGCTGCAGGACTGCGAAGTCTGTCTCCAGTAGTGGCTGAACAATTAGAATGCCCACTGACTCTGGAAGAGATTCGGCAGTCACTGCAGGCACTGCTGCTTTCTAAGGTTCTAGGGGGTGATGGTTTCCCACCTGAATATTACCAAGCCTATGCTGAACTCCTGGCTCCGTGACTACTGGAGGTTCTGCAGGAGGCGTTCAGGCTGGGCAGGATGCCCCAGTCTGCGTGGGATAGGGAAATACGCATGTTACTTAATTCAGGTGGAAATACCACTAACCCATCAGCTTATAGGTGCCTCACAATGATTAATACAGATACCAAAATACTTTGCAAGACATATACCCACACTGGTACATGAAGACCAATGTGGCTTTATTCAAGGCCACAGTACTAGTTTGAATTTGCGCAGACTAACACATGTGATGCATGAGGTCCAACACCGACTGGATGAATTGGCCGTGGTGGCCATTGATTCGGAGTAGGCATTTGACACGCTAGACTGAGGCTATCTGCTGGAGGTTTTGCATGTCATAGGATCTGGCCCTTATTTTTGTGGGTGGGTGCGCTTATTGTATCAGGACCTGCATGCCTGTGTACAAGTTGAGGGACATCTCTCTGGTGCGTGTTCATTGGGCAGGGGTATGCGACAAGGCTGCCTGCTTTCTCCGTTGCTATTCGCAGTTGCGATAGAACCCATAGCACTCACTTCAAGGTGTGAGCTGCAACCCTGAGGGATACTGAGGGGCTACTTGTCATGTAGTTTCCTTGTATGCGGACAATGCTTTATTCTATTTGTCCTCCCCTAGGGATGCGGTCCTGGCTCTCTTGCACTTCCTGGAAGAGTTTGGTGCCATTTCGGGACTACATTTGAATAAATCTAAGTCACTGGTGTTCCCGCTTGCGGGTTTGGCCTCCATTCCTTCTGGCTTGCTGCCGGAAGTAGGACTTCATTGGGAGACCTTAGACTTTAGTTACTTGGGAAATAGAATTGCACATACCAACAAATTGCAGCTTGCGCTAAACCTGACAAATAATTGACGGGCTAAAAAGATCTGTCAAATTTGGAACACATTGTCACTTTCACTAATGGGACCGCTAGCGATCGCTAAGATGGTCCTTCTTCCCAGGTGTCTATACACACTACAGAACTCACGAACTATAATCCCACAGAGGTATTCCCGAAGGCCATGCGCTGCCAACCCGAGCGGCATGTAACCAAGACTTCACTGCCCCGCTGTTAGCGAGTGACTGGGCATGAGTAAATGCTCTCACACAAAGAGTCTCCTGTAATGCCCGCTTCAAATTAGTCCATTATAATTTCTTATGGAGGATTTCTGTTGCTCAATCCGACGCTTGCCCAAGGTGCAGTGGTAGGGAGGCAGACTTTATGCATCTAGCTTGGCACTGCGGATCAGTACGGGACTTCTGGGAACAAGTGACTACAGAAAAACAAAGGGTGGAGGGTTTGAAGTTTGATCAGATGCCCCAAAACTGTCTCCTTGGTAATATACCCTGTCCCAGGTGTAGGAAAATGGAACATAAGTTTTTGCATCTCTCTTTGGTGTTAGCAAAATGCAGGGTTGTCATAACGTGGATGGGCTGTAAGGGCCTGGACTATAGCTGATGGAGAGCGGATACTATGGAATGGGTGGTAGCAGAAGAAATGCATATGAAAAAAATCGTAATGACAACAAGGCCCGATGACATAGCTGATTGGCAAGAGATATGTGCAGTATTCACGGATCCGGTCTCGACCCTAACATGCTCGGATAGTGAGGATGGTAATCCGGGGGTACTTGTGGGGGTAAATGCGGGGATACAGAATACGGGGATTCAGAAATGTCCTCTCAACCAGTCGAAGGGGTGAGGGGAGAATATTGAAGTCTCTACCCGTGGGGTGGTTTAGGGAAGAGTGGACATGGACATGAAACTGATGTGATGTTTTCTATTGTATAATGGATTGACCGTGTTTGTCTGCCTCCTTCTCTATGTGCTACCATACAACACAGCTGTATGTTTTCAGTTAAAACTAAGTTTTAAAAAAACATAGCACATCTTGAGTCAAGTGGGCAACTACATAAACATAGGATGCTTTCAAATATGGCCTAAAAATGACAAGACGCACCTTTCAAAATTGCAATGCAATCTTGATAGATGACTGACTTACCCACTTCTGTTTCGGGAAAAGTCCCAATCAAAATTAGTTACTGGTACAGCACCAGAGAGGATTGCCTCACTCAACAAGAGGCTGAGAAGAAAAAAATAATTAGGTCCTCTGATACAAAGAGCCTCATTTAATGGTCTTGATTGTTACTATCTAGCCAAAAAAACATTTTAAATATAGTAATAAAAGAGAAAAAACCCTAGAAAAGAGAGCCGTATTCAAAGTGGTGCTTAAATTTTTTGAATATAAGGACTAAAACGAGCAAACTACCAGAAAGACAACAGAACAATGCAAGGGAGTCTACAAACCAATGCACTGGCATGCAGATGCTTACAGATTCAGTAAATCATTGTGGTGTGCTATAGCAAAGGTGTAGGACACAACTGTCTCCAAGGATTTTAATGCAGCTACCACATGGATATTTATAGCTTATAAAGTTATGGAATGTCTCTTAAAGCCCACCAAGTAAAAGACAAAACAACAGGTGACAATATCAGATCGTCAAACATCATCTGTAAACTGACAATAAGCCAGAATGATATGCAGAAGGGGTTTCAGAACTGAAGTACCCTAAACGTGCCCCTGTTCAGCCGGACACAGACATCCTTAAAAACATATATGAGAGGCAAAGTAAATCAGAAGGGTTAAAAAACATGCAGGGGTTAGAAGGAAAGCTAGTGTTACTAACATAGCCATACTTAGTACTCTTGGAAAGAGCAAAACGAATGTGAAGTGACAGGAAAGACATTAGTTTGGGAAGCATGATCACAATGTACCACCTTCAGTATTATTTTTTGCAAAGTGAAGATCCACGACAGATCACACAATACAGACAAAAACAACCTATCGCAAGGAATCATGTCAAATGGACCAAAATCCTCTGTGCTCCCTCTTCAACCACACTGATTCAAATGTAGAGAACTTCACCTGGGTGGGTTGATCCTCTCCCCCCTCTGTGTCCTTGCTGAAGCTGACAATAGACCCAGAGGCATGTTTAGTTCGTCCACTGCTGCCTTTACGACCGGCAGGAGTGTCTGTGGATTTTGGGGTATCACTTGACCATTCACTCTTCTCCTGTTCATTGACCATGTGCACTGCATCCAGCACTTGTCCTGACAGCAAAACATCCCGCACCTGACCAGACAGCAGGGCATCCCGCTCATGTGGCTGGAAATAACAAATAAGATCGTTATACAGATGTAAAGAGGAAGTAGAGAACACTAGAGTACCTTACAAACACAGTTAATGTGGAAACAAAGCCTATCTATAGTCTTCAAATACATTACCATCAACTATAACAGTTGGAGATTGAGCTTCAGGAAGAGAATCAAACAAATGGGTGCTTACTACAATAAAACAAATTTACTGTTCATCAAAATACTCATATACAGAATTCATTCTGGCACACTACAGTATGCAAATACGTTATAGTTATGAAGCAAGTTAATTATCACTGCAATTATAAAGTATTGAGGGACGTGTATACAACATGTTCGGCCAAAGATATTGTGCAGCTGCTTTACTGAGACAGAGGCTGGTACAATCCCTGGCTCAGCCATGCACTGCAGGTGAGATGGGACAGAGGCAGGTGTATGCTGCAACACAGGCTGTTGCATGTCTGACCACTGGTTCTACCCTGGCGCAGAGCCTAGTAAGCATGGATGAAGACTGTGTAGGTGGCTCAGAGGCACGCCGGTGTGACTTTGATGAGCTGAAGGTTATGCAAAGTGTTGATATCCTTATTGGAATTGGGCACAGGACAAGCAGAAGAACACAGTCCCCACAGTCCACTTCGGTTTGAGATTTTTCGTTAAGGAAGGAAATATGTTGAAAAAAGGAGACCACCATTTCTTTGCCTCTCTTTAAATGGTCATTCTCAACAGGGTTATATGAAGACATACATTTTTTTTTAGAGAGGTCATAAAGGGAGAAAGCAGCGATCTGCAAAAGAGTGATAAAGTGGCACTGAGTTTCCAACAGTGGGTTAAAGAGGTGAGGTGGAAACACAGTTATGCAGTCTTGGTATTCAAGTGTGTTGAGATTTAGCTGCACCAGCTGCGGGCTTCGGGCAGACTTTGGGTACCAGCACATTTTCTTTGACAAATTAACCAGTGCTCCTCATCCATTTTCTTTGTCCCAGTCTTTACATTGAGACATTTGCTTTTGTAATACAGATTGGATTTACCTACTTTAACCCTTGATTAAACTGAAAAACAAACACTTATACCCAGTCCATAAATTAGGCTACACCACCATTCATGAGTCATGGCTTCAGCTACCATACGTGTTTCTGTATCAAACCCTGGATGCCAACACTTTCTTTCTCTAAGAGTGATTTTTTGTTTCTTTTCTAAATCTTTACATTCCCTGTGCCAGTGGGCTTTGAATCAATCAAGGTACTCATCCTCTGGTTGGGAAATAACTTGCAGCTATAAGTCGGTTCCTCATACCCATGGGTCATGCTGCCATTGCATCGGATGCATTATTTATAACTACAGTCTTCCCCTGTACACTTCCTGTTGCTGCTACCCGGCCAGCATAGTGGGTTTCGGGTTTGTGAGGATTAGTAAGTTTATTTGGTTAAAGGGTTCTAGCTAGTCTGGCTATAATTTTCTTCCCTACCTTCCCAAGGCTCCTAGGTGTTCCCCCCCCCCCCCCCCCCTTCTACTGGTGCTGCTCTGCAGTTGAGTGTTTTTCATCCATTTGTTTGCTCATACTTTAGGTCTGCTATTGATAGGTCAAGGAATGCGAAGCTCATAGGGAATGGGGTGTGGGTGTGTGGGTGTGGGGGGGGGTTGGAGGGGGGACGTTGGACATGTTCTCCTGCTGGCCTGGAGGATGAACGCCTCTCTTCTCCATACCACTGGTGTTCTGCTCCCTACTCAGAGGCCTCCTGGGTCCCATTATGGCTTTCACTGTGATAGTGGCTTTCATGTGGGGGATACCCGGGAGAAAAGTGGGGTCCACCTGAACATTTTACAGGTGGCCAGCCAACTCCACACAGGTCTTCTCCCACAACTGGTGTCCTGTTTCCTACTGAATAGTCTCCCAGCTTCCTTTATGGCCTTCAGGTGCTCAGGCCCAAAAGAAAGTCTCAAGTCATGCTTTATTATAAAGCAAGACAAACAGCCCTTAGGAGGGTATGAACTGCACATCTGCCCATTGCAAGTGCAACAATTCATTAGCACTGTACTGCATTTTTTAAAGTGAAAAGCCTCTATGTTCGAAGAAAACATTGCCAAAAGGGGAAGAGAGTAGCTGCGGATCGGCACTGAAGGATGCAGAAAGTAAGGGAAAGGAGGTCAGTCAGTCTGCCAGAGTAGATGCTTTATGTCGCCCTCCTTGTATGGCTCCTGGTGCCCAGATGGAGCCAGCACCTTCTACTTGTGTGGGAGGACTACGGAAAAGTTACAGAATCCAGTAAGGTGCCTGGGGCTATTCAACAGGTGAGCAATATACAGGTACACGTATTCACCAAAAGTATTCTTCCTCTTCCCTTTAGCTCTACCTTGCATGCTTACCACGGTGTATAAGTTGGACACAGGGGTAATGCTTCTATCATAAGACCAGATGTTCAGCAACTCAAGACCCAACATTGGCAGGCTCATAAATCTTAAATAATTTCTCCAATCAATATAAGAGTGGTATGAAACATTACAAATGAGAGATGATTGTTACTTATACATGTACGGGAAGCTGTCGTCATGCAGCTGTGCCTGCTTGACTGGCTGAACAAAGGCATCTCAATGACTTCTGAAGATGGATCTCAGCTAAGTAAATAGTTGGTATTTTTCATATACAAATACTCATGTTAGCTCTAAGTGAGTTGCCTTTTATAACGGCAAAGGACTGTTATGAACATCAAGGGTGCACTCGGGTTTCTGTTCTAGTCAGAGGTTCTAAGGTAAGTCCTCCATGGCACTACATTTGGGCTTCTGAAGAATGTGGATTGTCATGATACAGTAACTCTGTTCAATTACAAATATATCTATAAATGTAAATATTTTCTTATATTATGTTGATTTTCTCTTCTTTTGCATGTATGCAAAACAAATGTCTGTCTCCTTGCATAAATATTTATATATGGACAATAGATAATTTCATCTGCAGTTTTTTTAAGAGACAGACCAATAGTTCAGTTTCGCGGCTCTCTTTAATGCTCCTATTTTCTCATTTCGGTTGAAGTATCATTGGAGGCTTAGGGCCTGATTTAGAGTTTGGCGGACAGTGTACCCCATTGCAATGGCACCCTTTATAGTCCGGCAGATTACAGGGTTTATACCGATTGAGTAAAATTACTGAGGCAGCACAAGGGAGTACTGGCTGTTGGAAGGTAAGCCATATAACCACCCACTCGCTTTAGTGCGGAAGGCTTTTTTTCCCTTAATAAAGATTACGTTACTTAACATGTTCTGTTGATCACCTGCTCTGCATACTCCACTATTTAGTGTTGAGTTTAGACTGTTGCAACTTGTTATTCTTCGAAGTCGTCTTTCAAGTCATGAGATATTGGTGACTCTCCTGGTAGTGAACGAGCATGGGCACAGACTCCATTGTTAAGATTGTTTTTTTAACAACGGGTTAGAGCAGGTATGGAGGACTTAGTAGGATGGTACAGTGTGGCCATATGTGTTGTATAAATAACAATAATTGTTTAAGATATTTGTAGTGAACACTAGCTGCTGTGTAAGTGGATGGACGAACAGACGCTTCCAGGGTAACATAATCCGTTTGCAGCTTGTGCAGCTGTAGATACATATGCTCTAGATCAACTGTAAAGCAGTACTCATCTGAGTGGTGGCTAGCCAGTGGATGGTGTAGAGGTTCGAAACAGAGTCCTTAAGTCAGTCTGACATACTCTAGCTGTTGCCATGCAAGAACGTACACACAATAGTTTTTATAAAGGTGTATGGAGCTGACCATGTGGCAGCATTCCAGATGCCAGCTATGGGTATGTTCGAAGGAAGGCCATAGTGGAAGGCACCCCGTTTGCCGTTGGAGTAAGGTCTCTGGTAGGTGGGCAGGTTCCTTTTGGCATTAAGGTAGCAAGTGTGAATGACTTTACCTTCTACATGGGTATACCCTGCCATCAACATGGAGTGACGTTTTTGAGGCTGGATAAGGAAACAAAAGCAGATGTGTTTTAAAGAAGGAATTAGTCCGAGCTATGTAATACATAAAAGCACCCTTCACATCAAGTGTGGGTAGTTCTCTTATTCCTACAGAGAGAAGCTGTAGGAAGAAGACTGGAAAACTCAAATGTCTGGTTAAGATGAAAGGGGGAGACCATACTAGGGAGAAATGTAGGGGTTGATTCTAATGGCAACCCTGTCATAGTGGACCTGAAGAAACATATCTTGGAGTGTGAGGAACTGTAGCCCACAAATACACCTAAACTGTAAACCCCAAACTGTGGAGCAGGGACATGGCAATTTCGGTGTGGGCTCTGCATTCCTGTTTCCTTGCACTCTTGGGCAGCCAATTGTCTAAGCGGGGGAAGAAGTACAGCCCTCCCCACCCCTTCTGAGTTCGGCAGCTACCAAAGCTAGGCAATTGGTGAAGTCCTTTGGGGCGGTGGTTTTTAGGGATGACGACGCAGAGGGAGTAGATGCCTTTGCCCCATTTTTGAGGTGGTACTGGCTCTATGTCTCCTTTCAGAAAGAGCACCTGGACCTCTTTCTGTAGTTTAGTGAAGTGTTCTTGGCTTAGTATGTGAATGCGGGGTGGGATGTTTTAGGTGGGTCGTGGGTGAAGTGAGCTCAAAGCAGCAGCCATGCTAGCCATTGGCCTGTGGTGATTTCCCCCGAGCGGAGGACGAGATCCTCGGAGCCTCCCCCGACAGGTGCTGTGTGAATGCATGAGGAGGGAACGAGCAAGTCAATGTTTGGAGGTGGAAGTTCACTTGGAGGGGGTGCCTCTGCCGCAAACTTGAATTATTACTCATAAAGGTGCCCCATGAGTACTTCACATCTCCCTGTTAGTGATAGACCTGTAGCTGACGTTGGGATGACTGCTTCTGGTCCTGGGAGGTTACCCAAGGCCATTCTCTTGTTTCCTGCCTCTGATAGGAGCCCTTGGCTGATGATATTTGAAGAGAACCCACTGCTTTGGTGGTGTCTGTGTCCATCTTTGTATTTTCCAACATCTTATTAGGCTGCGGACCGCAGAAGTGCTCTCCGTCAAAGGGAAGGTTTAGGGGATGTTGTTGGACCTCTAGCTTACAGACACAAATAAGGAGCCAGGAATGGCAGTGGAGGATCAGAGTGGTGTTTATCCCTATGTATCAGCCAAGTCCAGCACACACCATAAGGTGTAACTAGATATAGCTTTCTCCTCCTCAACAAACTCTTCTGCCCTCTTCCGTTATTGGCAAGGAGATGTTGGAGCGAGTCCTCTATTTCTTCCCAATGCATCCTGTTGTAAATGGGCAGGCAGCCCACAGAACTGTAGATGCGTCAATGTGGTACAGCTCGAACTGTCACTGTTTAAATCCTTAAAAGGATGGTGAGCACCACCTCCGGCATGGGCTACTGCTCTCTTGAGGGTGGTAGGAACCACCAGGGAGCCCGGGGGAACATGCCTTTGATACAGAGGATCAGATGGTGCAGGTTTGAACTTTCTCAATCCTTGATGTTACCACCAGGATTTTACAGGCCCCCTGAGTATTTCTGGGGCATACTTCACCATATCCATCAACACTGAGAGGACTTATAGGGAATGCTTGGCTCTCAACAACAACTCAGCCAGCAAGCTACTGTCATCCAGTAGGGTACTGTGGATATCTACCTTGTCATAGAATGCATGCTGGATGACACAGTAGTATGCAGTGGTATTGTCCAGTGCGGAAGTCCTAATAGGGACATGCTTGAGGTCAGGATCCCCTGGGGGCTCCTCGTTATAATCCTTCTAAGGATTGTGTGTGGGAAGACGGGTGTCCTAAAGTCCTATTCAAGAAAGTAGGGCCTGGGGCTGCCTCAATCAGAATAAAACTCCAGTGATCCCTAAGGAGATGTCATAGGAGGAGGTGGAAGATGTAGAGGAGGTGGAGGACGTAGAGGTGGTGGTAGTGGAGCAGGAGGGAGTGGGGGGGCAGGAGGTGGACTAGCAGCCTTTTCCTCTGTATGCTTGGCAGGCACCAGGTGTAGCGTAGTGCCTGCTTATGGAGTGTCCTTAAAAAAAAGTCTCCACTTTTTAGGCAAAGTGTTTACAGTGGCAGAGATCTGGCCCATGCTGGGAAGAATGATGATGAGTAGCTGCATATTATCAAGCTCTTTTTGGAGTTCCTCGAGAATGGGTCTCTCTTCAGAGTCAGCCGTGGATGGTCTGAGAACAGATGCTTTCTGCGCATTCGTCTTCGACTGAGATGTCTGCTGTGACATCTTGCTGGTAAGTGACTAGAAAACCCATGGGGGTTGATGCTTTTTGGCTGGATCCTGTCTCAGCTCTGACACCATGTCTCGGTGCCGACCGGAGCCTGAGGGAGGCAGTGGACCTGGAGAAGACAGTGGTTTGTGCACTGGGCTTGACTCCTTACCCCAAGGTGGTGGTGCTTGCCCTCGATATATGGGCATTTATGTTTTGGAAGTCTGGGTGGAAGTCTAGGTGTCAACCGCACTCCTGCATCTTGGCATGGAGTTGGTCTGATGTCTAATGTTGACTGAGGTAGAAGGGGTATCTTCCAGTGACCACCTTCCTCCTCTTCCGCCTCTGAAGAATTGGATCATACGTTTTCTGGGCTGGGCTGATACATCATCATCTTACTTCTCTTTGGAGAGGCATAAATTACAGACAGCCTGAGGTCGGCCAAGGGATACTTTGAGTGGCACTGATGGCATCACTTGAAGGGTGTCCATTTCAACACACTCTATGCCTTTTAATTCACCATTTCAGAACTTTACAAGAAGGAACAATTACCAAACCGGAAATACTATGGACAAAGAGGTGGTTTCCAAAAATCAAATGTTCATCACTACAAACAGGGTTATTTGAGCCAGCAAGAACAAAGTTATTCATTGCATGGAAAGCACTATCGGTAGTCCAATAATTAATGGGTGTGACTCCCTAAGACCAATCTTGCTAATGTGACTCCATGACTTGCCAGTCCTGGATCACAGCCATAATTTTAGATGGAAAAGGCTTGGGTGTTCCTTCCGGCATGGCCGAGCACCATCTCAGACAACTAAGTTCTGGAAACGATTCAGAATGGACATTCTGTAGAAACTGTTTTATTAACACATCTCCAACCTCCAAAGAAGGGAAACTATCTTTCTCTAGAAGGAATGCAGGATGAAATCTTAAAACTCTCCCTCAAAACGTATTAGAGCTAACTTTGAAAGGACTGAAACCAAAGATTTTATTTGAGATTCTTCATTAAGAAAAACATCATGAGATGGCTTCCTGTGTTACAACTACGTAATTCAACAAGTTTATTGAGAAATAAAGCTTCAAGATGGTGTCCATAGGCCTGAAAGATGCATACATTAATATACCAATCCACATTGTCATTGAAAATATCAAAGGTCAGCACTATAAATGAAAGGCCCTGCCATTGGACCTCAAGACAGTTTCATTAATCTTTATATTGCAAGCAGCAGTAGCAACACATTTACATCCTCCTGGGGTGCGAGTCTTCCCCTATTTGTACAAAAGGCTCCTAAAGGCACACAAGAAACAAGAAGTAAATTACACCATTCACAAGACCCTCAGTCTGTTACAACAGTTGGGTTTGACTATGAACAGAACAAAACAAAACCTTTACCCTACAACTGATATGTTGTTTCTAAAAGCACCATTTGTTCAAACACTCTGAATGTGTTCCTGTCTGTAGGAAAGTACCATCTTGCCTGGCATGTTACCCCCATATTTCACTATATATATGTTGTTTTAGTCTATGTGTCACTGGGACCCTGCCAGGCAGGACCCCAGTGCTCATAAGCATGTGCCCTGTATGTGTTCCCTGTGTGATGCCTAACAGTCTCACTGAGGCTCTGCTAACCAGAACCTCAGTGGTTATGCTCTCTCTGCTTTCCAAATTTGTCACTAACAGGCTAGTGACTAAATTTACCAATTCACATTGGCATACTGGTACAACCATATAATTCCCTAGTATATGGTACTGAGGTACCCAGGGTATTGGGGTTCCAGGAGATCCCTATGGACTGCAGCCTTTCTTTTGCTCTGACAATTCTTACACAGGCCTGCCAGTGCAGCCTGAGTGAAATAACGTCCACGTTATTTCACAGCCATTTACCACTGCAGTTAAGTAACTTATAAGTCACCTACATGTCTAACCTTCACCTGGTGAAGATTGGGTGCAAAGTTACTTAGTGTGTGGGCACCCTGGCACTAGCCAAGGTGACCCCACATCGTTCAGGGCAAATTCCCTGGACTTTGTGAGTGCGGGGACACCATTACACGTGTGCACTGTACATAGGTCACTACCTATGTACAGCGTCACAATGGTAACTCCGAACATGGCCATGTAACATGTCTAAGATCATGGAATTGTCCCCCCAATGCCAGAATGGCATTGGGGGGACAATTCCATGATCCCCCGGGTCTCTAGCACAGAACGCGGGTACTGCCAAACTGCCTTTCCGGGGTCTCCACTGCAGCTGCTGCCAACCTCTCAGACAGGTTTCTGCCCTCCTGGGGTCCAGGCAGCCCTGGCCCAGGAAGGCAGAACAAAGTATTTCCTCTGAGAGAGGGTGTAACACCCTCTCCCTTTGGAAATAGGTGTGAAGGCTGGGGAGGAGTAGCCTCCCCCAGCCTCTGGAAATGCTTTGATGGGCACAGATGGTGCCCATCTCTGCATAAGCCAGTCTACGCCGGTTTAGGGATCCCCCAGCCCTGCCTGCTCTGGCGCGAAACTGGACAAAGGAAAGGGGAGTGACCACTCCCCTGACCTGCACCTCCTAGGGGAGGTGACCAGAGCTCCTCCAGTGTGTCCCAGACCTCTGCCATCTTGGAAACAGAGGTGTCTGTGGCACCCTGGACTGCTCTGAGTGGCCAGTGCCAGCAGGTGATGTCAGAGGCTCCTTCTGATAGGCTCTTACCTCTCTTGGTAGCCAATCCTCCTTCCTAGGTAGCCAAACCTCCTTTTCTGGCTATTTAGGGTCTCTGCTTTGGGGATCTCACCAGATAACGAATGCAAGAGCTCATCAGAGTTCCTCTGCATCTCCCTCTTCACCTTCTGCCAAAGGATCGACCGCTGACTGCTCAGGACGCCTGCAAAACCGCAACAAAGTAGCAAGACGACTACTAGCAACCTTGTATCGCTTCAACCTGCCGGCTTTATCGACTGTTTCCAGGTGGTGTATGCTCTGGGGGTAGCCTGCCTCCTCTCTGCACCAGGAGCTCTGAAGAAATCTCCTGTGGGTCGACAGAATCTTCCCCCTGCAACCGCAGGCACCAAAAGACTCCATCACTGGTCCTCTGGGTCCCCTCTCAGCACGACGAGCGTGGTCCTTGGAACTCAGCAAATCTGTCCAGGTGACTCCCACAGTCAAGTGACTCTTCAGTCCAAGTTTGGTGGAGGTAAGTCCTTGCCTCCACACGCTAGACTGCATTGCTGGGTACCGCGTGATTTGCAGCTGCTCCGGCTCCTGTGCACTCTTCCAGGATTTCCTTTGTGCACAGCCAATCCTGGGTCTCCGACACTCCTTCCTGCATTGCACAACCTTCTGAGTTGGCCTCCGGCGTCGTGGGACTCCCTTTTTGTGACTTTGGGTGGACTCCGGTTCACTTTTCTTCTAAGTGCCTGTTCAGGTACTTCTGCGGGTGCTGCCTACTTCTGTGAGTGCTCACTACGTTGCTGGGCGCCCCCTCTGTCTCCTCCTCCTAGTAGTGACATCCTGGTCCCTCCTGGGCCACAGCAGCACCCAAAAACCCTAACGGTGACCCTTGCAGCTAGCAAGGCTTGTTTGTAGTCTTTCTGCGTGGGAACACCTCTGCAAGCTTCATCGCGACGTGGAACATCCATCCTCCAAAGGGGAAGTTCCTAGTCCTCTTCTTTCTTGCAGAACTCCAAGCTTCTTCCAACAGGTGGCAACTTCCTTGCACCCTCAGCTGGCATTTCCTGGGCTCCTGCCCACTCTCGACACTGCCGCGACTATTGGACCTGGTCCCCTTGTCTTACAGGTACTCAGGTCCGGAAATCCACTGTTGTTGCATTTCTGGTGTTTGTTATTCCTGCAGAATCCCCCTATCACGACTTCTGTGCTCTCTGGGGGTAGTAGGTGCACTTTACACCTACCTTTCAGGGTCTTGGGTTGGCTATTTTTCTAACCCTCACTGTTTTCTTACAGTCCCAGCGACCCTCTACAAGCTCACATAGGTTTGGGGTAAATTTGAGGTTCGCATTCCACTTTTGGAGTATATGGTTTGTGTTGCCCCTATACCTATGTGCTCCTATTGCAATCTATTGTAACTTTACACTGCTTGCATTACTTTTCTTGCTATTACCTGCATAATTTTGGTTTGTGTACATATATCTTGTGTATATAACTTATCCTCATACTGAGGGTACTCACTGAGATACTTTTGGCATATTGTCATAAAAATAAAGTACCTTTATTTTTAGTACTTCTGTGTATATTGTGTTTTCTTATGATATTGTGCATATGACACCAGTGGTATAGTAGGAGCTTTACATGTCTCCTAGTTCAGCCTAAGCTGCTTTGCCATAGCTACCTTCTATCAGCCTAAGCTGCTAGAAACACCTCTTCTACACTAATAAGGGATAACTGGACCTGGCACAAGGTGTAAGTACCTCTGGTACCCACTACAAGCCAGGCCAGCCTCCTACACTGTCTCAAAAGCAAAGTGAGAGACTTACGACTTTAGCCTGGGACATCCAAGTGAAGGCACATAAATTCAAGGTGGTGCTGTATGAAGTTTCAGTGCTTCCATTTTGTATGTCAAAGTCACTTGCAGGTATTTATGTCCCTTTTAAAGTACAATTAGATCTTCAGTGGCAAAAAGTCACCAATCATTGGGACAGTCAGATAACGATTACTTTTGCTCTCTGATGGTGGATGATGGAACAGAATTTATTTTAGGGGGCAGAGATTATTGATTCAAAAACCAAAATTCCATCTGAGGAAAGATGACTCTTTCAAGGACTGGGACTCTCATCTTCAAGACTGTGCAGCAATTTGACTTTAGATTCAACAGGTATAGTCCCTCGATATGAAATGTACTAGATCGGACAGTAGTAATATTCGCATTGGGAGCATTATTGTCACATGTCCAAAATAAAGAGGTGCTGATAAAAAAAGACACAGTATGACAACCTAGCACTACGTTGTCAACAAAATGGAATCTGATCTCAAAATCTATGACAAGGAAGCACAATGACTATGGCAGTGGGTTTTGGGTCAGAGTCACACAGAGAGTCAGGCTGGTGCCAGTTTCACAATGTGTAGGCGGATCTTCTCAGCAGGAAAGCCAATGAATGACATGAGAGGGAGATAGATTTGTTCACAGTTACAAATGATGTTTCAAAGATGTGGAAGTTAAATTCCATATTGATTTGTAACTCCAGATAACACAAAATCCAGATTCTTCGGAAGCAGGTGATGGTATTCATTTACTCATGACCATTCAATGCCATGGTAAGACACATTTCTTTATACTTTTCCAAACACAGGAATTCCCCAAGGTTCTACGAAAAGCCAGTTGGAGTTGTATCATCTCATCTTACATGCTCTAGTGTATGTCAAACAGTTCTGTTACACAGATCTAAGGGATCTATTGGTGGCCAGGCTGATCCAGTTTAATGCAGCTCCATGTCATCTGTTAAAACACCACAGCTAGGCACTGCATCACAATCCGGATTCCCTTCACTTGACTCCTTGGCTCATTCAGGGGTGTGGATCTTTAAATTTAGTTCTGAAATACTTTAAAATCCTGCGTATAGGGAGGGATGATCCCAGGAATGCAACTTACATTATCAAGTGAAAAAGATCTTTTAGCTGGACAAAAGGGCTGAACATTAATCTGCTTCAGGTGGACCTAAATACTTCTTGCCTTATCTACTTCATGTGGCTGAGTTAGGCCATTAACACTCTTCAATGGGAGTCCACTTAACAGCATATCCAGATATTTCTATCTCCTTCTAGACATTCTCCAATTTCCACTGGAATCAGAGAAGAATTTATGAAAGGCTTAACTAGAATTTTTCTTCCATGGTGTAAGCATTCACTTGCTTGGGAACTAAAAACAGAATTGAGGGCTGGGTGAGGGTGGGTCAGAAATACAGCTTAGAAGGTTTTTTGATTAGTTGCTTTGCATTGGTGATTTTTTAAGATCACTCACAACAGAAAAAAATATCAAAATGAATCCGTCTGCAGAGAATTATCTTGATGAAAATGAATCCTAATACTAAAACGAACAGATAAGGTCTACTGCGCCTTTTTTCTTCTAATGTTGTTATTCTTTTTTGTTCTCTCCCTTTCCAGCTGCCTTGCGTTATGACTCTGCTGACAAACTCTTTAAAGAAGATATATATCTGGTAAATTATGAGAAAACTAGAATCTTCCTAGTTAATTTTCCTCACACTACATGGGTATTCCTCATCAGGGGTAGTCTGAGGTCTATCTATGACAGCCCAAGGCAGTAGTATGAGGTAACTTGAACCATGCCATAAGAGACATCCATCAAAGTGGTTAAGTACCTCCGATAACGTTCAACCACACTGACCCATTCCCTGTGCAAACCAGGATGCAGGGAGTGACAACAAATGGAAGTTTTCCTCTGAAGCATACAAGGCGCCTTCATTGGTTTTCGTCCTAAATGCAACCAGCCCTTCGGTTGGTGTTATTTTAAATCACCCCTGTAGCCATAGCCCTCCAGGACTGTGGTAGGCTACAACATTACCGCTCATGGGGCACAAGTCTTCACACCAAAAGTCTTCCTGGCACTCGCAATACTCTGGCTCCTACTACTTTTTTTGTAATAGACTTGACTTCCTCCTCCGGCTCTGCCTGTCTGCCCGTATCTTCTACTTTCTAATTCAGGGGTGGCCCTTCTATGTGAAGACACTTCCTCCTGCTCAGGCTCCTGCTTAATGGTTGAGTCCCTCTATATTTACTTTGAAAAAAGTCCTCTTCCTCTTTCCTCACCCCTGTGAAGTGACTCCGACCTTTGCGTCTTGTTCTCTCTTTCCCGAAAGTTCTCCTTTTCTTACTTTTTAGTCTGGCTGGCGGCACTGGACCTCAGAGAGTTGCCTAAAGAGGAGCGCTTTGTGCAGATAAATATAGATTTTTCACCCCGCTCACTTAACAAGGAATATCACGAAAAGCCCTTTCAAACCTATCTACAAGTCGCTTTTGCATATGTTTGCATGAAAAACTGCTTTTCCTGTGTCAACGACTTCCAGCAGAGGAGTGAGGGAAGTTAAAGTTTTTTTCAGAAAAAGCACCATTTTAAAATATTTTAAAGACTTTCTTTTCACCAAAAGGGCCTTCCTAATGCCACTTAAATGAGAGTCTACATGCTAACATTCTTCGCTCTGATGTTAGAGTCAGACAGAAATGGTACTGCACAGACAGTAAACAATACTTAAAATAATAAGTACTTTGCACAAATCAGATAAACTTTTTTGTGTCACCTGACAGGAAGGGTAAAGGTGACTCTATATCAAAACAAGGCATTCCCAGATGTATTGCTTTGTGCAACACTTCCTGACATTCAAATGCTAGCAGGCCACTGCCACACAAGACGGGAGCTTATTCAACAAGAGGCACTGCAACCACAGAAGCACAGTTTGCTGGAATGCAACTCACAGACCGATTCAAAGCTGTCAAGCGGACCTTGATGCATAACTTTACAAAACACTGTCGCAAAGCAATTCGCAGTTACCACCAGTGTCACACTGGTGGGACCCCTTCCCCTTTGTGAACGGCCCTGAAAACGGACCACTGCCTGCTCTGAAAAAATGAAACTGACATTTTTTCGTGTGTAATGCAACTCGTTTTTCTTTAAGGGAAACAGGCTGCATTACAAAAAAAAAAAAAAAAAAAACTGCTTTATTTAAAAGCAGTTACAGACATGGTGGTCTGCTGTCTCCAGCAGGCCACCATCCCTGTGAGTGCTGCAACTCGCAAGGGGGTCGCAAATTGCGACCCACCTCATTAATATTAATGAGGTGGGCCTTTACGACCCCCTTGCGACTCGCAGATGTTGTCAGGGACAGCATCCTGCATTGCGACTCGCAATTTGCGATTCGCAATGCCGGAATTTGCTACATCTGGCCCTAAATCTGTGGAGAATTAATCCTGAATTGTTAAATAGTGTAGGAGGCTGGCTTAGTATATGGTGTACACCTATAGGTGAGGTACCCTATACTAGGTCCAGGCAACCTAATGATAGTGTAGATATCTCAAGATAACCAGAGCTCTCATAGGGTAGGGTGACCAGACCTCCGGACAGTCCTGGGTTTTCGATGACTGTCCCAGCGTCCCAACACTTGTGGCAAAAACAGATAAATGTCCCGGTTTTGAGAGAGGTCAGGTGAGCACACACATTTTGGCTCACATTCAAACTGGCCCTCTCATGGCACCAAAGACAGAGATTTGTTTAAAAGACTCTCCTGCTGTGCCTCACTTAATTCAGGCAGCACAGCAGGATTTATTGGGGGGGGGGGGATTAATTAACCCCTTTAGAGCCTATGACCTGAGGCCAGATTCACAAAGCCCCTTCTACAACACATGGCAGCATGTTTGAGGAAGTCTTTAATTTTCATGCCACAGAGGTGTGCGTTTCTGTAGCATGGAATTGAAAGACTTCCTTGGCCATGTCTGTATGGGCAGTACAGTGTCAACATTTATGGACAGTACAGTGTCAACATTTAGTCCTGTTTCTATGTCAATGGCTGTCCCGTTTGTTTATTCTGGAAATCTGGTCACTCTATCATAGGGATAGCTGTGGAGAGCAGCTAAGGCTTAGCCAGGTGGGTGTAAAACAGTTGCAAATACCACAGAGGCCAGTCAGTAATGCACACACAGGAAAGAACCACACCAGCGTTAGTAAAATATGTAATATTTATTTAAACTAACACTCTAGAACTAACTTTGGCATATCTCCTAACCTGAGATATGGCCATACAAGAATATACTTAGCAACAGTTAAGTAAAGGCATAAAATAACTTGGGCCCCTATAAGGGGGCAAACATATACTAAAAAAAATTGAATGAGAAACTCACTCTCAACCCACACTACCACCCAAGGACCTTTAGGACTGGGCAAGTACTAAAACCCCGAACGTAAGTAGGTAGGATTCCCCAGGCACCCATGTGCAGAGTAGAAATCTCAGGTCAGTGTCCACAGGCTAAGATGGGGAAGTCGCGGGTGGAGTTTTCTCGTTTCAGGACCCTTCCCAGAGGGCCCTGTGGAAACCTGTTGAGACAAGGGAAGTTGGATAGTGCTCCCATCCGTGGACACCCAGAACAGTGGAGTACCCACACCAGGGAGCCCAGGGGTATAGGGGTGAAGTTGTGTTGGAAACTCCTGGTGAAGTTAATGGGGATCTCGGTTGACCAGCTGCTGCTGTGACCCGTGGATGAGGTCAGTGGAACCCAGGAGTGGAATCTGGAAGAAGGGGATCTAAGGAGAGAGGGGACAGAGCCCAGACCACCCGGAGGTGCCCAAGCAATGCAGGAGGGCAGTGCCCACCATTCTCAGTGATGTTTCCTAATGGACAGTGAAGAAGTGCAGCTGTGGTGTCCAGGCGATGCAGGAGGATCCCAGGAGTCATCCATGAGCCGCCCCATGCGGGTTGTCGGATTTCAAGCCTTGGCAAATGCAGAGATGCATTACAAGGAGTTTACAGGATTTGTGGGAACAGTCAAGGTCTAGGTGACCCAACCTTGGCAGGCAGGTCAGGATCAGCCCTTCGCAATTAGTAGAGCCAGCAGGAATTGTCAGAGCCCTCCAGCAGGACCCTCTGGCAGCAGGCACAGGGAGTCACAGGGAGACCTCAGCAGCACAGCAAAGAGGGATGCCCATGTCAAAGGAGTTGCAAACAGGACTTCATTCTTGGAGCTGGAACGTGTTGGAGGCTGGGGCATTTGGAGCTAGGAGGTCTTTTGACTGAAGAGCCAACAAGCCTTGTCAAGGACAAGCAGATGCAGTGCGCACAGGGGTTCCAGCCAAGCAGCTCTAGCGATGGACCACAAACTTCCCAGTTGCAAGGAAGATAGGTCAGACCTCTGGAGAGCCACAGAACCACCACCTGTGTTGCAGAGCCTTGGAGAGTCCATGCGACAGCAGGATCTACAAGCTGGTCATCGTTGAGGTGCCTACAGATGCAGGGGAATGACTCCTTCTCTCCAAGTGAGATTCCTTTCAGTTTTCTTAAGTGCTGACAGAGTCCCAGTGACACTGGAGGATGCACAGCTACGGGGTTGCAGAAGTCTTTGTAGAACTTGGAAACAAAGTTGCAGTAGAATCCCTCCTACTGGTTAAAGACTTGCTTCAGGTTCCAGCGAAGAACAGCAGCGGTTTCGGTGTCCAGGTTGCAGAATGGTCTTGCAGACGGTTCCTAAAGTCTTGCAGATGAATCTGGAGTCACACCCTGAGGGGATCCCTTAAGTAACCCAGGAAGGGGGTTGGACATCAACTGCAGTGACCCACCTATAGGGGGGAGGAGTCAGGGACGTCACTAAGCGGGACTAATTAGTCATATGCTCCAAGGGACCTCTGCTCATCTTATTGTAAGATGGCAGAATCAAGTGGCAGAGCTCTGTGCACCTCCCTATGGGAGGAGCTGGACAGGAGGGTGGTCACTCCCCTGTCCTTTGTGTGGTTTTACACCAGAGCGAGAGATGGGGGCTCTCGCACTGGAGTAAGGATAAATTACTTACCTGTAATCCTGCTTCTCTTCCAGGGGAATCCTCATCAAAGTCCTAACACTGAATTTTCCCACCCTCACGCAGGGACCCGTTGCACATAACATTATTTATATATATATATATATATATATATATATATATATATATATATATATATATATATATATATATATATATATATACACACACAATGTATATGTAGCACATAAAACTGTCTCTATAAATAAAAGACATACATGCAGCCTATATTAAAAGGGTAAAAACATGTTTAATTTTAGTTAATCAGAAAGACAGAGTGCAATACCATCTTTTATTGAATGGAAAACTGCAATGAAAAACAAAGACATTTTTAGCCAATAGGCTGCATTCAGATTAACACAGTAAATCAAATAAATGGTACTGTGCCTTTAAAACCTTAAGAACTCTAGTATCCCACCATGCCTCAGAGGTCAGAGCGAGGCGACAGTTAAGTCTGTACTTTTTTTTTTACCGCAGAATGAAACACCACTAAGAATGAACTGCGGAATGCGAGGTTTGACCGGGTAGGTGGGAGAGTTGCTTATGACTTTGATGAGGATTCCCCTGGAAGAGAACTCGGATTACAGGTAAGTAACTTATCCTTCTCTTCCAGGGGATCCTCGCCAATAGTCCTAAGCACTGAATAGAATAGCAAGACCATCCCATACCTCTGCTGATGAAACTTGACTAAGCAACAGCAGCTGACTTCTTTACTGAAACAAGTTTCGCAATGAGGCCTGTCCCACTTGGGGGCCTGCTCTAGCATCTGAATCGAGACACTAGTGTCTTGTGAAAGTATGTACAAATCTCCACGCTACAGATTTCGAAGATGGGGCCATTTTTCAGAAGATCTATTGTTGCTGACTTGCACCTGGTAGAATGGGCCTTGGGCCTGGCAGGCAACTGCTTATTAACTAACTGCTAGGAAAATACAATGCAGGAAACTATCCATCTGGAGACAGTTTCTTTGGAAGCAGCCATGCCTGTTCTCAGTGGACCATAATTCACAAATAAATCATCAGCCCGTCTAATGTTTTTTTTTTATCCAAATAAAACTTTAGAACTCTTTTTAGCTACAAAGAGTGTACAGCTCTCTCCGCTGGCGTGGATGGTTTGAGGAAGAACGTAGGGAGCAAGATAGTTTGGTTAATATGGAAATCAGAAACCACCTTGGGAAGGAAACTAGGATGGATTCTCATTACTACCCTATTATCATGGAACACTGTATAAAGCTCTTTTGCACAGAGAGCCTGAATTTCGCTTACCCTGCATGCTGAGATAATAGCGACAAGAAAAGCTGTTTTCCATGAAAGATGTTGCAGAGAAGACTCATGTATAGGCTCAAAGGGTGGACATAATAGTTCCAAAAGTACTACATTCAGCTCCTGGGGCAGAGGGTGCGCGAACAGGAGGGAAAACTTTTAAGCCCTCTAAAAAATCTTTGGCAGGCATTTGAAAAAATGATGTCTGAGAAGGCGATATTCAATAAGCAGTTATAGCTGCAAGATGTACTTCATTGATGAAAACCGCAAACCTGATTTTACTAGATGGAGGAGATAAGGTAATAGGACATCCTCCTGCCCCAGATTTGGGTGTAAATTATTCTGGATGTACCACATATAAAAAACCTTTCCCATTTAAACACATATGAACATCTTGTTGATGGTCTTTTGGACTCCTTGAGAATGTTCATGCATTCCTGCAAAAGACCTAGATGACCATATTGCAGGAATTCAGGAGCCATAATGTCAAGCTCAGCGAGGGAAGGTTGGGATGGATTATCTTTCCCCCAAGCTTGTGGAGGAGATCCGGTCTGCTTGACACTCTGTGTGGTCTCTATGACGGATGGAGTAGGTCCGTGTACCACCACTGACGAGGCCATGCTGGGGCTATCAGGATCATCCTGGTCCTGGACCTGTAAAACTTGTTGATGACCGTCGGCATCAGAGGAATGGGAGGAAATGCTTAAAGAAAACCTTCTGACCAGTTGATCAAAAGGGCACTCCCCTTTGTCCCAGGTTGGTAAAACCTGGATGCAAAGCTTGGGCATTTTTAGTTTGCTTCGTCTGCAAACAGGTCTTTTGCAGTTGCCCCAATTCCTGAAATAGCTTGAACAATGTTGCAGTTTAGAACCCAGTCGTGATCTTATGTATACATGCGGCTCAGAGAATCTGCTTGGGTGTTCAGGGATCCTGGTAGGTGAACGGCGATGTTTTGTTAAGTTTCTGGCTAGTAGCCGCTTCCAGCAGTCTTACGCTTCCAGCAATAGGGATCGTGAGCAGGTCCTGCCTTGCTTGTTCAGGTAATGCCTTGTAGTCATGTTGTCTCAATGAACAAGCAGAGAATTTGTTTGTATGGATGGATAGAGGGATTTCATTGCTAGATTGACTTCTCTGAGTTCCATTATGTTTATGTGATAAAGTTGCTCCTTGTCTGAACACAAGTCCTGAACTTGCAGAGTTCCCATGTGAGCCCCACAACCGTGAACAGAAGCATCTGTGATCAAAGTTTGTGTGAGAAGTTCCTGTTGAAAAGGAACTCCTATTTGTAAATGATGGTTCTGCATCTACCAGTGGATTGATCGTTCGACTTCTTGTGTGAGGACTATCTTTTTGTCCCATTGGTTGGAATATTGAGACCACTGATCTTCCAGAGCTTGTTGTAGAAGTCTCATGTGTACCTTGGCATTGGGAACAATGAGGATGCAGGAGGCCATTGATCCCAGCAGCGATGCCACTTGTCTGGCACATGGACGAGGAGTGCAGAGGAGAGAATGACATTTCATGTTGATTGAGTATGACCTTTCCTCCGAAGGTTACACTTTTGCGTGGTTTGTATCAAGAGTTGCTCCTAGATAATGAGTACTTTCAGTTGGCATCTGCGTACATTTCTTGATGTTGATCTGTAGACCAAGACTTTGCAGAGTTGCAAGGCAAATCCGATAATGTTGTTGCACTAGTACCGGAGAGGCACTCTTGATCAGCCAGTAGTCTAGGTATGGATAGACGAAGATTTGCTTCCTCCTCAGATGTGCAGCAACCACCACCATGCATTTTGAAAATGTTCGGGAAGCTGATTTTAGGCCGAAGGGAAATGCTTTGTACTGGTAGTGCTTGGATGATACCCTGAAGCGCAAAAACTTCCGATGTTTTCTTGCAATTTGAATGTGGATTTAGGCATCCTGAAGATCTATGGAGCACATCCAGTCCCCATGATGGAGTTGGGGGTAAATTTGGTGATGGGCAAGCATCCTGAATTTTTCTTTGCGGATGAACTTGTTCAGGAGTCGCAGGTCTAACATTGGTCGGTCCTTTTTTTCTGGAGGAGAAAATAGAGTGAATAAACTCCTGTCCCCCATTGTGAGAGTGGACCTACTTCTATTGCTTCTTTTTGAAGCAACGTGTCTAGTTTTTTTTGCAATAAGACTGCCAGATGGCGGAATGTTTCTTTTGGTAGTACTGCCAGGGGAGGAGATTTGAACCGGAGTGAGTAACCACTTTTTGTTTGTTATTTGTTATAGTGTGCCACTCTTAAGTGCTTGACGATGCTTCCCCACTCCAGAGTGGGAGACGGAGAAGAGGGAAGCCATGATTCACTGCTTTGTCTAAGCTTTGGGACGGTCTGGAAGTACTCATTCATGTTCCTGGACGTCGAGGATAGTGATGCGACCAGGTATGTTGTTGCCATTGTGGTACCCAGTGAGGGGTTTGAACCCTCTGATGAAAATGGCATTGGTCATAAGGTTTATACCTATGCCTGAATTCATTTTGCTTCTCAAGCCCCAGTGCCTTGCCCTCCGCTTTCAACTTGGCCATTTCATCATCTGCATGTGTGCTGAGGAGGGATGATCCAGTGAACAGAAGATTTAAAATTCTTTCTCGTGCTTCAGGCTTTAGTCCTGTTAGCCTGAGCCATGAAAAACACCATGTAGTGATGCCAGGAGAACAGCCATGAGCAGAGAGGTCAGAGGCATCAGCTGCCGCACTGATGATTTGGTTTGCCACTAGACCTCCCTCTTCTAAGGTTTCCTGAAAAATCTTGTTGGTCCTCCTTCAGCAGTTTTTGCGTAAATCTGGAGAGCAACCTATCATACCTCCTGAGTAATGCAGTTGCACTGGGGGACCTTGATGAACGATGCAGAGTTGTTACGCATTTCCTTCCCCATCAAATTGAATTGTTTACTGTCTTTATTCGGTGGTGCTGTCAAGGATGAGGCAGTGGCATGGGTCTTTTTTTGCAGCTGCTACAACCACCGAATCTGGGGGAGGATATGATCTGAGAAACAGGGGGTCTTGATCAGGTGCATTATATTTTTTCTGACGCCTCAATGGTGCAGCTATTGCGCACGCTGGAGTGAGAAAAGTCTGTATAGCAGGTTCCAGAAGACCTGGCACTAGAGGAAGTAGTGGACTAGAGGAAGACCTATGATGGAGCATTTCAAAAATTAAAGATGATGTGGACACAGGCATTGCAATATCTATGTTTAACTTTGTCGCTCCTCTGATCAGCACATCATTGAACGTAAGCAGGTTGTCCACAGGGAAGACTCTAGCCGGGAGAGGGTAGGCTGGGGGCAGGGGAATAGAGGGGGGGTCAGACTGCAGTGGTGAATAGTCCCTAATGGATGAGCGAGAGGTTGAAGACGAAGAAGGTGATCTATGCCTTTGAGATCTGGAGCGGTAGTAGTTACATGATCTCTAATGAGATCATTCATGCAAAGATCTATATGTTGATCTGTGAGATCGTGGTCTTTTACTTGGCGATTTATGCTTGTGTAGACTGCTAGATCTGCGTGGAGTCCTAGGAACAGGTGTATGTCTGGATGGTGAATAGGTTTGGGAATAATCCGAACCTGGAGCCAGATGTAGTCGAGGGAGACGTGGAGATCGTACTGGAGACTTATCTGTCGCTGGAACTGTCTCTGCAAGTATGGATACGATCTCTGAGGAAAGAGATCTACTTCTCAGTGTCGAGAATCTTGGATGTGACATCGCTTTTGGTCTGTCCAGCTGACGTCGTACCTGACCTGACTTCGATAGTGCTTGACGTCGAGTGTCTGTCGACCGCGATATTGGACCCTACATAGGCAGTGTTGATGTTGAGTGATGGGGGGATAGGTCTTGACGTCGAATCTTGTTGTACTGTTGAACTCTTGTGTGGCGTTGGATGAGTCAACGGTGAACCTGCTGCTGACTACTTAGCTTGCCTCGATGTCGATTGACCATGTCTCGACAGTGACTTCTCCGACATAGGAAGCGTTGACATGGACAGCGGTTGCACTGGCACTCTTGGCGTAGAGCCCGAGGACGAAGGAGAACAGATAGGGATTTCTTTCTTCCTACCTCTTGACTGCGATGAAGGACGTCGTTTTTCTCTTGACCTTCCTGATGTTTCAGAGAGGATGGCTCTGTAAAGGAGGTCTTTGACCCCCCAAAGGCCACTTAATGGTCTTACCTTTCCTCTCTCAGAGTCCTTTTTTTAAAGGTTTATAAATTGATAACATGTTTCAAGGTTAAGAGAAGCTAGTAGCAGGCAATGCAGACAGAGTATGAGTCAGAAATGGCCATCTTCCTCTCACATTAGGGGCATTTATTAAAAAGAGATGGCATTTTTGACTGATAAATATTTTTCAGTCAGAAAAATGTTTGTAAGTACAATGTTTACTTAAAAACGGCGAATGAAGTCAAAATCTTTTGATTTGTTGGAAATGTTTTCTTTTTTTGTCAATCAACTCAGGAGCTAGTGCTCTGTGATCCTTTCTGAAGGAGCCAGAAAAAAGAACTGACCTGTCACCTCTCTCTGACCTCTGATGGGATACTGATGGTCCTTGAGGCCTTAAAAGCACTGTACCATTTATTCGATTTACCATGTTAATCTGAATGCAGCCTACTGGCTAAAAATGTTTTTGTTTTTCATTGCAGTTTTCCATTCAATTAAAGAGAGTATTGCACTCTATGTCTTCTATTATTTGATTTACACAAATGCTGGAGTCTTTTTTTAATAGTTATTAAAGGAAAACGTTAAAAAATTAGACATGTTTTACCCTTGTAATATAGGCTGCACGTATGTCTTTTATCATGTAAGTTTTTATTTTAATTTTTTATTATAGAGAATTTTATGTGCTACACATATATATATATATATATATATATATATATATATGGAAAATGTAACTTACCCAGTGTACATCTGTTCGTGGCATGTTGTGCTGCAGATTCACATGCTATGCATATAGATTCCGACATCTAGTGTCAGGCTCGTAGTGTTACAAGTTGTTTTTCTTCGAATAAGTCTTTTAGAGTCATGGGATCGAGTGACTCCTTCTCTCGGTTCCATTTCGCATGGTCATCGACTCCATTGTTAGATTGTTTTCCCGCAGAGGGTAAAGAAAGGAGTGATAAAGTATATAAGAGAAAAGAGATGTCCATGCCAAAGTAAATGTATATACATATGTACAAATGTGTTAACGTAAACGACAAGAGGCTTCCAGGGAGGAGGGAGGGTGCATGTGAATCTGCAGCACAACATGCCACAAACAGATGTACACTGGTTAAGTGACATTTTCCGTTCGATGGCATGTGTAGCTGCAGATACACATGCTATGCATAGACTACAAAGCAGTTAGTCCTCCCAAAACAGCGGTGGCTAGCCTGTAGGAGTTGAAGTTGTTTGAAATAACGTTCTTAGGACAGCTTGTCCTACAGTGGCTTGTTGTTGTGAGAAAACATCAACACAGTAGTGTTTAGTAAATGTATGAGGTGTTGACCATGTAGCTGCTTTGCATATATCAGCTATTGGTATGTTTCCTAAAAAAGCCATTGTTGCACCTTTCTTTCTTGTCGAATGTGCTTTAGGAGTTGTCTTTCTGCTTTCATGTAACATGTCTGTATACATCTAACAATCCATCTTGCTAAACCTTGTTTTGATATAGGATTGCCTTTATGTAGTTGTTGGAAAGCTACAAAAAGTTGTTTTGTTTTCCTAAACTGTTTAGTTCTGTCTATGTAATACATTAGAGCTCTTTTAAGATCTAGTGTATGCAGAGCTCTTTCTGCCACAGAATCTGGCTGTGGAAAGAAGACTGGAAATTCCACTGTTTGATTGACGTGAAAGGGTGAGACTACTTTTGGTAGAAATTTGGGATTTGTTCTTAGTACAACCTTGTGTTTGTGTAATTGGAAAAAAGGTTCTTCAAGAGTGAAAGGTTGTATTTCACTTACTCTTCTTAAAGACGTAATTGCCACAAGGAAGGCAACCTTCCATGTTAGAAAATGAATTTGGCAAGAGTGCATGGGTTCAAAAGTGGTCCAATAAGTCTTGTAAGTACTATATTTAAATTCCAAGATGGAACTGGTGGTGTTTTTGGTGGAATGATGCGTTTTAACCCTTCCATGAGAGCTATAATAACAGGATCTCTAAATAAAGAACTATGTTGAATAGTTTGTAAATGTGCAGATATTGCAGTAAGGTGTATTTTTATGGAGGAAAAAGCTCAATTTGATTTTTGTAAATGAAGTAAGTAACATACAATGTTTTGTATTGATGCTGTTAGATTGACAATAGTAGACAAATCTTTTACACTTGTTTGCGTAGCACTGTCTAGTAGTGGGTTTTCGTGCTTGTTTAATGACTTCCATACATTCTGATGGAAGATTTAAATAACCAAATTCTATGACTTCAGGAGCCAAATCGCTAGACTGAGAGCATTGGGGTCTGGATGTCTGATTGGACCTTTGTTTTGTGTTAACAAATCTGGTCTGCGGGGGAGTTTGGAGTGAGGTACTACTGATAGATCTAGTAGTGTTGTGTACCACGGCTGACGTGCCCATGTTGGTGCTATGAGTATCATGTTGAGTGAAGTTTGACGCAACTTGTTGACTAGAAACGGAAGGAGTGGGAGAGGGGGAAAAGCGTAAGCAAATATCCCTGACCAATCGATCCATAGAGCATTGCCCCTGGATAGGGGATGTGGGTGTCTGGATGCGAAGTTTTGGCATTTTGTATTTTCGCTTGTTGCAAATAAATCTATGTCTGGTGTTCCCCACATTTGAAAGTACTTTTGAAGTACTTGGGGGTGAATCTCCCATTCGTATGTTTGTTGGTGATTTCTGCTGAGGACATCTGCCAACTGATTGTCTATCCCTGGAATATACTGTGCAAATGGGTGAATTGGATTGTGAATTGCCCATCTCCAAATTGCTAGAAGGAACAGTTGAGATGAATGTGTTTCCCTCCCTGTTTGTTGAGATAACACATGGTTGTCATGTTGTCTGTCTTTATAAGAACATTCTCCTGTTTGAGAAGAGGTTGAAATTCTTTTAGGGCAAGGAACACAGCTAATAATTCTAAATGGTTTATGTGTAGACATCCCATTGCCCTTGAATATTATGATTGTTTAGGTGAGCTCCTCAACCAATCATTGATGCATCTGTTGTGATTATGGTCTGAGGCACAGGGTCTTGAAACAACCGCCCGTTTATTAAATTGCTGCGATTCCACTGTTGAAGGGACATATGTGTTTGGCGGTCTATCAACACTAGATCTTGAAGTTGACCGTGTGCCTGTGACCATTGTTGTGCAAGGCACTGTTGTAAGGGCCTCATGTTTAATCTTGCATGTGGGACTATTGCTATGCAAGATGCCATCATTCCTAAGATTTTCATGACAAATCTTACAGTGTATTGTTGATTTGGTTGAATACGTGGAATTAAGATTTTGAAAAGCTTGTATCCTTTTTGTATTTGGATACACTAGAGCTAGTGGAGTATTTAGGATAGCACCTAAATATGGTTGTACTTGTGCTGGTAGAAGGTGTGACTTTTGGTAGTTTATAGAAATCCTAGCGTGTGCGGAGTTTCTATCACGTAACGTGTACGGTTTTGACATTGTGCACGACTGCTTGATTTTATTAGCCAATCATCTAGATATGGAAAGACATGGATGTGTTGTCTTCTTAGGTATGCTGCTACTACTGCTAAGCGCTTTGTGAACACCCTTCGAGCTGCTTTTATGCCAAAAGGTAACACTTTGAACTGGTAGTGTTTTCCTTGTATGAAAAACCTGAGGTATTTTTTGTGAGCTGGGTGGATGGGTAAGTGGAAATAACCATCTTTTAGGTCTAGGGCTGTCATAAAATCTTGTTTTTGTAGCAGTGGGATAACATCTTGCAGAGTTACCATGTGAAAATGTTCTGATAGGATGTCAAAATTGAGGGGCCTGAGGTCTAATATTGGTCTTAGGGTGTCATCTTTTGGGGGAATTAGAAAGTATAGTGACTATACTCCTGTCCCAGTTGAGACTGTGGAACTAATTCTATTGCTTGTTTGAGTAGTAGAGATTGAACCTCTTGTTGTAACAGAACTGTATGTTCTGGGGATAACTTGTGATATCTTGGTGGAATATTTGGAGGAGTGTTTATCAATTCTAAGCAATAGCCATTGCGGATAATTGATAACACAGGAGATGTGTTGAGTGGAAGGGAGTGAAGGAAGTCACTCTTTTGGTTGTGTTGCTGGTTGATTAGACGTTTGGAATTTACCTCTATTTCTAGAGTATTGTCCTCTGTATGTTCCTCTAAACCCACCTCGCTGGTACTGGGTTTGATATGTTTGTTTTGTTTGTGAAGTTGATGCCTTGGAGGATTGTGGTCTAAAACCTCCTCAAAACTGAGTCTTATGAAATGACCCCCTATATGGTGTAGTATACAGAGCACCCATTGCCTTTGCTGTATCGGAGTCTTTTTGCAATTTTTCTATTGTAGTGTCCACTTCAGGGCCAAAGAGGTGTTTCTTATCAAAAGTCATGTTTAACACAGCCTGTTGGATTTCTGGTTTAAAACCAGAGGAGCGCAGCCATGCATGTCTTCTAATGGTGATTGCTGTGTTCACGCTCCTTGCAGCTGTATCAGCCGCATCAAGGGTAGACCTTATCTGGTTGTTACTGATAGCTTGCCCTTCCTCCACTACTTGTTGTGCCCATCTTTTCCTTTGGGAGATGCTGTATGATATCCTGCATCTCATCCCAAAGAGCTGTATCATAACGGGCTAGTAGTGCCTGAGAATGAGCTATCCTCCACTGATATGCTGCTTGGGACGCAACTCTTTTCCCTGCAGTGTCAAATTTCCTGCTCTCTTTATTATGAGGGGGTGCATCTCCTGAAGACTGGCTATTTGCCCTCTTTCGTGCAGCACTAAACACCACTGAATCAGGAGGCACCTGATGGGTAATATAATCAGGGTCAGAGGGTGCAGGCTTATATTTCTTTTCTATTCTAGGTGTGATTAGTCTGGATTTCACAGGCTCATTAAAAATTTGGTGTGCTTGTTTTACCATGCCTGGTAACATTGGGAGCCATTGGCACCTAGAATGTGTTGAAGATAACGTGTTAAACAAAAAATCTTTCTCCAGTGGTTCAGTGTGCATTGTTACCCCATGGTAAGCTGCAGCCCTGGATACGACCCGATTGTATACTGTGGTATCTTCAGGTGGAGATGCTTTAGATGAGGAGGTATCTGGGTCGTTATCTATGATAGGATCAGGATCATAAAGGTCCCATGGATCTACAATGTCTTCTTGTGAATCAAAAGAATGTGTTGGAGAAGGCATTGGCGGAGGGCTGGTGTGAGGAGAGGTAGATAGGTGTGGAAAATGAGTAGGAGAAGCCTGTACTGGCTTCTCTTTTTGCTTTGGCACTTTAGCTGGGGGCTGTGCAGTGTCCAGTTCTTCTTGGAATGCCAGCTTTCTCTTTGTCTTTAGAGGAGGTGCTGTAATAATTATCCCTTTCTCTTTATGGATGTGTATCCTAGATTGTCTCTCATCCATAACTTGTAGAATGGGCTCAATGTCCGACTCTTCCTCAGAGGCTTTAGGGCTTTCTCGTAATTTTTTGGAAAGTACTTGCTCCTCTGTATAACATGTCTTTTTCGGTTCCTAAGTTTGTTGCTTTTTCGGTATCGAAAATGTTGTGGAAGGTCTCGCCTCCAAAACTGCCTTTCTAATTTCCAAAATTTGCTGTTTTTTTGCTGGTGTTCGAAATAGAGCCCTTCATAGTCTTTGTCGACTCCGAAGTAGTCAGAGGTGTGGCTTTTTTCAGTGCTGAACCCGAAGGTCTGTCACTGACTGTTTTTTCGGGCCAAACCATGGCCTTCCGGCAGTGGTGTACCCAAGGCCCTAAGATGATTCTTGTGTGGGGGTGCAGGGCAAGACGTACTTACATGCTGGCCGGCTGTGATGGGTCTGTCGTCTTCGGATTCCTGCTCAGAGTCTGTGTCTCGGG
Source organism: Pleurodeles waltl (assembly GCF_031143425.1). Lineage (NCBI taxonomy): Eukaryota > Metazoa > Chordata > Amphibia > Caudata > Salamandridae > Pleurodeles > Pleurodeles waltl. Next base: position 1,128,164,031 of record NC_090446.1, on the reverse strand, counting down.
TAGAGACTGCTGTTTGCACCTGCTCCTCTACAGTGGCGTCGAGATGTTCACTGCTCTTCGACGCCATTTTCACCCTTCTTGCTCTTCGGTCTCTAAGAGTCTTTTTTTATCTAAACGATCGACAGGCCTCACAGTTTTCCTCCCGATGGTGTGGAGAAAGACACAGGTGGCAAACCAAATGCTGGTATGGGTACTTGGCGTGGCACAGAGGGCAGAATCGGAATGGAGTCTGAGCCATCAGGCTCTCCATGCGGTCGGCCCGAACAGGCCAGAGTTGGGCGCGCGTGCCCCGAAGGGCGAACACAGTGGTTTTCCGACAGTACTACTGGTTCGATGCTAGATGGAGAATGCGATCAAGACAATACCGACGAAAGGCAAGGTTTTCTAACATTTTCTGAATCAAAATCTCAGAGCGAGAGGAAACACGTCCGAACCTGATGGCGGAAAGAAAACAATCTAACAATGAAGTCGATGACCATGCGCAATGGAACCAAGAGGAGGAGTCAACACTCAGAGCGCAACACTAGATTTCGGAATCGATATACATAGCATGTGTATCTGCAGCTACACATGACATCGAATATATATATAAATATGTATAGATGGAAAATGTCACATACCCAGTGTACATCTGTTCTTGGCATGTAGTGCTGCAGATTCACATGCTATGCATAGCTCTTCTGACATCTAGTGTTGGGCTCGGAGTGTTACAAGTTGTTTATGTTCGAAGAAGTCTTTTCGGAGTCAAGGGATTGAGTGAATCCTCCTCTGGGTTACAGTGCACATGGGCATCGACTCCAATGTTACATTGTTTTCCCGCAAAGGGTGAAGGAAGGAGTGATAGATTATAAGAATATAAAGAGATGTCCATGCAAGTATCAATGTATCTACATATGTACAAATGATAAACTTAAACGACTACAGGCTTCCGGGGAGGAGGAAGTGAATCTGCAGCACTACATGCCACAAACAGATGTACACTGGGTAAGTGACATTTTCCGTTCGATGGCATGTGTAGTGCAGATACACATGCTATACGTAGACTACAACACAGTTAGTTCTCCCAAAAAATAGAGGTGGCTAACCTGTAGGAGTCGAAGTTGTTTGAAATAGTGTTCTTAAGACAGCTTGGCCTACATTGGCCTGTTGCTGTGAGAAAACAACACTATAGAGTTTAGTAAAGGTATGAGGGGTAGACTATGTGGCAGCTTTGCATATATCGGTCATTGGTACGTTTCCTAAAAATGCCATTGACGCACCTTTCTTTCTTGTAGAATGTGCTCTAGGAGTGATTAAAAGTTGGCTTTTTGCATTGATGTAGCATGTTTGTATGCATCTAACAATCCATTTTGCTAAGCCTTGTTTAGATATAGGATTGCCTTTATGTGGTTGTTGAAAAGCAGCAAAACATTGTTTTGTTTTCCTAAGGTCTTTAGGTCCATCTATATAGTACATAAGAGCTCTTTTGGGATCTAGAGTATCAAGAGCTCTTTCTGCAACTGAGTCTGGCTGTGGAAAGAAGACTGGCAATTCCACTGTTTGGTTGATGTGAAAAGGAGACACTACTTTTGGTAGAACTTTTTGATTTGTTTTAAGTACGACTTTGTGTTTGTGTACTTGGAAAAAAGGTTCCTCAATAGTGAAGGCTTGTATTTCACTAACTTTTCTTAATGAAGTAATAGCTACAAGGATGGCAACCTTCCATGTTAAAATTTGAATTTGACAAGAGTGCATGGGTTCAAAAGGTGGGCCCATGAGTTTGGTAAGTACGATATTTAGATTCCAAGAAGGAACAGTTGGTGTCCTAGGTGGAATAATGCGTTTTAATCCTTCCATGAAAGCTTTAATAACAGGGACTTTGAATAGAGAAGTATGATGAATATTTTGTAAATATGCAGATATTGCAGTAAGGTGGATTTTGATGGATGAGAAAAATACATTTGATTTTTGTAAATGAAGTAGTTAGCATACATATCTTGTATACATGCTGTGAGTGGATCAGTATTTTTAGATTGACAGTAGTAAACAAATCTTTTCCATTTGTTAGCATAACATTGTCTGGTAGTAGGTTTACGTGCTTGTTTAAGCACTTCCATACATTCTGATGGAAGTTTTAGGTAACGAAATTCTATGACTTCAGGAGCAAAATCGCTAATTTGAGAGCATTGGGGTTTGGGTGCCTAATTTGACCTTTGTTCTGTGTTAACAAATCTAGTCTGTTTGGTAGTTTGGAATGAGGTACTACAGACAGGTCTAGGAGCGTGTGTACCAATGTTGACATGCCCATGTTGGGGCTCTGAGTATCATGGTGAGAGATGTCTGACGTAGTTTGCTTACCAGAAAGGGAAGGAGTGGGGGAGGGGGAAAAGCGTAAGCAAATATCCCTGACCAATTGATCCATAAAGCATTGCCCTTGGATAGAGGATGTGGGTGTCAGGATGCGAAGTTTTGGCATTTCGTGTTTTCGCTTGTTGCAAATAGATCTATTTCTGGTGTCCCCCACTTTTGAAAGTACTTTTGAAGTACTTGGGAGTGAATCTCCCATTCTTGAGTTTGTTGGTGATTCCTGCATAGGAGATCCGCTAACTGATTGTCTATTCCTGGAATGTATTCTGCTAATAGATGAATGTGATTAGGAATTGCACATTTCCATATTGTCTGGGCTAGCAGAGACAGTTGAGATGAATGTGTCCCACCCTGTTTTTTTTAGGTATTACATTGTCGTCATGTTGTCTGTTTTTATCAGAACAGTCTTCTGTTTGAGAAGGGGTTGAAACGCTTCCAGGGCAAGAAACACAGCCAATAATTCCAGGTGGTATATGTGAAATTCTTTCTGTTTGGGATCCCATTTCCCTTGAATGGTATGATTGTTGAGATGAGCTCCCCAACCTATCATCGATGCATCTGTTATTATGGTTTGAGGTACAGGGTCTTGAAATGACCGCACATTCATTAGATTGCTGAGATTCCACCACTGAAGGGACGTGTGCGTATGGCGGTCCATCAACACAAGATCTTAAAGCTGACCGTGTGCCTGGGACCATTGTTGTGAGAGGCATTGTTGTAAAGGCCTCATGTTCAGTCTTGCATGTAGAACTATGGCTATGCAAGATGCCATCATCCCTAGAATTTTCACGATAAATCTTACAGTGTATTGTTGATTTGGTTGGATATGTGAGATGAGATTTTGGAAAGCTTGTATTCGGATATAATAGGGCTTTTTGAGTTTTTAGAACATCACCTAGATAAGGCTGTACCTGTGCTGGTTGAAGGTGTGACTTTTGATAATTTAGAGTGAATCCTAGTGTATGCAGTGTTTCTATTACATACCGAGTGTGTTGTTTGCATTGTATAAAACTGCTTGATTTTATTAGCCAATCGTCTAGATATGGAAAGACGTGAATGTGTTGTCTTCTTAAGTAGGCTGCTACTACTGCTAGACAGTTTGTGAACACTCTTGGAGCTGTTATTATGCCAAATGGCAAAACTTTGAACTGGTAATGTTTTCCTGCTATGATGAACTTGAGGTATTTCCTGTGAGCTGGATAAATGGGTATATGGAAATATACATCTCTGAGGTCTAAAGCAGTCATGTAATCTTGCTTTTGTAGTAGAGGAATGACATCCTGCAGAGTTATCATGTGAAAATGTACTGACAGGATGTATACATTGAGAGGTCTGAGATCTAGGATAGGCCTTAAAGTGCCACCCTTTTTGGGAATGAGGAAGTATAGTGAGTATACACCTGTTCCTTGTTGAGAATGTGGGACCAATTCTATTGCTTGTTTTAGTAGTAGGGATTGCACTTCATGTTGTAACAGAACATTGTGTTCTGGGGACAATTTGTGGTAATGTGGTGGAATGTTTGGAGGGGTGGAGATTAACTCTAGGAGATGTGTGTGGTGGAGGGGTGGGAAAGAAGTCACTGTTTGGATGGTGTAGTGGCTTGCTTTGAGGCTTGGAATTTGCCTCGGTTTCTGAAATATTGTCCTCTATAGGACCCTTTAAAGCTCCCCCTTTGATATTGTGTCTGTTGTCCCTGCTTTGACTGGGAGGTAGAAGGTTCAGACGATTGTGGTTTAAATCCTCCTCTGAATTGGGGTCTGAGAAAGGAGCCTCTATATGGTGTGGTATATAATGCTCTCATTGCCTTTGCAGTATGAGACCTTTCTCAGTTTCTCAATGGTGGTCTACACCTCAGGCCAAAATAAATGTTTTTTTATCGAAAGGCATGTTAAGTACTGCCCGTTGAATTTCTGGTTTAAAACCAGAAGAGCGTAACCATGCATGCCTTCGTATTGTAATGGCTGTATTTACACTTTTTGCAGCTGTATCAGCAGCATCGAGCACAGATCTTATCTTATTATTACTTATTGCCTGTCTTTCCTCTACAACCTGTTGTACTCTCCTTTCATGCTCTTTTGGGAGGTGTTGTATGAATTCTTGCATCTCATCCTAACGAGTGGAGGATCATCTCCTGATGATTGGCTGTTAGCTCTTTTCCTAGCTGCACTTAACACTACTGAGTCTGGAGGAACTTGATGTGTGATATAATCTGGGTCAGTAGGAGCAGGTTTATATTTTTTTGTCAATTCTAGGAGTAATTACTCTAGCTTTGACTGGCTCACTGAAAATTTGGGCAGCATGTTTGACCATTCCAGGCAACACTGGGAGACACTGGTACCTAGAATGAGTGGAATACAGAGTGTTGAATAAAACATCTTCTTCTAGGGGTTCAGAGTGCATAAGCACCCCATGGTAAGCAGCTGCCCTAGAAACTACCTGAGTGTAGGCAGTAGTGTCTTCCAGTGGAGAAGACTGTAAGAGGTATAGATCAGGATCATTGTCTGGAATGGGATCAGGGTCATACAGATCCCAAGGATCCACTGTATCTCCATGCAAGTACAGTGAGTGTGTTGGAGAAGGCAATGGTGGTGGACTATTGTGAGGAGGTGAAAAAGAAAGCTGTGGAGAGTGAGGAGGAGAAGTAGGGAGAGGGGCTTCTCCTTTTGTTTTTGAACCTTTGCTGGTGATTGAACAGAGTCTAATTCCTCTTGAAAAGCCAGCTTTCTTTTGGTCTTTAAAGGAGGTGCAGTCAAAATTCTGCCATTCTCTTTATGTATATAGATTCTAGATTGCCTTTCATCCATAATGTCCAATATTGGCGGAATCTCAGTGTCTTCATGATCAGGATTGTAAGATTCTTGCATCGGCTTCGAGATTTGTTTAAGTTTACTGGAAAGTCCTTGTTCCTCTGTGTATGAGGCTTTCTTCGGTTCTGAAGTCTGAAATGTTTTGGTCCCTAAAATGAAGTCAGCTGTTTCGGCTCCAAAGCAGGGCGTCGAATCTTCGACTCAGAGGAGTGAGGATGCTTACTGGAGTTCGAGGTAAAACTTCTGACCAACTTGCTCGACTCCAAAGTAGACGGATGACTGGCCTTTTTCGGCGCCAAACCCGAGGGTCGGTCGCATGCAGTCTTTTTTCGGGTCGACCCATTGCCTTGTGGCAGTGGTGTGCCCAAGGCCTTCTGTAGTTTTGTATGTATGGGAGTAGGGGCAGACGTACTCACATGCTGGCCAGCTGTGATGGGTCTATCTTTGTCGGATTCCTGCTCGGAATCAGTATCTCAAACGGAGACCCGCTGTCTGCGCCTGCTCTTCTTTTGTGATGTCGAGATGTTCTGTGATTTTCTACGCCATTTCTAATCTTCGGGCTCTACGATCTCTTAAAGTCTTCTTAGATCGAAACAATCGACACGCCTCGCAATCTTCTTTTCGATGGTCAGGAGAAAGGCACAAATTACAAACCAGATGTTGGTCTGTATATGGGTACTTTGCGTGGCACTGAGGGCAGAATCGAAATGGAGTCCGATCCATCAGGCTTCCACGTGGTAGGCCCGAGTTGGGCGCATGTGCCCAGAAGGGCAAAATTTAGATTCCGACGGTAGTAAGAGTTTGCTAGATGAAAACGTGATCGAAATAATACCGACAATTAAATAGGTTTTCTAAGGTTTTCCGATTCGAAATCTCAGAGCGAGAGGAAACACGTCCGAAATTAACAGCAGAAAGAAAACAATCTAACAATGGAGTCGATGCCCATGCACACTGTAACCCAGAGGAGGAGTCACACGATCTTGTGACTCTGAAAAGACTTCTTCGAACAAAAACAACTTGTAACACTCCGAGCCCAACACTAGATGTCGGAAGAGCTATGCATAGCATGTGTATCTGCAGCTACACATGTCCAGGGTCCCTGCAAAAGGGTGGGAATATTCAGTGTTTATGACTATTGATGAGGATCCCCTGGAAGAGAAACCGGTTTATGCAAGGAGAGCACAAAATGTGCGCTTTAAAGCAGACTGGTATTGCTCAGAGGCCTCACCTCCCAAGCCCAGTGACACCTAATTCAAAAGGTAGATGTGGCCCCATCTCTCCTCCTTTGTTCTGCCTTATCCTGTCTGAGGTGGGCTCAGCAACAGGAGGTCAGAGCAGTGTCTGGGGTCGGCAGCAGCACGGGCTGGCATGCAGACCCTGCAAGGCTGTACAGGTAGACATGGGGGATCCCATAGAGTACATGGTATCATGCAACTAGCACTGGAATCGGTGTAGTTGCATGATTCTAACATGTTTGATATCAAACATGCCTAGATTTAGTGAAGCCATTATGTAATTTGGGATCTCGTGTTGACCAGTGTCCATTGCATACCTTGAGATGGCTTCCCCGCACTTACAAACCCCAGAAAAGGGAGTCTGGGGTTTGTAGAGGCACCCCTGCTCATGCAGGGGTGCCCTCACACTGAGAACCATGCACCCTGCCCTTGGGCTAATGGGCCTACCTTTAGGTGACTTACAGGGTCAAAGTGTAGTGACCAGGATATAAGGCAAACCTTTTATCTGGAGTGAAAGGTGCATGTATCATTTTACACAGACTGCAATGGCAGTAGTCACAGTTTGCATGGGCCCTCATGGGTGGCACAATACATGGTGCAGCCTATGTGGGACCCATGGTGTACCAATACCCTGGGTACCCAAGTACAACATTCTAGGGACTTACATGGGTGCACCAGTATGCCAATTGTGAGGGGCAAAAGTTACCTTACAACTAAATTTAGGGGAGAGAGCACAGACACTGGGGTCCGGGTTAGCAGGAGTCCAGTGTAAAACAGTCTAAACACACTGACACCAGGCACAACGTGGAGGTAACTAAGCCAGAAAGGAGCTGCGTTTCTACAAACAGTTAATTGGTATCCACAGTTAATAAAAATAAATGAAGATATGATTTCCACATCTCCTACCAAATAAGCTTTTAGTGTTTCATGGTCAAATCAGTTGCTGACCAACAATTACTCATTCTGTTCCAAGATTCTCTCCTCCTGAAAGAAGTCTGAGTTTCATATCTGATTAACAATTAACATTACTGGACGTCTGCTTACCTCATCATCGGTTTCCTGTCGGCTGAAGGACCTTAAAGACATATCATCCATAAGATCTTCCTGACTATCGTGGGGTTGCTCCACCTTTCCACTGAAGAACAGGACAGTCTCTGGGCTGGGGTTGGGCCAGGATAAAACTCCTTGTTTGTCTACACAACAGAGCACCTACACCACAACAAAAAAAAGACACATGGAGCTTACATTGTCTTTGGGGATGAGGTAGAGGAGAAGCGTAGCAGTACTATGAGAAAAGAAAGCTAAATTGGTCTGTCTAGCTTAAACCTCAAGTTGCATTATGAAGCGACAGAGGAAGATTCCTCCATACCAAATATAACCTGAGTTTTAAAGCCAGCTTGTAAAATGCTGCTTTCCAGTCAGAGAGTAATCTTCAAGCACATGCTGTATCAAACAGATGAAAGAAAAGAGTCTTAAAGAAAGACAAAAAATGAGCACTATTTTAAGTAATTTCAGCATTGATAAGTTAAATAATAGATGAGCCTAATGAAAGGTTAAAATTATATAGATTAGATCATTAAGACACATCAGTACCAGAAATAGTACATGTAGGAAGTTGGCTCTGTATGTGCTATTTCAAAGTAAGGAATAGCATGCACAGAGTCCAAGGGTTCCCCTTAGAGGTAAAATAGTGGTAAAAATAGATAATACTAATGCTCTATTTTGTGGTAGTGTGGTCGAGCAGTAGGCTTATCCAAGGAGTAGTGTTAAGCATTTGTTGTACATACACATAGACAATAAATGAGGTACACACACTCAGAGACAAATCCAGCCAATAGGTTTTTGTATAGAAAAATATATTTTCTTAGTTTATTTTACGAACCACAGGTTCAAATTCTACATGTAATATCTCATTTGAAAGGTATTGCAGGTAAGTACTTTAGGAACTTTAAATCATAAAAATTGCATGTATACTTTTCAAGTTATTGACAAATAGCTGTTTTAAAAGTGGACACTTAGTGCAATTTTCACAGTTCCTGGGGGAGGTAAGTTTTTGTTAGTTTTACCAGGTAAGTAAGACACTTACAGGGTTCAGTTCTTGGTCCAAGGTAGCCCACCGTTGGGGGTTCAGAGCAACCCCAAAGTCACCACACCAGCAGCTCAGGGCCGGTCAGGTGCAGAGTTCAAAGTGGTGTCCAAAACGCATAGGCTAGAATGGAGAGAAGGGGGTGCCCCGGTTCCGGTCTGCTTGCAGGTAAGTACCCGCGTCTTCGGAGGGCAGACCAGGGGGGTTTTGTAGGGCACCGGGGGGGACACAAGTCCACACAGAAATTTCACCCTCAGCAGCGCGGGGGCGGCCGGGTGCAGTGTAGAAACAAGCGTCGGGTTTGTAGTGTTAGTCTATGGGAGATCTCGGGATCTCTTCAGCGCTGCAGGCAGGCAAGGGGGGGATTCCTCGGGGAAACCTCCACTTGGGCAAGGGAGAGGGACTCCTGGGGGTCACTCCTCCAGTGAAAGTCCGGTCCTTCAGGTCCTGGGGGCTGCGGGTGCAGGGTCTCTCCCAGGCGTCGGGACTTTGGATTCAAAGAGTCGCGGTCAGGGGAAGCCTCGGGATTCCCTCTGCAGGCGGCGCTGTGGGGGCTCAGGGGGGACAGGTTTTGGTACTCACAGTATCAGAGTAGTCCTGGGGTCCCTCCTGAGGTGTTGGATCTCCACCAGCCGAGTCGGGGTCGCCGGGTGCAGTGTTGCAAGCCTCACGCTTCTTGCGGGGAGCTTGCAGGGTTCTTTAAAGCTGCTGGAAACAAAGTTGCAGCTTTTCTTGGAGCAGGTCCGCTGTCCTCGGGAGTTTCTTGTCTTTTCGAAGCAGGGGCAGTCCTCAGAGGATGTCGAGGTCGCTGGTCCCTTGGGAAGGCGTCGCTGGAGCAGGATCTTTGGAAGGCAGGAGACAGGCCGGTGAGTTTCTGGAGCCAAGGCAGTTGTCGTCTTCTGGTCTTCCTCTGCAGGGGTTTTCAGCTAGGCAGTCCTTCTTCTTGTAGTTGCAGGAATCTAATTTTCTAGGGTTCAGGGTAGCCCTTAAATACTAAATTTAAGGGCGTGTTTAGGTCTGGGGGGTTAGTAGCCAATGGCTACTAGCCCTGAGGGTGGGTACACCCTCTTTGTGCCTCCTCCCAAGGGGAGGGGGTCACAATCCTAACCCTATTGGGGGAATCCTCCATCTGCAAGATGGAGGATTTCTAAAAGTTAGAGTCACCTCAGCTCAGGACACCTTAGGGGCTGTCCTGACTGGCCAGTGACTCCTCCTTGTTGCTTTCTTTGTTCCCTCCAGCCTTGCCGCCAAAAGTGGGGGCCGTGGCCGGAGGGGGCGGGCAACTCCACTAAGCTGGAGTGCCCTGCTGGGCTGTGACAAAGGGGTGAGCCTTTGAGGCTCACCGCCAGGTGTCACAGCTCTTGCCTGGGGGAGGTGTTAGCATCTCCACCCAGTGCAGGCTTTGTTACTGGCCTCAGAGTGACAAAGGCACTCTCCCCATGGGGCCAGCAACATGTCTCTGGTGTGGCAGGCTGCTGGAACTAGTCAGCCTACACAGACAGTCGGTTAAGTTTCAGGGGGCACCTCTAAGGTGCCCTCTGGGGTGTATTTTGCAATAAAATGTACACTGGCATCAGTGTGCATTTATTGTGCTGAGAAGTTTGATACCAAACTTCCCAGTTTTCAGTGTAGCCATTATGGTGCTGTGGAGTTCGTGTTTGACAGACTCCCAGACCATATACTCTTATGGCTACCCTGCACTTACAATGTCTAAGGTTTTGTTTAGACACTGTAGGGGTACCATGCTCATGCACTGGTACCCTCACCTATGGTATAGTGCACCCTGCCTTAGGGCTGTAAGGCCTGCTAGAGGGGTGGCTTACCTATACTGCATAGGCAGTGAGAGGCTGGCATGGCACCCTGAGGGGAGTGCCATGTCGACTTACTCGTTTTGTCCTCACTAGCACACACAAGCTGGCAAGCAGTGTGTCTGTGCTGAGTGAGAGGTCTCCAGGGTGGCATAAGACATGCTGCAGCCCTTAGAGACCTTCCTTGGCATCAGGGCCCTTGGTACTAGAAGTACCAGTTACAAGGGACTTATCTGGATGCCAGGGTCTGCCAATTGTGGATACAAAAGTACAGGTTAGGGAAAGAACACTGGTGCTGGGGCCTGGTTAGCAGGCCTCAGCACACTTTCAATTGTAAACATAGCATCAGCAAAGGCAAAAAGTCAGGGGGCAACCATGCCAAGGAGGCATTTCCTTACAGTACAGGTGCATGTATGTATATTCATGGGTAGCCACAGAGAAGATGAGTTACACAGCAAGAAAGTATACTCAACGCAAACTCTTATAATGATCAGGAGATTATGCATATTTTGACCCAGCATTTGGTAAGGCCTGACTCATGCCACTGGCTGAAGAATCCTTGTCTTTGGTCTTTCTACCTTATTCTTGTCCCAAGGATCATGCAATACTTCTGAAATAGGGTGCAGAGTGTCAGTGCTGGGATACACTAAGAGGAGCCTAACCTTGCACATTGGACTCACCAGCACTCTAATTGCACCTCACTGCACCAAGATCAACAGCGTGGGACCCCCTCGTTTACTACAGGAACAAGTTATTTATCTTCAGTTCAACTTTTTCTGGTGGATACTCTTATATAATCACTGACTCCTCACCTTTAGAATATTCCCTTTGCACTAGACTGGATCCGGAAACCTTTTCAGCAATACTCTTTCCCACTGCTCAGTGGTGCCACATGGCTTCACGCTGTCTCCTTAGTGACCCAGAAATGACAAAGAGGAACCACATATAAGGACCACCCCTGAGCGCTGACATCTGTTTCTTCCTCAAATTCTTCTGTACCCTCAGACGCAGAGCATAAACAATTAACAATACCGGTGTGCAGATCTCTCACATGGGACCTTTTTAGATGGCAAAAAGAGATAAATCCACAGAATGGGGAGGTGGAAGAGCCATGAGAAATCTGAGTTTAGATGACTATCCACCAGAAAGAGTGTAATTGAAGACAATTAACTTATTCTTCTGATGGATACTTCTAACCACAGATTCATCACTTTAAGAACTGATACCAAAGCAGTACCTCCCAGAAATGGAGGGTATGTGCAGGACTGAGCGGGCTAAAAGTCCTTACTGTCAGTACCAGTTGTCAAGGCGGGAGTCGCAACAAGCAGCTTTGTGTCCGCTGGAAAGGTGTACACATAATCAACATCAGGGCCAAGTTGAGATCCCACTGTGACATCACAAATAGTTTGACAGTGTTAAAACCTTATAAACCACATCATAACAGAAGACTTAAAGATGGATAGTTAATCCAGAATAAGCAAAAAAGCCGAAAGTGTTGGTGTAAGGAAATGCCTCCTTGGCATGGTTGCCCCCTGACTTTTTGCCTTTGCTGATGCTATGTTTACAATTGAAAGTGTGCTGAGGCCTGCTAACCAGGCCCCAGCACCAGTGTTCTTTCCCTAACCTGTACTTTTGTATCCACAATTGGCAGACCCTGGCATCCAGATAAGTCCCTTGTAACTGGTACTTCTAGTACCAAGGGCCCTGATGCCAGAGAAGGTCTCTAAGGGCTGCAGCATGTCTTATGCCACCCTGGAGACCTCTCACTCAGCACAGACACACTGCTTGCCAGCTTGTGTGTGCTAGTGAGGACAAAACGAGTAAGTCGACATGGCACTCCCCTCAGGGTGCCATGCCAGCCTCTCACTGCCTATGCAGTATAGGTAAGACACCCCTCTAGCAGGCCTTACAGCCCTAAGGCAGGGTGCACTATACCATAGGTGAGGGTACCAGTGCATGAGCATGGTACCCCTACAGTGTCTAAACAAAACCTTAGACATTGTAAGTGCAGGGTAGCCATAAGATTATATGGTCTGGGAGTCTGTCAAACACGAACTCCACAGCACCATAATGGCTACACTGAAAACTGGGAAGTTTGGTATCAAACTTCTCAGCACAATAAATGCACACTGATGCCAGTGTACATTTTATTGTAAAATACACCACAGAGGGCACCTTAGAGGTGCCCCCTGAAACTTGACCGACTATCTGTGTAGGCTGACTAGTTTTAGCAGCCTGCCACAAACCGAGACATGTTGCTGGCCCCATGGGGAGAGTGCCTTTGTCACTCTGAGGCCAGTAACAAAGCCTGCACTGGGTGGAGATGCTAACACCTCTCCCAGGCAGGAATTGTCACACCTGGCGGTGAGCCTCAAAGGCTCACCTCCTTTGTGCCAACCCAGCAGGACACTCCAGCTAGTGGAGTTGCCCGCCCCCTCCGGCCAGGCCCCACTTTTGGCGGCAAGGCCGGAGAAAATAATGAGAAAAACAAGGAGGAGTCACTGGCCAGTCAGGACAGCCCCTAAGGTGTCCTGAGCTGAGGTGACTCTGACTTTTAGAAATCCTCCATCTTGCAGATGGAGGATTCCCCCAATAGGGTTAGGATTGTGACCCCCTCCCCTTGGGAGGAGGCACAAAGAGGGTGTACCCACCCTCAGGGCTAGTAGCCATTGGCTACTAACCCCCCAGACCTAAACACGCCCTTAAATTTAGTATTTAAGGGCTACCCTGAACCCTAGAAAATGAGATTCCTGCAACAAGAAGAAGGACTGCCCAGCTGAAAACCCCTGCAGCGGAAGACCAGAAGACGACAACTGCCTTGGCTCCAGAAACTCACCGGCCTGTCTCCTGCCTTCCAAAGATCCTGCTCCAGCGACGCCTTCCCAAGGGACCAGCGACCTCGACATCCTCTGAGGACTGCCCCTGCTTCGAAAAGACAAGAAACTCCCGAGGACAGCGGACCTGCTCCAAGAAAAGCTGCAACTTTGTTTCCAGCAGCTTTAAAGAACCCTGCAAGCTCCCCGCAAGAAGCGTGAGACTTGCAACACTGCACCCGGCGACCCCGACTCGGCTGGTGGCGATCCAACACCTCAGGAGGGACCCCAGGACTACTCTGATACTGTGAGTACCAAAACCTGTCCCCCCTGAGCCCCCACAGCGCCGCCTGCAGAGGGAATCCCGAGGCTTCCCCTGACCGCGACTCTTTGAACCTAAAGTCCCGACGCCTGGGAGAGACCCTGCACCCGCAGCCCCCAGGACCTGAAGGACCGGACTTTCACTGGAGAAGTGACCCCCAGGAGTCCCTCTCCCTTGCCCAAGTGGAGGTTTCCCCGAGGAATCCCCCCCTTGCCTGCCTGCAGCGCTGGAGAGATCCCGAGATCTCTCATAGACTAACATTACAAACCCGACGCTTGTTTCTACACTGCACCCGGCCGCCCCCGCGCTGCTGAGGGTGAAATTTCTGTGTGGACTTGTGTCCCCCCCGGTGCCCTACAAAACCCCCCTGGTCTGCCCTCCGAAGACGCGGGTACTTACCTGCAAGCAGACCGGAACCGGGGCACCCCCTTCTCTCCATTCTAGCCTATGCGTTTTGGGCACCACTTTGAACTCTGCACCTGACCGGCCCTGCGCTGCTGGTGTGGTGACTTTGGGGTTGCTCTGAACCCCCAACGGTGGGCTACCTTGGACCAAGAACTAAGCCCTGTAAGTGTCTTACTTACCTGGTTAACCTAACCAATACTTACCTCCCCTAGGAACTGTGAAAATTGCACTAAGTGTCCACTTTTAAAACAGCTATTTGTCAATAACTTGAAAAGTATACATGCAATTTTGATGATTTGAAGTTCCTAAAGTACTTACCTGCAATACCTTTCGAATGAGATATTACATGTAGAATTTGAACCTGTGGTTCTTAAAATAAACTAAGAAAAGATATTTTTCTATACAAAAACCTATTGGCTGGATTTGTCTCTGAGTGTGTGTACCTCATTTATTGTCTATGTGTATGTACAACAAATGCTTAACACTACTCCTTGGATAAGCCTACTGCTCGACCACACTACCACAAAATAGAGCATTAGTATTATCTATTTTTACCACTATTTTACCTCTAAGGGGAACCCTTGGACTCTGTGCATGCTATTCCTTACTTTGAAATAGCACATACAGAGCCAACTTCCTACATTGGTGGATCAGCGGTGGGGTACAAGACTTTGCATTTGCTGGACTACTCAGCCAATACCTGATCACACGACAAATTCCAAAATTGTCATTAGAAATTGATTTTTGCAATTTGAAAAGTTTTCTAAATTCTTAAAAGACCTGCTAGGGCCTTGTGTTAGATCCTGTTTAGCATTTCTTTTAGAGTTTAAAAGTTTGTAAAAGTTTGAATTAGATTCTAGAACCAGTTGTAGATTCTTAAAAAGTATTCCAACTTTTAGAAGCAAAATGTCTAGCACAGATGTGACTGTGGTGGAACTCGACACCACACCTTACCTCCATCTTAAGATGAGGGAGCTAAGGTCACTCTGTAAAATAAAGAAAATAACAATGGGCCCCAAACCTACCAAAATACAGCTCCAGGAGCTTTTGGCAGAGTTTGAAAAGGCCAACCCCTCTGAGGGTGGCAACTCAGAGGAAGAGGATAGTGACTTGGAGGAAAATTCCCCCCTACCAATCCTATCTAGGGAGAACAGGGTCCCTCAAACCCTGACTCCAAAAATAATAGTCAGAGATGCTGGTTCCCTCACAGGAGAGACCAACACCTCTGAAATCACTGAGGATAGCCCCAGTGAAGAGGACATCCAGTTAGCCAGGATGGCCAAAAGATTGGCTTTGGAAAGACAGATCCTAGCCATAGAGAGGGAAAGACAAGAGATGGGCCTAGGACCCATCAATGGTGGCAGCAACATAAATAGGGTCAGAGATTCTTCTGACATGTTGAAAATCCCCAAAGGGATTGTAACTAAATATGAAGATGGTGATGACATCACCAAATGGTTCACAGCTTTTGAGAGGGCTTGTGTAACCAGAAAAGTGAACAGATCTCACTGGGGTGCTCTCCTTTGGGAAATGTTCACAGGAAAGTGTAGGGATAGACTCCTCACACTCTCTGGACAAGATGCAGAATCTTATGACCTCATGAAGGGTACCCTGATTGAGGGCTTTGGATTCTCCACTGAGGAGTATAGGATTAGATTCAGGGGGGCTCAAAAATCCTCGAGCCAGACCTGGGTTGACTTTGTAGACTACTCAGTGAAAACACTAGATGGTTGGATTCAAGGCAGTGGTGTAAGTAATTATGATGGGCTGTACAATTTATTTGTGAAAGAACACCTATTAAGTAATTGTTTCAATGATAAACTGCATCAGCATCTGGTAGACCTAGGACCAATTTCTCCCCAAGAATTGGGAAAGAAGGCGGACCATTGGGTCAAGACAAGGGTGTCCAAGACTTCAACAGGGGGTGACCAAAAGAAAGGGGTCACAAAGACTCCCCAGGGGAAGGGTGATGAGACAACCAAAACTAAAAATAGTAAAGAGTCTTCTACAGGCCCCCAAAAACCTGCACAGGAGGGTGGGCCCAGAGCCTCTTCACAAAACAATGGGTACAAGGGTAAAAACTTTGATCCCAAAAAGGCCTGGTGTCATAGCTGTAAACAGCATGGACACCAAACTGGAGACAAGGCCTGTCCCAAGAAAGGTTCCACTCCAAACTCCCATCCAGGTAACACTGGTATGGCTAGTCTCCAAGTGGGATCAACAGTGTGCCCAGAGCAAATCAGGGTCCACACTGAAGCTACTCTAGTTTCTGAGGGTGGGGTGGATTTAGCCACACTAGCTGTCTGGCCGCCTAACATGCAAAAATACAGACAGCAACTCTTAATTAATGGGACTAGAATAGAGGGCCTGAGGGATACAGGTGCCAGTGTCACCATGGTGACAGAGAAACTGGTTTCCCCTGGCCAATACCTGACTGGAAAAACTTACAGTCACCAACGCTGACAATCAGAGAAAAGTACATCCCATGGCAATGGTTACTTTAGAATGGGGAGGGGTCAATGGCCTGAAACAGGTGGTGGTCTCCTCAAATATCCCAGTGGACTGTCTGCTTGGAAATGACCTGGAGTCCTCAGCATGGGCTGAGGTAGAACTAAAAACCCATGCAGCAATGCTGGGTATCCCTGAACTGGTGTGTGTGAAAACAAGAGCACAGTGCAAGGCACAGGGTGAACAAGTAGAGCTGGAGTCTGGAAGAATGGCCCAGCCTACCAAGAGAACAGGAAAGTCAGTTGGGAAACCAACTGCAACACAGCAAAAGAAAGGGAACCTCTCTTCTCAGGAAGAAGTTCTGCCCTCTGAGGGAACTGAGCCTTTGGAGCTTGAACCTTATCAGGTTGAGCTCTTAGGCCCAGGGGGACCCTCAAGGGAGGAGCTGTGTAAGGGACAAGAAACCTGTCCCTCTCTTGAAGGCCTTAGGCAGCAAGCTGCTGAAGAGTCCAAAGGCAAGAAAAATGGAACACATAGGGTCTATTGGGAAGATGGACTCCTGTACACTGAGGCCAGAGACCCCAAACCTGGTGCCACTAGGAGAGTGGTAGTGCCTCAGCTGTTCAGGAAGTTCATCCTAACATTGGCCCATGACATTCCCCTTGCTGGACATTTGGGACAAACCAAGACGTGGGAGAGGTTAGTCAACCACTTCTACTGGCCCAATATGTCCAACATGGTTAAGGAGTTTTGCCTCTCCTGCCCCACCTGTCAAGCCAGTGGTAAGACAGGTGGGCATCCAAAGGCCCCCCTCATTCCACTTCCAGTGGTGGGGGTGCCCTTTGAAAGAGTGGGTGTGGACATAGTTGGTCCACTAGAACCTCCCACAGCCTCAGGAAATATGTATATCCTGGTAGTAGTGGATCATGCTACCAGGTATCCTGAAGCTATTCCCCTTAGGTCGACTACTGCCCCTGCAGTAGCCAAGGCCCTCATTGGTATCTTTACCAGAGTGGGTTTCCCTAAGGAGGTGGTGTCTGACAGAGGTACCAACTTCATGTCAGCATACCTAAAGCACATGTGGAATGAGTGTGGGGTGACTTATAAATTCACTACACCATACCATCCACAAACTAATGGCTTAGTTGAGAGATTCAACAAGACATTAAAGGGCATGATCATGGGGCTCCCAGAAAAACTCAAAAGGAGATGGGATGTCCTCTTGCCATGTCTGCTTTTCGCTTACAGAGAGGTGCCACAGAAGGGAGTAGGATTCTCACCCTTTGAACTTCTGTTTGGTCATCCTGTAAGGGGACCACTTGCCCTTGTTAAAGAAGGCTGGGAGAGACCTCTCCATGAGCCTAAACAGGACATAGTGGACTATGTACTTGGCCTTCGCTCTAGAATGGCAGAGTACATGGAAAAGGCAACCAAAAACCTTGAGGCCAGCCAACAGCTCCAGAAGTTTTGGTATGACCAAAAGGCTGCACTGGTTGAGTTCCAACCAGGGCAGAAAGTCTGGGTTCTGGAGCCTGTGGCTCCCAGGGCACTCCAGGACAAATGGAGTGGCCCTTACCCAGTACTAGAGAGGAAGAGTCAGGTCACCTACTTGGTGGACCTGGGCACAAGCAGGAGCCCCAAGAGGGTGATCCATGTAAACCGCCTTAAGCTCTTCCACGACAGGGCTGATGTCAATCTGTTGATGGTAACAGATGAGGATCAGGAGGCAGAGAGTGAACCTCTCCCTGATCTTCTGTCATCAGACCCAAAAGATGGTACAGTAGATGGAGTGATCTACTCAGACACCCTCTCTGGCCAACAGCAAGCTGATTGTAGGAGAGTCCTACAACAGTTTCCTGAACTATTCTCCTTAACCCCTGGTCAGACACACCTGTGTACCCATGATGTGGACACAGGAGACAGCATGCCTGTCAAGAACAAAATCTTTAGACAATCTGACCATGTTAAAGAAAGCATCAAGGTGGAAGTCCACAAGATGCTGGAATTGGGAGTAATTGAGCGCTCTGACAGCCCCTGGGCTAGCCCAGTGGTCTTAGTCCCCAAACCTCACACCAAAGATGGAAAGAAAGAGATGAGGTTTTGTGTGGACTACAGAGGGCTCAATTCTGTCACCAAGACAGATGCTCATCCAATTCCAAGAGCTGATGAGCTCATTGATAAATTAGGTGCTGCCAAATTTCTAAGTACCTTTGACTTGACAGCAGGGTACTGGCAAATAAAAATGGCACCTGGAGCAAAAGAAAAGACAGCATTCTCCACACCTGATGGGCATTATCAGTTTACTGTTATGCCCTTTGGTTTAAAGAATGCCCCTGCCACCTTCCAAAGGTTGGTGAATCAAGTCCTTGCTGGCTTGGAGTCCTTTAGCACAGCTTATCTTGATGATATTGCTGTCTTTAGCTCCACCTGGCAGGATCACCTGGTCCACCTGAGGAAGGTTTTGAAGGCTCTGCAATCTGCAGGCCTCTCTATCAAGGCATCCAAATGCCAGATAGGGCAGGGAACTGTGGTTTACTTGGGACACCTTGTAGGTGGAGGCCAAGTTCAGCCACTCCAACCCAAGATCCAGACTATTCTGGACTGGGTAGCTCCAAAAACCCAGACTCAAGTCAGGGCATTCCTTGGCTTGACTGGGTATTACAGGAGGTTTGTGAAGGGATATGGATCCATTGTGACAGCCCTCACTGAACTCACCTCCAAGAAAATGCCCAAGAAAGTAAACTGGACTGTGGACTGCCAACAGGCCTTTGACACCCTGAAACAGGCAATGTGCTCAGCACCAGTTCTCAAAGCTCCAGATTATTCTAAGCAGTTCATTGTGCAGACTGATGCCTCTGAACATGGGATAGGGGCAGTTGTGTCCCAAACAAATGATGATGGCCTTGACCAGCCTGTTGCTTTCATTAGCAGGAGGTTACTCCCCAGGGAGCAGCGTTGGAGTGCCATTGAGAGGGAGGCCTTTGCTGTGGTTTGGTCCCTGAAGAAGCTGAGACCATACCTCTTTGGGACTCACTTCCTAGTTCAAACTGACCACAGACCTCTCAAATGGCTGATGCAAATGAAAGGTGAAAATCCTAAACTGTTGAGGTGGTCCATCTCCCTACAGGGAATGGACTTTATAGTGGAACACAGACCTGGGACTGCCCATGCCAATGCAGATGGCCTTTCCAGGTTCTTCCACTTAGAAAATGAAGACTCTCTTGGGAAAGGTTAGTCTCATCCTCTTTCGTTTGGGGGGGGGGTTGTGTAAGGAAATGCCTCCTTGGCATGGTTGCCCCCTGACTTTTTGCCTTTGCTGATGCTATGTTTACAATTGAAAGTGTGCTGAGGCCTGCTAACCAGGCCCCAGCACCAGTGTTCTTTCCCTAACCTGTACTTTTGTATCCACAATTGGCAGACCCTGGCATCCAGATAAGTCCCTTGTAACTGGTACTTCTAGTACCAAGGGCCCTGATGCCAGAGAAGGTCTCTAAGGGCTGCAGCATGTCTTATGCCACCCTGGAGACCTCTCACTCAGCACAGACACACTGCTTGCCAGCTTGTGTGTGCTAGTGAGGACAAAACGAGTAAGTCGACATGGCACTCCCCTCAGGGTGCCATGCCAGCCTCTCACTGCCTATGCAGTATAGGTAAGACACCCCTCTAGCAGGCCTTACAGCCCTAAGGCAGGGTGCACTATACCATAGGTGAGGGTACCAGTGCATGAGCATGGTACCCCTACAGTGTCTAAACAAAACCTTAGACATTGTAAGTGCAGGGTAGCCATAAGATTATATGGTCTGGGAGTCTGTCAAACACGAACTCCACAGCACCATAATGGCTACACTGAAAACTGGGAAGTTTGGTATCAAACTTCTCAGCACAATAAATGCACACTGATGCCAGTGTACATTTTATTGTAAAATACACCACAGAGGGCACCTTAGAGGTGCCCCCTGAAACTTGACCGACTATCTGTGTAGGCTGACTAGTTTTAGCAGCCTGCCACAAACCGAGACATGTTGCTGGCCCCATGGGGAGAGTGCCTTTGTCACTCTGAGGCCAGTAACAAAGCCTGCACTGGGTGGAGATGCTAACACCTCTCCCAGGCAGGAATTGTCACACCTGGCGGTGAGCCTCAAAGGCTCACCTCCTTTGTGCCAACCCAGCAGGACACTCCAGCTAGTGGAGTTGCCCGCCCCCTCCGGCCAGGCCCCACTTTTGGCGGCAAGGCCGGAGAAAATAATGAGAAAAACAAGGAGGAGTCACTGGCCAGTCAGGACAGCCCCTAAGGTGTCCTGAGCTGAGGTGACTCTGACTTTTAGAAATCCTCCATCTTGCAGATGGAGGATTCCCCCAATAGGGTTAGGATTGTGACCCCCTCCCCTTGGGAGGAGGCACAAAGAGGGTGTACCCACCCTCAGGGCTAGTAGCCATTGGCTACTAACCCCCCAGACCTAAACACGCCCTTAAATTTAGTATTTAAGGGCTACCCTGAACCCTAGAAAATGAGATTCCTGCAACAAGAAGAAGGACTGCCCAGCTGAAAACCCCTGCAGCGGAAGACCAGAAGACGACAACTGCCTTGGCTCCAGAAACTCACCGGCCTGTCTCCTGCCTTCCAAAGATCCTGCTCCAGCGACGCCTTCCGAAGGGACCAGCGACCTCGACATCCTCTGAGGACTGCCCCTGCTTCGAAAAGACAAGAAACTCCCGAGGACAGCGGACCTGCTCCAAGAAAAGCTGCAACTTTGTTTCCAGCAGCTTTAAAGAACCCTGCAAGCTCCCCGCAAGAAGCGTGAGACTTGCAACACTGCACCCGGCGACCCCGACTCGGCTGGTGGCGATCCAACACCTCAGGAGGGACCCCAGGACTACTCTGATACTGTGAGTACCAAAACCTGTCCCCCCTGAGCCCCCACAGCGCCGCCTGCAGAGGGAATCCCGAGGCTTCCCCTGACCGCGACTCTTTGAACCTAAAGTCCCGACGCCTGGGAGAGACCCTGCACCCGCAGCCCCCAGGACCTGAAGGACCGGACTTTCACTGGAGAAGTGACCCCCAGGAGTCCCTCTCCCTTGCCCAAGTGGAGGTTTCCCCGAGGAATCCCCCCCTTGCCTGCCTGCAGCGCTGGAGAGATCCCGAGATCTCTCATAGACTAACATTACAAACCCGACGCTTGTTTCTACACTGCACCCGGCCGCCCCCGCGCTGCTGAGGGTGAAATTTCTGTGTGGACTTGTGTCCCCCCCGGTGCCCTACAAAACCCCCCTGGTCTGCCCTCCGAAGACGCGGGTACTTACCTGCAAGCAGACCGGAACCGGGGCACCCCCTTCTCTCCATTCTAGCCTATGCGTTTTGGGCACCACTTTGAACTCTGCACCTGACCGGCCCTGCGCTGCTGGTGTGGTGACTTTGGGGTTGCTCTGAACCCCCAACGGTGGGCTACCTTGGACCAAGAACTAAGCCCTGTAAGTGTCTTACTTACCTGGTTAACCTAACCAATACTTACCTCCCCTAGGAACTGTGAAAATTGCACTAAGTGTCCACTTTTAAAACAGCTATTTGTCAATAACTTGAAAAGTATACATGCAATTTTGATGATTTGAAGTTCCTAAAGTACTTACCTGCAATACCTTTCGAATGAGATATTACATGTAGAATTTGAACCTGTGGTTCTTAAAATAAACTAAGAAAAGATATTTTTCTATACAAAAACCTATTGGCTGGATTTGTCTCTGAGTGTGTGTACCTCATTTATTGTCTATGTGTATGTACAACAAATGCTTAACACTACTCCTTGGATAAGCCTACTGCTCGACCACACTACCACAAAATAGAGCATTAGTATTATCTATTTTTACCACTATTTTACCTCTAAGGGGAACCCTTGGACTCTGTGCATGCTATTCCTTACTTTGAAATAGCACATACAGAGCCAACTTCCTACAGTTGGCAAATAACTTCTATTAGAGCCCACTGCAATGCCTTGCTGGGCCTAAGACAGACAAAAAATAAAACCTCCAACAGTTTGGCTTTTAAAGTTACAGTCTCCTTCGGGCCACATACTTGACCCAGTATTGTGCATTAAGGAACTTTGTGGATGGGCGTCTGGTAGCAAGGATGACACCCACAATTTCTAGTGGTAGATGCATGTAGTCAACTGCTGCTACTCAGGCTTCACTCATGGAAGTGTAAACAACACAGGTATGGATGAAGGGTCCCGCCCCGCTGTTGCAACAAAAAATCATCCTGAAGTGGTAGCCCAATCATGGGGCTTATGATCATGCCACACTTTACTGGCTCATTCCAGAGCCATGAGGATGATTTTTTATTGAACTCATGGTAGGAGAGACAGGGGCAGAAAGGAGTATAAGTCCTGTGTTCCTCTTCAACCGGAATCCATCCTTTAGTGAGTCTTCAAACAAACTCTAACAAAAACCTTTGACACTGCATGTTCTCGACAGTGGCGAAAAGATTAAGCCTGGGTTCTCTCTTGTCTAGAAGGATACAATGCGCCACATCGAGATACAGACATCATTCCTAGCCCCCCAGATGCCACCAGCTGAGCTCATCCTCCCTAGCATTCAAGGTGGTTCAGGTGGTTCATGATGAGGGAAACACTTTGACACTCCAGCCAATTCCAGGAAGGCAGAGACTGTTGGCACAGTACCTTGGACCCTACTCCACCCTGCTTGTTGCAGTGCCACATGACAATGATTTGATAGTGAGAATCTGCACCAGCCTTCATTTAATGGATGGCAGGAAGGCTTTCAAACCCAGATGAATGGCCTGCAAATCCAATAGTGACATGGAGCACATCTTCCACAGGAGACCAAAGTCCCTTTATCTTCATCTCTTCCACATGACCTTCCTAACCCAGCAGTGATGCATCCTTCACCACTATCAGCCATGGGTGAGGAAAAGAGAGGGGTTGCTGGTCCAGTTGTGGTTGAGTAACCACCACTGTAGATCATGTGGCATCTCCTCCAATGTTTGAATAGCATCTGATAGGTTTCCTTGGTGTTGGGCCTACTGGAACTTTAGATTCCACAGTAGAGCCTGCATATGGCACCAGGCACAGGTGACAAGGAGGATGTAGGAGGCTAGAAGGCCAAAAGCCCCAGAGCTGGACTCACTGAGATCCAGGAACGAGGCTGAAACTTTAGGCGCACAGCCCAAATGTCCTTCACTTTTTGCAAAGGAAGGAAGGCCTCAACCGTACTCTATGCGGGACACCTCCAATTTAAGGTATCCTCTACAAAGTAATCTGGTTCAATTTGGGTTCTTTGATTGTGAACACCAATAACATGAGGTTCACCATCGTCTGAAGGTGGTCTACAACCAACTGTGGTGATCACATCTTCAAAATCAGTAGTCGAGTTAGGGTTAAACTGTTATTTCAGACCTTTAGAGATGAGCGGTGACCACTGTTATAATTTTCATGAGCACACGAGGAACAACTGTGTGGCCGAAAGGGTGCACAGCAAACTGAAATGCTCCTGTCCTACCTTGAACCGCAGGTAACATCTGGGGGAGTTTAGGACAGCAATATGACAATGTTTTAAGCCAGTGAGGCCGCAATGTTGTCGGGGACTACTGGCAAGACCTCACTGGCCATTCCCCAAAGCGTATGCTTATATCTGCCCAACAAACAAACTGCACTGACTGACATCAGTGCTAGGCTAGCTAAAGAGAAGAAGGTTAGTTACTTACCTGTAACTGTAGTTATCCAGTATTGTTATCGTTCATATATTGACATGCATGAATCATTCCCCGTCTTCAAAGAGGGAGTCCTACTGTACCATATTAAAGCAGTATGTAAAACTATCATGGCACTATAATGGCACTAGGGTGTCACTTTAACAATCAATCTATGTCCTTTTTATAAAGGGACCAAACTTGTACTATGACAAATGAGGTGTTAGCAACCTGTAGAGCACTCCCAGGAGAGGCTGATTCACACAGATCTTCTAGCACAAGAGGGAATAACCCCCATGGTTAAAAGGGGAGCCTCTCAGGGAAGAGGGTGGGTTGCATGTTAATCTATGAAAGATACCAATGATGGGTAACTGAAGTTACAGGTAAATAACTCATTTTCTTACCCAGTATTGGATCTTTCAAAGGTTCACATGCTTGAATCAGAATAGCAAGCAGTTTTGTAGGTAAATGGGTAAGTACCCTTAGAGGAAAGTGGGTAAAAATGATATACTTAATAATAGTCCTTACAAATATTATATATATTCATATACATTTGAAAGCGTAAGATTTACATGTAAACCTTTAGACAAACGTTAATTAGAACAAATAAGCGGCAATGTAAAGTTGACTGGAAAATATATTAACTTAATATAAATGAAACTGTTACGACTCTGTCGTCCCATTTCTAGGGGGCGCTATAAGGGGACTGTCGGAAGCCTGGGAATGACCTTGAACACTTATCTAGAGTCCCTTGCTGACTCCCGTTTGTTTCTCTTTTCGCCATGGTATGCTTTTGTAGTATTACATTTGCTTCATGGGACTGTAAATCCCACAATGCAGTCTGGTGGTCAGGAAAGCCTTGATTCCGTTTCCCATTGTTTTCCGTGGGAGAAGCCCAGTTGCTCCTTTTCACCGGATCATCTCCTCCAGGACTTGTGAGTGTCTGAAACTACACACACCCGAGACCTCTCCTGTGCAGCCCAGTCATGTGATTCCATCTGGGGTTTTCTGCAGCTTGGAACTGCTTATAAGCAGCCATTTCCTCAAGATCCTCGTCGTGCATTGGATTTCTATTTCTTTGTGTTACAGATCCTTTATCGGATGATGTTCCAGTCTTGTTCCTGTTCTGTTCCAGCATGAACTTGTTTCCTGTTTCTCTGCCCTGCTCCTGATTGTTCCAGCCAGAGTCTGCACCCTCTCTCTTAGCCTTGTAAATGTTTGTTTCTAAAGAGCCTGCTCCCTGTTTCTCTGATCTGCTCCTGCCTTGTTTCAGCTTGAACCTGCTCTCTGTTTCCCAGTCCTGTTTACTGCTTATTCCTACTCCCTGTATTCCAGCCCTGTCCTTGCGTGTTCCAGCCAGAGCCTGCTCTGTTTCCAATTCCTGTCTCTGTTTGTTCCAGCCAGAAGTTTGCACCCTGTTTTCCAGTCCTAGTCCTGCTTTTGCTTCAGCCTGAGCCTGTTCCCAGTTCCTGCCTCTGCCTCTTACTTTGTTCCTTTTGTTTCTGTTTTCTCTCAGTATTTGTGTCTGGTAAGTGTTCTATCAGTCTTCACCAGTGTACAAGTGTCCTCCTTTGTACTGAGGTTGGCTCCTGGTTTCCAGGAGGCAATTCCAGCCCCCATCCTTGTCTAGTGTTATACATTGTCTTTCGTGCCTAACAGTGACAGTGTGCTATTGCTGTTTTTCCAGGAATTGCCACTGTGTTTCCAGCTGGACCCACAAGAGCTTGTCTTGTGTATGTAAGTACTATCCGTGTTTGTGCTCTAGGGTCCAGAGACAGAATCACTTCTGCTGCCTCCTTTCCATGGGGCTGGCAGGGTGACTATCTGTAATAGCAAACTGCACAGAGGCATTGACATTCCCTGTCACTGTGGGAGGTTCTACGCCCTACTCTGTGTACAACCCTAGCGTGTTTGTCCATTAGTAATCTGTTTCCTGTTTGTTCACACAAGGGTTGCTCTGCTTTTACTTTCCTGTTTTCTGTGCCCGTCTATAGCTGTCCTTTCCGTGTATGCCTTAAGCTGCTCTTCTGCCCCAGTACACTACCTCTTTAGGATATTCGGTGACCTCAAGGGGTGTCCCAACCAGAGTCCTGATAAGACCCACCTGAAACCGTGACAAAAACACCTCTATTTAAAGAGACTCACCTTATTGGAATAGATGACACAAAACCACCTGTCCTACGGCTGCATTGCTTTTTTGCACCGATTCCAGGCAATATTGCTGCGTGAATGTGTGGGTGATCTTCCACGTTGCAGCACAACATATCTTCTCTAGTGGAACGCCAGCAAACAGAGCAGCTGTGGTAGCCACTGCCCTTGATGAGTGTGCCTTTGCTTTTGTTGAGAGTGGTTTGCTACCTTTGTTATGGCAAAACTGTATGTGGCAAAAATCCATCTGAGAAAGTCCGGAGGAGACAAACCGCTGATCAGATTTTCGATACTGGTTGGTACGGTGTAGATAAAATTTAAGACAGCACTTAATGTCAAAGGTGTGAGACCTTTCAGCTGGTGTTTCTGGATTTGGAAAGAAAGTGCAAAGTATGATAGGTTAATTGGAGTGAAACTGCAATGGAACCTTGGGTTTGTTCTGAGAAGTAAATAATCAGTGAAACTCAAGAATGGTTCCTGAACTGTAACTGCTTGGATTTCACTGTCTCTTCTAGTAGATGTGAGGGCCAACAATACAGAGACCTTCCTTGTGAGGAATTTCAGATCTGCCTTGTGAATGGGCTCGAATGGAGACTTCATAAGCTCCAAGACAACCACGTTGAGATGCCATTCTGGGGAAGGAGAACGTATTGAAGGACAGACTCTGAACAATCCTTTCATGAATTGTTTGACTAGGCTAGTCGAACACAGAGAGGGAGAATGTCTGTATTGTGGAATTGCAGATAGGGGAACTTTTACAGACGCGTGAACTAAGCCTGATTTGGTTAAGGAAAGTGGGTGCGGTAAAATCTACTCCGGTGTTGCTTCCAAGGGATGCAGGTGAGATTGTTGACACCATGAACAGAATCTTTTCCATTTTAACCTGTATGTCTTATTTGTTGATTCGGCACATGCTTTGGCCAGAAAAACTTTACAGTCTCGAGAGATAATTTACATCTCGGAATTAGTTGAATTCAGGAGCCATGCATGTAATTAGAGAGAGGCTGGTTCTGGGTGCAAAATCTTGCCGTCTTTCTAAGTTTATACGGTTTGGAAATTGGGTAGATGGATGGGACTGGATTCCGAGAGCAACACGAGCTCCGTAACCAACCTTGCCTGGGTCATTTGGGAGTTATTACAATGAGACAGCAGAGCTCCCTCTTCATCGTGTTAAGAAATCTTGGTATGAGAGGGAAGGGGGGGGGAGCCTAAGCATAAATCCCAGACCATCTAATCAAAATGGTATTTCCGCACGATCCTGGGAGTGGGTACTGACTCAAGTAGAACTGGCATTTGGCATTCTTGTCTGTCACAAAGCGGTCCAATGCTGGTTTGAGTTCCCCTCTTACTCCTCCCCCCATTAGACTATCCTGTCCAACTCCTGTTGATCCAGTTCTCACTTGTGACAATTGTCTGTGGATCTGCTGAGAGTGTATGCTAAAGTATTGTTCACTCCTGATATGTGTTTGGCTTTTAGAGATATCTTGAGGACTGTGAGCCTGGTTTCCCCTAGTTTGTTGATTTAATACATGCTGGCCGTGTTGTCTGTACATGGAAGTTCCTGCTATTCATGGTAGAAAAGCTTGCATAGTAAGGAATATCACTTTGAATTTTAGGCGATTGATGTGCATTAGTTTTTGCTGTGTGGACTATTTGCCATGGATCTTTAGGTCCAGCCCTCCAAGGAAGCGTTAGTCGTGTGATGATTAAATCTGGAACTGGAGTGAAAAAAGTAAGGTCTTGAGAGATGTGATCTATGTAAGTCGACCATGTCAGTGTCTCTCTCACCCTTGTTTTAATGTTGATCAAATCAACGAAGAAGCCTTGTGCCTGGATCCATTGTACCTGAAGATCTTCATGTAATGATCTCATTTTCAGTCATGCCAGGGGAACTAGGTTTATTGCAGAGAAGATCATGTCCAGTAGTGACTTGAATAATCTAAAAGAAACATACTTTCTTTTGGATATTTGCTGAGCCAGGCTGGATAATCTCCGTTGCCTGTCTTGCGATAGATAGGCCTTGTTTCTGATTGTACTGAGGTTGGCACCCAAAAATGTTATGGTTTGTTTTGGAATGGTGGAAGATTTTTGGCAGTTCACAGTAAAGCCTTACTATGAACCATTGCAAGACAGGCTTTGGAAGCTTGCTTTGCTGTTGAGGATTTTAGCAGCCAGTCAACTAAGTAGGGAAAAACCTGATGACCTTGCTTGTGGAGTATGGCCACTGCAGAGGCAAGACATTTGGTGAAAATTCGAGGAGCAGGAATTGGTAATGTGTACTAGCTACAGTGAAATGGAGATACTTGCAATGCTTAGGATGTATGGGAATGTGGAAGTAAGCATTTTGTAAGTCTAGGGAGGTCATGTAATCTCCGCTGTTTAGCAGGTGGAGGATGTCTGATAGAGTAATCATACAAAAAGGTTGCTGGTGCAGAAACATATTCAGTTTCCTGAGGTCCAAAATGGGTGTCCATTCTTGTTTTTTTTTCTTACCAGGAAA
Organism: Pleurodeles waltl; assembly: GCF_031143425.1. Lineage (NCBI taxonomy): Eukaryota > Metazoa > Chordata > Amphibia > Caudata > Salamandridae > Pleurodeles > Pleurodeles waltl. The sequence goes on along the minus strand of NC_090446.1, from coordinate 1,128,135,414 downwards.
GAAATGTGAACATGAGTAGAATCCCATGCCTTTTTGATGAGAAGGAACCTTTTCTATCGCACCCTTGATCAGCATTACTAGGGCATCTCTCCTCAGTAAGTGTAGATGAGGTGGGTGCCCTCCTTTCGGAGGATTGTTTTTTTCTGCACAAACTCCAGTGTATGGCCATAGTTCACTAAGTCCAACACTCATTTGTCCAATGTCATCTCCTTCCATTGGGGAAGGTAGTTGGAAATGTTTGCACCCACCTGAGGGAAAGAGACAGACGTAGCTGGTACCTGTTCTAGGTCATTGCTTGTGGCCAGTGTTTCAGTCTTGGGGGTTTGCTTCTGCCGTGCGCCCTGCTTGCCATAGACTTGTGAGGTATATTGAAATAGTAGCTGATATTGCATAGGTTGTTGATACCTTCGTTTATAAGAAGAGAAACCGCTCCCTCTAGTGCCTCAAAAGGGCAACGTATTATACTGGACAGTGCCAAGAGACCTAGCGGTGTCCGTGTCCATTTTATAGCCAATAAGACATCATGAATATGTTTGCCAAACAGAGTTTTGCTGTCCTAGGCCATGTCTAGGATTTTTTATTACACCTCTGGTCTAAAAGACATAGGGCCTCATTAAGAACCTGGCGGCCGGCAGTACATTGGCGGTAACAAAGCCAACCGGCTGGCGGTGTACCGCCGGTGTATCATGACTGTGGTGCCTTAGCCATGGCCATACCTCCGGCCCCTGCAACTGACCGCAAGGCGGTCATAATCCTCAACCCCCAGCTTGTCCATGGCGGTAAACACCGCCATGGAAAGGCTAGTGGTAAGGGGGACTCCGGGTGCCCCTGCACTTGGCATGGGCAGTGCAGGGGCCACCAGGCACAGCCCCATCGTGCATTTCAATGTGTGACGGGTGCTGCTGCACCTGCTGCACATCAACATTGCCTTTGGCTCTGTTATGAGCCGGCCGCAATGTTGATGTGACTTTTCCACTGGACCAGCGGACGGAAACCCTGTCTCCGTCCACTGGCCCAGCAGAAAAGTCATAATAGGGAGCCTCAAAGGGTGCTGACGGTATAGTGGCGCCCGGAGCTTCGGCGTTTTTTTTGTAAGACCACTGAAGTTGTAATGAGGGCCATCGACTTTAGCTATCCTTAGCACCTCAAGACTGCTGCTCTGGCTAAGAAGCAGAACCCTGTGTAGGCGGTGTCAAGAGCACAATCTATATTCTCAGAGGAGGCACGTTCATCCTCTTGTAAAATATTTTTTGCTTCTGCCTTCAGGAATCAGATGGAGCAGACTATTGATATCTGACCACATTTAGGGGTCGTAGTGCCCCAGAATCGCAAGTGAATTGGCTGTGCTGACAGTCGTAGCAGACATCAGAGAAACTCTTTTTCCAATGTTGTCCAAGTGTCTGCCTTCCTTGTCTGGTGGCGCGGAGATGGGGACAGGAAGGTTTTTTTTATTTTTAACATCTTTGTGCTGCCTGTGAAACGGCAGAGTCAGGTTTTGGGTGACTGACGAGGCCGGCGGGGAAATAATCTGTGGCTTTATACTTCTTGTCTAGGCAAGGCGGTACTGTAGCCGTATTCTTCATGATCTTTGTTCCCTCATCCCAGATATAGTCAATAATAAGGATGGCTCTCCTAGAAGTCCTGACCTTCTCTTTAAAGTCATGAAGAAAACAGTCAGATTGCCTGACAGAAGCTGGTAGATGGATCCTTGCAGGAGCTCAGTCCATTAGATTGTTAAAACCCCCGATGTCTTCTGGGGGAGACTCTGAAGGTTGAGGAAGTGGAGGAGATGCCGTAGGAACAAGGTACTCATTTCATTCGTCCTGCGGATGTTGAGGAATCTCGCCTTCCTCTTTTTCATCTTCTGTGGAAGAATGATCTTCTCTTGGAAGTGCTGCAGCAGTCGAGACTGGTGTAATTCGGGGTGTAACTGGAGGAGGGATCTTCCTTGGTGCTGTAGGAGAAATAGGCTGGGGTGGTGCGGGTTGCTGTTCCTGTGGAAGTTCAGGAAATATTTTCCTAAATCTTGCAGCATGCCCTGTATATCATGGACTAACCAAGTAGGCATCTCCATCTTGCCTAGGTTGAGGAAGTGGATGATTGTTCATAATGATGACTAGGAAAATCATAATATGGTTATTAACACTGTTGCTCGTCCTCATCATCTTCCTCCTGGTATTTAACCTGGAGCTCTGAAGGACCTTATGTATTCCAAAAGGGCCTGTCATCATCTGACTCTTTCCAGTCAAATAAGTGACTGGGTAGTAAAGCTGAGAGCCTACTTGGAGTGGTCACTTCAGGCCCAAAAATAGTCTTTGTCATTTTTATTTTCAACGATGGTGCAATCGACTTTGTAAAGGTGAACTGAGGCGTCAATGTTAAAACTGCTCTTGTCAACAGTACTGCAGTAAACAGTGCCATCAGAGGAGGTGCTGTCGTCGACGGTGCTGTTTTCAACTATGCTGGCAGTGTTGTAAACGATGATACTGTCAGCGATGGTGGTAGTGTTGACACCGCCACCATTGATGTTATAGTCAAAGGTGTTTTTGTCGACATCTTCTTCGTAGATGTTGTAGGCGAGGTCAAATCTACTGTTGATGGTGACTTAGAGAAGATGATCACCTTGGACGCCAAAATAGGAGCCATAATAGCTGCTGTTGTAGAAGTTCTTGATGACAATGACCTTGTGGATGAGACAGTAGAGAAGGGCGCCCTCATTGTCGACACCAACACAGATGCTGATGTTGTCATCTATGATGTTTTTAGGGGAGGTTTTGTTTTCGACGTCAACAGATCTGAAGAAGGGGAACACTTTCTGTCCCCTTTATTTATAGATGGAGTAGATGATTGGGAAGAGGCCAGCCTTGTGAAGAGGAGATTTAGTTTCTCCTTTTTTAGAGGGTCCTTATGATGTAATTTTAAGGCCTTTCTGCTCTCTTCAGAAGGCCCATAATAAGAGGATCTTGACCTTTTGTGGGATCTAGCAGATGAATCACTGTCCTCCTCAGAAGAGCTGGACTTCTGTGATTTTGACTTCTGTGGCCACAGAAGTAACCTCCCCTGCGGTCTCTCAAAGTTTTAGAAGAGAAAGTACAGCAAATTGTGCACTCCTTTACCTGATGTTGAGGGTAGAGGCAATAGAGACAGTCTCTGTGCGGCTCATCCACATGTAGTCTTTCTTCCGACAGGACTTGCATGATCTGAAGAGACCCTTTTTAGAAGATTCAGACATTGTAGGTAACATTTTTGGCAAATATAGGAAAAAACTGAGCAGAGCTCAGGGAGACTCCCTTCACACAACGTGCAGTAGAACATTCTGGGGAATCAGCCTCTCTTGGGAGTGTTCTAGAGGGTGCTAGCACCTTTTTGGTCATAGTTCAAGTTTGCTCCTTTAAAAAAAAAAAAAAAAAGGACATAGATAGGCTGTCAAACTGATGGCCTAGTGCCATTATAGCCTATGCTTTACTATGGTACCGTGGGACTCACACTTCAATGACGGGGAACTATTCAAGCATGTGAATCCATGAAAGATCCAATACTGGATAACATTTATTTTTCAAATGTCTTAACCCTCTTAAGACTATCACGTATCTGTGGGAGTCGTCTGAAAAAAGTTGGACCTCACCTTTCTGGTTGAAGCCTGTACAACCATAATCTCAGGAGTAGGATGCATAATGAGGAAATCAGGGTCCCTAAGCCCAGGCTGACATCTGTCCATCTGCCTATTCACCAGTGGGCAGAAACAGGGCTTTGATCACGTGCTCGCTAAGGTGTCAATGAGGGCCTCATTGAATGAGAGCAAGGGATTAGATGAGGCTGCCTAGGCTGTAAAATTTCTGTAAATACAGTTGTCTTGACCTCAATAGAGGGTAACTGCGAGTCCATGACCTCAGCTGCACATTGTGTTATCAATGCCAAGGAAGCACTCTCCTTATTAGAGGGCGAAATGGCAAGTTTGATCCTGTATCAGTATAAGTATGCTAAAAATGTGGTCATCTCTGGGTGGTGGCAAGCTTTGGACAGAATCGAGACTAAAGAAATAAAAGAGGATCTAATGGAATATCTGCTTCTACTGGGAGCAAAGGATTAAAATCATGTTGTATGGTGACTGGTTGCAGAATTACCACTGCTAAATAAGCACTCTCCTATCCTGGAGGGTGAAATGGCGAGCTTGACCTGTATCAGGATAAGTATCAAGCCCACTGGTCTCTTTTAAGTCCATGTAAAACGGTGATCATCTGTGGGCGGTGGCAAACTTTGGTCAAAATAAGGGCTAAAGTGATAATAGAGGGTCTAATGGAATGGGATCTTCCTTAGGTGCTGTCAGGACTGGCACCGATATGGAGGGGCCGACACAGGTTGTGGTTACAGGGTGGACTCCAGTACTGGGAACGGGACAGGTCCAAAAGGGTCAGTTGCAACTGAGGCGGGATCCGCCTGCAGTAGTCCAACTGAGGGCCCTGCAGTTCCTTAGGAAAAAAAGCCATGTCGGCGTGAGCTGCAAAAGTGCCAGATATCTGCAATATGGCCTACTTAAAGATTTCGATCTGCTGCAGTGTCACCAGTGGTACATGAAATTCGAGGATCACTGGGACTAACTGAGGAAGCATCCTTGCAACCAGAAATTTGGGGAGGAGGGGGGACTGACTGAAATCATTATGCCCTTGTGTCTTCTCTTTAGGCAGAGGGGGGGGATGGGGTTCAATCCTGCATCACTTTCTTGTGCTTTCATCTGGACTTTGACTTAATGGAAAACTATGATCAGAAAGTTAACCTCTCATGCGACGGACTTCGGAAGCAGATTAGAGTCCTAGACTTGGAACAGGAGAGGGACTTACGCAAGGCCAAGAATTTTTTTTAAATAGAACCTGTGTATTCTGGTTTTCATACAAATACTAGCACATCATCATGCTTTAACTACGCCCTCATCCCCGTGTGAGGGCCAAGAGGTCTTCTTGTGTTTGGCAATATACAGTTGTTCTTCTCAGTCCTGAATTGCCTTCACACTTGTTGCACGACTTGCCTTCGCATTTGTTGCACGACTTTTGACGGTGCCCCAAACAGCAGAGGCACACTTTGTACGAGTCTGGACCACCCTCTGTTTCCTACTGGTGTGCCCTGGGATGAAACCTGCAGTCTTAGACGTGGAAACTGTTCCCAAGCCTACTGGATTTTGTTTTAAGAGTCGTCAGATGACTGACAAAACAGGGTGCGGAGCTCCAAATCCTCATCGGAGCACAGAAAGAAAGGAACTGATATTACAATGCAGAAGCAGATCGAGTCTGGTGCTTGGAGAATATTTTAAAGGTGAGGGATCTGCAGTTAGAAGTATCAAAAAGGAAAATGGCTACTTATTTCAAGATTGGACCTGTAGTCAAAATATTCATTGATTATCTTAACTTATTACAACATATACCCCCCATTCATTCATGCAGGCACCCTTAAAAAACGTACATCTTTACTATGCCAACCCAATCTTTTAACGTGTAATTCAGTACTCTCTTTCATATTTTGCTGTCTGCTGAATATCCTGGTTGACTGGATGTATCTTTTGTTTTTGAAGCTGTTTATTTAAAGTGTGTGAAGTCCACCAGCTGATGTTTTTGGTTGTGCAGTAACTTTCATTCGTTTCTTTTTTCCTTCTTTGACTGTTGCTGTTAAACTTGTTCTATGTGATAGTTTAATCCAAGATAATACACAACTTTGTTCATAGAAAGTCTCAGCAGCATAATACAGCACTACTCTCTAGAACAGTTATGGTGCTTAGTTGACCAAAAGCTACTGCGGAGACAGTAAAACTAAAAAGAAAGACACACAGACTAAGGGGACCCCTATTTTGGGATAGAAGGCCTCTGACACTCTAACTCTACTTCAATAAGGAAGCATCTTGAGGTTAAATCTGCTCCAGACCAGCACTGTAAGTACATTCTGTACCTCACCCACTGTGCATTCTATAGAACTTTCACTGAAGCCTATAACATTGCACAAACACTGCACGGAAATTCCAGTCTCGCAGCTGGTAACTCATTAGGAAAAGGCAAATAGCCTGAACTTGTGATGACTCCATATTAGAGCCTAAAACATAGGACATTATAAAGAACAAACAGATTCTGGGGAAATTAAGTAAATATGTGTGAATAACCAGGATTCCCCATTGAAAAATGTTTTTATGGTTATTTTCTCCATTTTCTCCATTCAAGTCATGTAGGCGAGCCCACATCACCTGAACCATCACAATCTAGTTCTAACATGCAGACTTACTGTAACTGATCCCAGGCTGTGCAGCAAACTAGAGGTGAGGCTGAGGGTCTGCGACCTGCCTCCCAATAAGCTGAGGAAATGACTCCAGACACACCGCATCATTTCCTGCCAGATAAACAAAGAACAGTGATAGCTGGATGTGAACTACGTGCAGACCAAAAGAAAATGGTCAGAGGTGGACAATCAATGACAAACTACCCCTCAGTTCATACAGCATTCAAAGCATAAACTCGCTAAAGGGAGAACATAAAGATGGTAGGCAAAATGGGACAGAAAGCACTGACTCTGAGCATACTTTTGGCAGCCCACACCTCTCCTATGGATGGTAATGGCCATCCATATGCGTTAAGATACACAATCAAATATACTCACTTCATAAGTGCTCACCTCTGATCAGTAAAGGACATTACACTGAACAGCACATTGGTGAAGTGACGTCACTAGAGGTCAAATGAGCTGAATACAATTTTAATGCACCAGGGAAGGGTGTGAAAGGAGAGCAGCAGTGTAGTGCTCTCAGATTAGTTCATCACATGTAATGGTCGACTGTCAGGAAAAAATCTCATAGAGCACTACAGATATCCATGCACCAGCATGCAGAGTGCAAGGCAGCTGAAGCAGTGGTGGCAGCTACACATCACAGACAGGAAGCAGCTAGGAACAAGCAAAATGTAAGGAATGAGGGGAACTGCTACCGCTTGAGTAAGAGCCAGAGGAAGACAGACACCAAAAGCAGGACGCAGGGCAGAGGAAGGTAAGGACTATGCACTGTCAGTGTTTTGGTTCATATACAAGGGAGTGTGAATGGATTAAAGGATAGTGCAGTTGGGCAGAGGAAAGAAAGTAAAAGGCCGGTAACACATGGGTACCTGAGATGACACCATCTCGGTGTAGCTGCTGAGCGTGTCCTCTGAAAACTTAGCCATCTGGAGCAAGAGAAGAGACTGGTTACTATCATGCTATCCTGAAGGGAGTAGATTGGAGAGGCTGGGGAAGAAGTCTCACTGCTTCTATAGGCTGATCAGTGGTGAAAGAATACATCATACTACTGGCCTTAACAGAACAAACTCCATCATAAAGACTGAAGTTATTCAATTTTCAAAGTGCAGAAAAAGCTGAGACACTAGCAGTGCACCACAACAGAATGTTGAAATCGCACTTGTCTACTATCCACCCCATCTGAAAACAAAGGAGTGTGTGAAAATGTATTCCCAAATAAAAACAGGTGTGAGATCAGGCACCCCATTTATGAGAATCATGTCAGTATTAGCACAATCGTAGTTCAAGTTAGTGCCATGTAAAATGCAAGCATCCGTTTCTTATACAAATAAACACACTCTCCCCACCCAAAACAGAACAGCAACACACTTACCAGGGCAGAAGGGCAGGCCTTACTCATCTGGGCTAGTACACGAGCCTCACTGAAGGCAGTGACAAGGATCCACAAGACCGGAAAAAGTAGAGGAAGGACAGGTAAGACACCATTTACCTAAGGAAACAATGACAAAGCATTAAATTGAACATGACAACCTCTGCACACTACAATAATGGTGAGAAGGCCGAAACGTGCTACCTCTTCTTCAGCAGTAGTGGCTATTTTTGGTTATCTGTAGTTGTGCTGTGAAAGAACTTTATAGCCTAGCTTGATAAGCTTATGAACTCCAGTTCCACCTCAGCTGAAGACCAAAAGGTAGACTTGCATCTGGAGATGCTTGTGTTTTTGTGCAAAGGAATTGGAGTTCCAATTCAGGATGCAATGCTTCTGTGGGGAAGGATTAAAAATGACTGTAAAAGTACACAAAGGGGCCAAACATTTATGAGATAAGTAAATCGACCTCTAAAACACAATGCTTTCAGAGGAAGTTCCACTATTTGAGAAGTCAAAGCACACAAATTTCCATTCATCACTTTTTCAAAGTCTCACTTCAGTGTCCATATGTGGGAAAGATGTTTCCAGGGTTGACTGTGTAAAGGCCTTCAAACTGCATTTCAGTGAAGAGCACAAAAGGTATCTGGGGCTTCCCTCTTCCTTGGGCAGAAGAGACATTTCTAGCTTCTAGCAGGTTACACTTCTACTGTGGAGATAGCAAAGACTGATATGCATGTAACATCTTTTTACTGCAGTCAAAGTCCTCATATGGTCCACATCCTTACGAGTCAGACAATTGTCCACCTCCTTATACTTCCACGTCAACCTTATCCCAAGTCTCTCACAGTTCTGTTTTTACCCAATACCTGGTTTACTATTTAAAATGTACACCAAATCTCTGGTGATCCTCCTAGACAAACAAGGGATCAATAGGCATCAATAAGATGATGGTACTTAACTCTAACTGTAAGTAGTGATGTCAACAGCTTTAGATCCTTCCCCCACCTTGTCCAAACTTGGATGAGTACAATCTATTAGAAGCTCAAATGAACCAAAACCAATCAAGTGCTTATCAAGAACCACAATCAGCATCCCAAATCCAATCATGGCAAACAGCCATGAAAGGCAAACCTACTGTACCTACAGCTGTCCAGTACTGGTGTCTTTCACAGATTCAAATGACTAAATTATTCTCCGATGTCAGACTGGGAATTCCTGACACATTTTTAAAAGCCAACGTATGAAAATAACAATTATTACAGTAATGTACATGAATTATTCACCTAATTGTTTTAGGTCTCACCAACAGTCACTGAGAGAGGCGCCCTCTTAATAGAAAGCACTGCACCCAAAACCACTGACTCAATTATTCAAGCACAAGCCTATAAGGTATATCGCAAAGCAAAGGAGGGACGGTCACAGATGGACCTATGCAAGATACTAAGACGTGAGAGCTGTAGTTAAAGTTAAGTAGTTTTTCTTCTCAGCACTGGATCTTTCATATACTGACGCGTCTAAATCAATACTGTTAAGTAGTACTTTAGACAGAAGGAAGATGAGCTGAGGTTACGAAAACTAGAAGAGGTTCTAGAGCACAACATGTCCTAATCTGAATTTGTTTGAAGTCTAAATATTAGTGCATGAATACTAGATTAAAATCCTTTTTCAATGCTCTACAAATAACCACACAGTGCACTCCTGCAGACAGTGCCCATTTTGGTATAACCCCTCTCATTATATGAATTATTTTGAGAGGCCAACAAACTTTGTCACAGGAGAATGTAATGCACAAAACTTTGCATCTAACTTTGACTATCTGGATGTCAACGGCCATGAATAATTGTCCAGTCGTTCTAAACAAATATGCCCTGACCAGAAAAAACAAAAGACAAGGACAACACAAGGAAATTAATCTGGTGAAGGTACACTGAAAAGAAATGCAGATTTGGATTTTAGAACAAAAATAGAGACCCCTCTTTCTTTTGAAAAAGTAGATTCTGATGGTGGAAGGTGCTCTTAATACTCATAGAATGGGCATGCAGTCAAACACAATATCTGACATAGGAGCAGATTTCAGGTTCCTCTGGAGTGTGATGGGAAACAGTTATTGTTCTTCATTAGTAATACTGAGTGCATTGTGAAGCTGCACAGTTTATCTATCCTGAGAAGGCCCATGAATAAGAATTTAAGGGTCCGTGGTGCTGGTCTTGATATTAACTTTGTCGCGTAGGCTCTCATTATTCTAATGAGACTACTGGATTTTGAGCAGCAGAGTCGCCTGTGGTGTGGGAGACTGAGTCTAACCCACTGCGGGTGATACCTGCCTCTCCAATCCGGGTTTTGCTCCGACCAACTAGCAGTGCCTCATCCCTATCAAAGGATAGTGATGATTGGGCAGCCGAGCGCATGACATACTAGGCTTCTCAGGGAAGTCGTGGTCACTTAGGTCGCATCCGGTTCTCTCATTTACAATTCAGTCTCATATATAAATGACAAACAGAGGCATTATATCCTTCAATAATGAGTTTAATAAAAAGACTGTATCTTAGATAGCAAAGCGTGAGCTGCAATAACCAGGACGACACAACATGACAGTATTAGAATTGTGACAAGAAGAGTGAAGCATAAAAACAACGCTATCATATTGTCACTATAATCAAGGGACTATTTCCTATCTAGGTTGTAATTTGAGCACAGCATGTTAAGCTCTAATCCTGCCTTTCAGGTTCCCCTGGGAAGACATCAACCCTCATACCTGAGCAAAGGCCTGGGGTCTGCGTTAGCATCTGTAGCGAAGCATTCAGCAATCAGCATACAGTCGTGGTTCCCTGTGTGGAATTTCCCTCTAACATGTAAGGGACAAGGAAGTGTTTATATAATAACACAGCTGATGTTCTGAGAAAATGTCCCTACGTAAGGATATGTATTTTCTACAAAAGTTGGAGACTAAACTTCTACAACGTTCACCAGCAATGTAATGAACTGCAGCCTTGAATGAAGCACAGAGTGATCAAGAATGTCTTGTTTGAGAACAAAGTGCTGGCCTAGGCAAAAACAGTTAGATAGATGAAAATAAGACCGTAAAAATGGTTATTGTAATAATAATAATAAAGCGAAGCTGAATAAAATATATCTAGGTTAGAGTGCACAGCGGCCTAGTGTGTTAAAATAACGTGCATGGAGCTATAACTAAAATGGCTACACAACAACTTGTCTGGGGAAATGATGGAATGGCATCAGCAAAGAGTCTTGAACATTACATTAAAAATACTTCCCACCTCCTACCCTAAGCAACTGTTTACTATTGCCTGCTTCCCAGGTGTGGGTATTTTGTTTGGCTGCCACATTAAACAGAGTAGGTGCAGAGCAACTACTTGTTGTGTGTTAGTTGAGGAAGTTAATACAGTTGTTGGTCACACAGTACACAGAGGTCATGCTTTCAGCCCTCACTATGAGTCCTGAGTAGGTTGTTACAAAAACCTAAGGGCCAGGCAAACAGCCACCATCTCCAAAATCTAGGAGCCTTTCTGGGATGACTTCAGATTGCTAAATCTTCGAAAAGCACAATTCAGCCCCCCACTGAAGCATCATTTGTCAGTACAAAGTATAATTCTTTTGTCTTTATGGAAACGCCTAACAGGTGGTTGACAAGGTGTTCTTGGAATGGTCTCAAATAGAGGCAGCAATGAACTATCTGAGGGATGCAAAACAGTTTCTTTTTATTTGTGCTTTGTACTCCCCGACCATGCAAGATTATTGGTTTATGTGGAGTTGGCATGCTAATGTTTTCCTGAGTTCCTCTCTCGAAAGGAAGGAACAGAATGCTGACCTGTAACAAGTTTAGCTGTTTCAACATCTAGTGCTTCTCCACTGTTAAGGGTTTCTAGTGAAACAAACTGACAAATTACAGAACCAAAGGATAACATGAAATGCTAAACGTAAGAACAATTTTGAAACCACCCTCAGCGATTCCAAATGGCCCACATAAAAACTGGAGATATTAAAATATCACTAATGCCCATCAAATCTTACTATATACAGGTTTTAGAGATCAAATTTAAAAGGACAAAAACTATATTTTATATAAATGTGTGCATCATGTATTCCTCCAGAGGGAATAAGTAAGAGCTTAGCACAACACTTACTGACTGGGCTTGCAGAGCGCTAGCTAAACAAGAAATATCCTGTATTGACAGGATGTTTCAGTGGGGTATTGCAACCTGTTACACCAACATTCTACTCCTCAGATGTCGGGAACAGCACCAGAAATTATCTTGTCACTCAAATCTTACAACTAAAGCAGCTCTCATTTTAGGTGTTAACGTTTCTTCACGTCAATAGTAGTAAATCTAAATGGTCAGATCAAATCAGATTTTTAAGACAAAAACGCCCACTTCACTGGTGTCAAAGGTAACTTAACGGATGCACATTAGCCGCCACAATGATTTTTCATTATGTAACTGCTTCAAGAAAGCGACTACAGGCCTCATGTTACTCACTTCCGTTGAAAAGTTAAGCCTCTGAATAATTAGTGTACCTCAGGAGCAGTAGAAAGGGTTACGACTTTGAATCAACTCAACTGGTCACAGAAAACAGTAGAGGGCTATGCGGAATGTTAAAAGGAAACCAGAACGTCATTAACCGGAAATCTCACTAGTTTTCCATAGTAATGAGAATAAGGAACATCTACCTGGAAAAAAATTATTTATGGATCCTCTGTCATTGAGTAAAGACTGCACTATTTCATCAACTAATACAAACCATAAGACAGTAAATCTCACACCATCCAAAGACAGATTCAAACAACCATGCTACAGACTAGATTTGAGATGAATGAAGATGCACATTAATCAGCTACACCAGATATTACAAAACAACACAATTCAAACATAATTGTGGTCATATTTAAAGATAAATAACATTATACAAAGAATGTGCTAGGAGTTTAACGACTTGAATGTCTGGGCACTAATTACTCAACTTACTGCATCTCAGAGAAAATATGTTTTAACGGGTAATCAACTTAAATATATATATGGAAAATGTCACTTACCCAGTGAACATCTGTTCGTGGCATGAGATGCTGCAGATTCACATGCTGTGCATTATCCTGCCATCTAGTGTTGGGCTCGGAGTGTTACAAGTTGTTTTTCTTCGAAGAAGTCTTTTCGAGTCACGAGACCGAGGGACTCCTCCCTTTCGGCTCCATTGCGCATGGGCGTCAACTCCATCTTAGATTGTTTTCCCCGCAGAGGGTGAGGTAGGAGTTGTGAATATACTAGATGTGCCCATGCAATGGAGTAGGTATGTATGTACATAATGTGTATGAAAATAATATTTATTTACAAATTTACAATTTTCATTCAACTAATAACGGCTACAGGCTCCCGGGGAGGTGGGAGGGCACATGTGAATCTGCAGCGTCTCATGCCACGAACAGATGTACACTGGGTAAGTAACATTTTCAGTTTGGTGGCATGTGTAGCTGCAGATACACATGCTGTGCATAGACTAATAAGCAGTAATCTCCCCAAAATGCGGTGGCTTAGCCTGTAGGAGTTGAAGTTGTCTGAAATAATGTTCTTAATACAGCCTGTCCTACTGTGGCTTGTTGTGTTGCTAACACATCTACACAGTAATGCTTAGTGAATGTATGAGGCATAGACCAGGTGGCTGCCTTACAAATTTCTGTCATAGGTATATTCCCCAGAAAAGCCATTGTGGCGCCTTTTTTCCTAGTGGAATGTGCTCTTGGTGTAATAGGTAGGTCTCTTTTTGCTTTAATATAGCAAGTTTGAATACATTTAACTATCCATCTGGCAATGCCTTGTTTGGATATAGGATTACCTGCAATGAGGTTTTTGGAAGGCTACGAACAATTGTTTAGTTTTCCGAAATTGTTTTGTTCTGTCAATGTAATACATTAGTGCTCTCTTTCAGCTACTGAGTCCGGTTGTGGAAAGAAGACTGGGAGTTTCACTGTTTGGTTTAGGTGGAATGGCGATATGACCTTTGGTAGGAATTTGGGATTTGTACGGAGAATCACTTTATGTCTATGTATTTGTATAAAGGGTTCTTGTATAGTAAATGCTTGTATCTCACTTACTCTTCTAAGTGATGTGATAGCTATTAGAAAGGCTACTTTCCAAGTTAAGTATTGCATCTCACAAGAGTGCATGGGTTCGAATGGTGGTCCCATGAGTCATGTTAATACAATATTAAGGTTCCACGAAGGTACTGGTGGTATCCTTGGGAGTACGATTCTTTTTAGTCCCTCCATAAATGCTTTGATGACTGGGATTCTAAAAAACGATGTTGTATGTGTAATCTGCAGATAGACAGATACTGCAGTGAGATGTATTTTAATGGAAGAGAATGCTAGCTTAGACTTTTGTAAGTGTAATAAGTAGCTTACAGTGTCCTTTGTGGAAGCATGTAGTGGTTGAATCTGATTAGTGTGGCAGTAGTAAACAAATATTTTCCATTTGTTTGCGTAACAATGTCTTGTAGTATGTTTTCTAGCTTGTTTAATGACCTCCATACATTCTTGTGTAAGGTCTAAATGTCCAAATTCTAAGACTTCAGGAGCCAGATTGCTAGATTGAGCGATGCTGGATTCGAGTGTCTGATCTGTTTGTGTTGTGTTAAGAGATCTGGTCTGTTTGGTAATTTGATGTGAGCTACTACTGATAAGTCCAGCAGTGTTGTGTACCACGGTTGGCGAGCCCAGGTTGGTGCTATGAGTATTAGTTTGAGTCTATTTTGACTTAGTTTGTTTACCAGATAAGGAATGAGTGGGAGAGGGGGAAAAGCGTAAGCAAATATCCCTGACCAACTGATCCATAACGCATTGCCCTTGGATTGAGGGTGTGGGTACCTGGACGCAAAGTTTTGGCATTTTGCGTTTTCTTTTGTTGCGAATAGGTCTATTTTTGGTGTTCCTCGGCGTAGGAAGTGATCCTGTAGGATCTGGGGATGAATTTCCCATTCGTGTGTTTGCTGGTGATCTCGACTGAGATTGTCAGCTAACTGGTTCTGAATACCTGGGATGTATTGTGCTATTAGGCGAATGTGATTGTGAATTGCCCAATGCCAAATTTTTTGTGCTAAGAGACACAGTTGTGACGAGTGTGTCCCTCCTTGTTTGTTGAGATAATACATTGTTGTCATGTTGTCGGTTTTGACAAGAATGTGTTTGTGGGCTACTAGTGGTTGAAATGCTTTTAATGCTAGAAACACTGCCATCTGTTCCAAATGATTTATGTGAAGTTGTTTTTGTTGATTGTCCCCCATTGACCCTGTATGCTGTGCTTGTTGAGGTATGCTCCCCATCCCATCATGGAAGCATCTGTTGTGATCACATCTTGAGGCACTGGTTCTTGGAATGGCCGCCCGTGGTTTAAATTTATAGGGTTCCACCATTGAAGTGAGAAGTGTGTCTGGTGGTCTATCAACACTAGATCTTGAAGTTGACCCTGTGCTTGTGTCCATTGTTTTGCAAGGCACTGTTGTAAGGGCCGCATGTGTAATCTTGCGTTAGGGACAGTGGCTATGCATGAAGACATCATGCCTAGAAGTTTCATTACAAACCTTACTGGGTAGTGTTGGTTTGAATGTATGCTTGATGTTATATTTTGGAACGCTTGGACCCTTTGTGGACTTGGAGTGGCAATTGCTTTTTGTGTGTTGAGTGTTGCTCCCAAGTATTGTTGTATTTGGGATGACTGCAGATGTGATTTCTGGTAATTTATAGAGAACCCCAGTTTGTGTAGAGTTTCTATAACGTATTGCGTGTGAAGAAGAAACTGTTGTTGAGTGTTGGTTTTTATTAGCCAGTCGTCTAAGTATGGGAATATGTGCATGTGCTGTCGCCTTATGTGAGCGGCTACTACTGCGAGGCATTTTGTGAATACCCTTGGGGCTGTTGTTATCCCGAACGGTAACACTTTGAATTGATAGTGTACACCGTGTATCACAAACCTTAAGTATTTTCTGTGGGAAGGATGGATGGGTATGTGAAAGTACGCATCATTGAGATCCAATGTTGACATGTAGTCCTCCTTTTTTAGTAAGGGAAACACGTCTTGAAGTGTTACCATGTGGAAGTGGTCTGACTTGATGAAGAGATTCAGTGTTCTGAGGTCTAAGATAGGTCTTAACGTTTTATCCTTCTTTGGAATTAGGAAATATAGTGAGTAGACGCCTGTCCCTTTCTGATGGTTGGGTACTAACTCTATTGCTTGTTTTTGTAATAGTGCTTGGGCCTCTAAGGTCAGAGATCTAATAGGTCTAAGTGTTGTTTGGACATATTGTGTGCCCTTGGGGGCACATCTGGCTGGGAATTTGTGAATTCTATGCAATAACCATGTTGGATAATGGCTAGGACCCATGCGTCCGTGGTAATGTGTGTCCAGTTCTGATAGTATGCAGTAAGTCTCACCCCCACTGGTGTTAAGTGTTGGGGTTTTGTGACATTGGAGTCAGTTTGGTTTGGCTTGTTTTAGGTGTCTGGAACTTTCCCCTTCCTCTTGGGAATTGTCCTCCTCTATATGAGCCACAAAACCCTCCCCTCTGGTATTGTGTCTGATAGGTAGGTCTGGTTTGCAAGGTGGAAGGCATTCAAAACCCCCTTCTAAATTGTGGCTTTCTAAATGTGCCTCTGCCCTGTGGGGAGTAGAGCGCGCCCATGGCTTTGGCCGTGTCCGTGTCTTTCTTTAATTTTTCAATTGCTGTGTCCACTTCCAGCCCAAACAATTGTTCTTGGTTAAAAGGCATGTTCAACACTGCTTGTTGGATTTCTGGCTTGAATCCAGAGCTTCTTAACCATGCATGCCTGCGAATGGTTACCGCAGTGTTGACCGTTTGTTCTGCCGTGTCTGCAGAGTCTAATGCGGACCTTATTTGGTTGTTGGATATTGCTTGTCCTTCTTCCACAACCTAATGGGCACGTTTCTGGTGTTGTTTGGGCAAGTGTTGTATAATGTGTTGCATCTCGTCCCAGTGTGCCCTCACGTAGCGAGCAAGTAGGGCTTGCGAATTAGCGATCCACCATTGATTGGCTGCCTGTGCTGCCACTCATTTGCCCGCTGCGTCGAACTTCCTACTTTCTTTGTCAGGCGGTGGAGCGTCTCCTGACGATTGAGAGTTTGCCCTTTTTCTTGCTGCTCCTACAACCACCGAGTCTGGTGTAAGTTGCTGTGTTATAAACACAGGATTCGCTGGGGAGGCTTGTACTTCTTCTCCACCCTAGGCGTGATAGCCCTTCCTTTAACTGGCTCCTGGAATACCTGTTTTGCATGTTTGAGCATACCCAGGAGCATTGGCAGACTCTGGTAGGAAGTGTGGGTGGATGCCAAGGTGTTGAACAGGAAATCATCCTCCATTGGCTCAGAATGCATTGCTACATTGTGGAACGTAGCTGCCCTTGATAGTACCTGCGTATATGCAGTACTGTCCTCTGGAGGTGACGCCTTTGTTGGGTAACAATCCGGACTGTTATCTGATACTGGTGCATCATATAAGTCCCATGCATCAGTATCATCCTGTGTCATCCCTGTATGCGAAGGTGACTGCATTGGAGGTGTTCCCACCGGAGACAGCTGTGGTGAGTGTAGTGGGGAAGGTTGTGGAGAAAACCTTGGTGGTGGGTTTTTTTCTCTGGCCACCTTCGGCTGCATTTCTGTCTCTTGAAATGCCAGTTTTCTTTTGGTTTTAATTGGAAGAAGAGTTTGTATTTTTCCAGTCTCTTTCTGGATATGCAACCTCCTTTGCCTATGGTCTGGTTCAACCATACTTATTTCCTGCTCAAATCTGTGTTTTTCATGCATTTGGCTGGAAAGTCCTTGCTCTTCTATGTAAGAGCTTCTTTTCGGCTCCGAAGCCGCTTTGTTCGGTACCAATGTTATTTTTCTCACCTTGGGTGAGTCGAACTCTCGCTGTTGAGATCGTTCGGTGCCGGAATCTTGACCGGAGTCGGAAGTCTTTGGCAAATCTTTGGCCTTTTTCAGTGCCGATGTTTGGTCACCTTCTTTTCGATGGGTTAAGCCATGGCCTGCTGGCGGTGGCGTCCCCTTGGCCTTAACGATCTTTGTGTGAGTTTTGGACGGGGCAGTTTTACTCACTGTTTTCTGCATCGTCGTGGGTCGCTCACTTTCGGATTCGTCAGAGTCCGTCCCCTGGATGGAAATTCTTTCCTCCTCCTTGACGTCGAGTTGTTCTCTCGGTGTCGACGCCATTTGCAGTCTTCTCGCTCGTCGATCACGTAGGGTCTTTTTAGATCGAAACACTCGACAGGCCTCACAAGTATCCTCCCTGTGTTCTGGTGATAAACACAGATTACAGACCAGGTGTTGGTCTGTATAAGGATACTTCGAGTGGCACTTCGGACAGAAGCGGAAGGGGGTCCAGTCCATTAGTCTTCGGCGATGGATGTGGTCGGGCCGACCAGTCCCCGCTGAAGAACGGAAGCCCCGAAGGGCCGCCGGAGCGCTTCTGCGATCGGTGCCGATACAATAACACTAAACCAGTACCGAACGAGAACAATACCGTCAAATTCTCGATATTTAGCTAACTTTCTCGATTCGAAATACGGAGCGAAGAGGAACACGTCCGAACCCGATGGCGGAAAGAAAACAATCTAAGATGGAGTCGATGCCCATGCGCAATGGAGCCGAAAGGGAGGAGTCCCTCGGTCTCGTGACTCGAAAAGACTTCTTCGAAGAAAAACAACTTGTAACACTCCGAGCCCAACACCAGATGGCAGGATAATGCACAGCATGTGTATCTGCAGCTACACATGCCACAGAACATATATATATATGTTCGATGGCATGTGTAGCTGCAGATACACATGCTGTGCACAGTCCGCCATCTGGTGTTGGGCTCGGAGTGTTACAAGTTGTTTTTCTTCGAAGAAGTCTTTTCGAGTCACGAGACCGAGGGACTCCTCCCTTTCGATTCCATTGCGCATGGGCGTCGACTCCATCTTAGATTGTTTTCTTTCCGCCATCTGGTTCGGACGTGTTCCTTTTCGCTCCGTGTTTCGGGTCGGAAAGTTAGTTAGAATCTCAGAAAAAATAGTCGATATTGTTTGCGTTCGGGATCGGGTTAGTTAGAACAAATCGACACTGAATTTTGAAGAGCTCCGGTGGCCCTTCGGGGTTTTTTCGATCCCCCGTCGGGGCCTGGTCGGCCCGGCCACTTGCGACTTCAAGGCTGATGGAACGGACCCCATTCCGCTTCTGCCCAAAATGCCATAACAAGTATCCGTATACGGATCAGCATCTGGTCTGTAACTTGTGCTTGTCCCCCGAGCACAAGGAGGATACTTGTGAAGCCTGTCGAGCGTTTCGGTCGAGGAAGACGCTGAGAGACCGAAGAGCCAGGAGACTACAAATGGCGTCCACGCCGACAGGTCAAGAACGTTTCGAGGAGGAAGAAGAAGCTTTCTCCATCCACGAGTCGGATTCTGAAGAACTCGACGCCGAAGAAACAACCAAAACCGTGAGTAAGACGTCGAAAATCAAGACTCACGAGAAGTCCACAAAAGCCCTGGGGATGCCACCGCCAACAGGCCATGGCTTAACCCGAAAACTAGGTGACCGATCCAAGGCACCGAAAAAGTGCATGCTGGTGTCGAAGTCATCCGACTCCGGTCGAGATACCGCCACACAGCAACCTCGGAGCCGAGACAGCGGCTCCGAGAAACTTCGGCACAGAGACAGCGGCACCGAAGAATTTCGGCACCGAGACACCACGCCGAAAACAAAGAAGGTTTCTTCGGAGCCTAAAAAGACTTCCGAAAAGGTTTCGGTTCCGAAACATCCAGCCTCGGAGCCGAAAACTAGTTCCTATACAGAGGAACAAGGATTAACCTCCCAATTACATAGATTTGGAGAGGAGCTTCAAGCTATAGAGCCTGACTACACACAAAGAAGGCTTCATATTCATGAGAACACAGGGAAGATAACCACTCTTCCCCCAATCAGGATAAAAAGGAAACTTGCCTTTCAACAAGGGGACAAGCAACCACAGGCAAAGGTGGCAAAGAAAACAACCCCACCACCATCAACACATGCATCACCAGCAACAACTCCACCACTGATGCACTCACCAGCTCATACCACAATGAGTCAGGATGATCCCGATGCATGGGACCTTTACGATGCTCCAGTGTCTGACAACAGCCCAGACTCCTATCCTACAAAACCCTCACCACTTGAGGACAGTACATCCTACACTCAGGTGGTCGCAAGGGCAGCCGAATTTCACAACGTCACCTTACATTCTGAACCAATTGAGGATGACTTTCTCTTTAACACCCTATCCTCCACCCATAGCCAGTACCAAAGCCTTCCCATGCTCCCAGGAATGCTAAGACATTCAAAACAAATATTTCAGGATCCAGTTAAAGGCAGAGCCATAACTCCAAGGGTGGAGAAAAAGTACAAGCCACCGCCAACATATCCAATCTATATTACAACACAACTAACACCAGACTCAGTAGTTGTCTGGGCAGCTCGTAAGAGAGCCAACTCTCATACCTCAGGAGACGCACCACCTCCAGACAAGGAGAGCCGCAAATTTGATGCTGCGGGAAAAAGGGTTGCAGCACAAGCAGCAAATCAATGGCGTATTGCCAATTCACAAGCACTTTTGGCAAGATACGACAGAGCTCATTGGGATGAAATGCAACATTTCATCGAACATTTACCCAAGGAGTTCCAAAAAAGAGTGCAACAGGTGGTGGAAGAGGGACAAAGTATCTCAAATAATCAGATACGGTCTTCCATGGATGCAGCAGATACAGCTGCAAGGACAATAAACACTGCAATCACAATACGAAGGCACGCATGGCTGCACACTTCAGGGTTCAAGCCGGAAATCCAACAAGCTGTGCTCAATATGCCATTTAATGAACAGCAATTGTTTGGGCCGGAGGTAGACACTGCCATTGAGAAACTCAAAAAAGACACCGATACAGCCAAAGCCATGGGCGCACTCTACTCCCCGCAGAGCAGAGGCACATTTCGGAAAACACCTTTTCGGGGAGGGTTTCGAGGTCAACCCACAGAAACCACAACCTCACAAACAAGGCCTACTTACCAGGGTCAATATCAGAGGGGAGGTTTTCGGGGGCAATATAGAGGGGGCCAATTCCCAAGAAATCGAGGAAAATTCCAAGGCCCCAAAACTCCTCAAAATAAACAGTGACTCACAAGTCACACAACCCCATCACATAACACCTGTGGGGGGAAAAAACTAAGCCAATTTTACAAACTTTGGCAGGAAATAACAACAGACACTTGGGTCTTAGCAATTATCCAGCATGGGTATTGCATAGAATTTCTCCAATTCCCTCCAAACATCCCACCGAAAACACACAATATGTCAAAACAACATATAGATCTTCTAGGACTAGAAGTTCAAGCATTGCTACAAAAGGACCCAATAGAATTAGTACCAAATCTACAAAAAAACACAGGAGTTTACTCACTGTACTATCTAATACCCAAAAAGGACAAAACTCTGAGACCAATACTAGATCTCAGAACACTAAATACCTACATCAAATCAGACCACTTTCACATGGTCACGTTACAAGACGTAATCCCACTGCTCAAACAGCAAGACTACATGACAACATTAGACCTAAAAGATGCGTATTTCCATATACCAATACATCCTTCACACAGGAAATACCTAAGGTTCGTATTCCAAGGAATACATTACCAATTCAAAGTGCTGCCATTCGGAATAACAACTGCGCCAAGAGTTTTTACAAAATGCCTATCAGTAGTAGCTGCACATATCAGAAGGCAGCAAATACATGTGTTCCCGTACTTAGACGACTGGTTAATCAAAACCAACACGCTAAGACAGTGTTCACAGCACACAAAATATGTCATACAGACCCTTCACAGGCTAGGTTTTTCCATCAACTACGCAAAATCACACCTTTTGCCGTGTCAAACACAGCAATACTTAGGAGCGACAATCAACACAGCAAAAGGGATTGCCACTCCAAGTCCACAAAGGGTTCAAACATTTCACAAGGTAATACAGGCCATGTATCCAACACAAAAGATACAAGTCAAAATGGTAATGAAACTCCTGGGCATGATGTCTTCATGCATAGCCATTGTCCCAAACGCAAGATTGCACATGCGGCCCTTACAACAGTGCCTAGCATCACAATGGTCACAAGCACAGGGTCAACTTCTAGATCTGGTGTTGATAGACCGCCAAACATACATCTCGCTTCTATGGTGGAACAGTACAAATTTAAACCGAGGGCGGCCTTTCCAAGACCCAGTGCCACAATACGTCATAACGACGGATGCTTCCATGACAGGGTGGGGAGCACACCTCAATCAACACAGCATCCAAGGACAATGGGACATACATCAGAGGCAGTTTCACATAAATCACTTAGAACTGATAGCAGTATTTCTAGGGCTGAAAGCATTTCAACCCATAATAACCCAAAAATACATTCTTGTCAAAACAGACATGACAACAATGTATTATCTAAACAAACAAGGAGGGACACACTCGACACAGTTGTGCCTCCTAACACAAAAAATATGGCATTGGGCGATTCACAACCACATTCGCCTAATAGCACAATTTATTCCAGGGATTCAGAACCAGTTGGCAGACAATCTCTCTCGTGATCACCAACAAACCCACGAATGGGAAATTCACCCCCAAATACTAAACAATTACTTTCAAATTTGGGGAACACCTCAAATAGATCTATTTGCAACAAAGGAAAACTCAAAATGCCAAAACTTTGCATCCAGGTACCCACAAGATCAATCCCAAGGCAATGCTCTATGGATGAACTGGTCAGGGATATTTGCATACGTTTTTCCCCCTCTCCTTCCATATCTAGTAAACAGGTTGAGTCAAAACAAACTCAAACTCATACTAATAGCACCAACATGGGCAAGGCAACCTTGGTACACAACACTACTAGACCTTTCAGTAGTACCTCATGTCAAACTACCCAACAGACCAGATCTGTTAACACAACACAAACAACAGATCAGACATCCAAATCCAGCATCTTTGAATCTAGCAATTTGGCTCCTGAAATCCTAGAATTCGGACACTTAGACCTCACACAAGAATGTATGGAGGTCATTAGACAAGCTAGGAAACCTACCACTAGACACTGATATGCAAATAAGTGGAAAAGATTTGTGTATTACTGCCATAATAATCAAATTCAGCCATTACACGCATCTCCAAAAGATATAGTGGGATATTTACTACATTTGCAAAAATCCATTCTAGCTTTCTCTTCCATAAAGATACATCTCACCGCAATATCAGCTTAACTGCAAATTACTCATTCAACTTCACTATTTAGAATACCAGTCATTAAAGCGTTTATGGAAGGCCTAAAGAGAATGATACCACCAAGAACACCACCTGTTCCTTCATGGAACCTCAACATTGTCTTAACAAGACTCATGGGTCCACCTTTCGAGCCCATGCATTCTTGTGAGATGCAATACTTAACGTGGAAAGTTGCATTTTTGATTGCCATCACATCTCTAAGACGAGTGAGTGAGATTCAAGCATTTACCATACAAGAACCATTTATTCAAATACATAAAAATAAAATAGTTCTAAGGACAAATCCAAAATTTTTACCAAAGGTTATCTCACTGTTCCACTCAAATCAAACAGTAGAATTACCAGTGTTCTTCCCACAGCCAGATTCTGTAGCTGAAAGAGCAAACATACATTAGACATCAACAGAGCACTAATGTACTACATTGACAGAACAAAACTAATTAGAAAAAGAAAAACAACTATTTATTGCCTTTCAAAAACCTCATACAAGAAATCCAATTTCAAAACAAGGCATTGCTAGGTGGATAGTTAAGTGTATTCAAACCTGCTATCTTAAAGCAAAGAGACAGCTGCCTATTACACCAAAGGCACACTCAACCAGAAAGAAAGGTGCTACCATGGCCTTTCTAGGAAATATTCCAATGAACGAAATATGTAAGGCAGCAACATGGTCTACGCCTCATACATTTACCAAGCACTACTGTGTAGATGTGTTAACTGCACAACAAGCCACAGTAGGTCAAGCTGTACTAAGAACATTATTTCAAACTACTTCAACTCCTACAGGCTGAACCACCGCTTTTGGGGAGATAACTGCTTACTAGTCTATGCACAGCATGTGTATCTGCAGCTACACATGCCATCGAACGGAAAATGTCACTTACCCAGTGTACATCTGTTCGTGGCATTAGTCGCTGCAGATTCACATGCGCCCACCCGCCTCCCCGGGAGCCTGTAGCCGTTTAGAAGTAGATCTTGAACATTTGTACATTTGTGAACATATTACTTTAACCTTTATTACGTACATACGTATTCATTCCATTGCATGGGCACTATTACTAACATACACAACTCCTACCTCACCCTCTGCGGGGAAAACAATCTAAGATGGAGTCGACGCCCATGCGCAATGGAATCGAAATGGGAGGAGTCCCTCGGTCTCGTGACTCGAAAAGACTTCTTCGAAGAAAAACAACTTGTAACACTCCGAGCCCAACACCAGATGGCGGACTGTGCACAGCATGTGAATCTGCAGCGACTAATGCCACGAACAGATGTACACTGGGTAAGTGACATTTTCCATATATGTTCTCATTATAATATTATGATGTATCTGTTAACAATGTTGTTTAAATGTGCGTGCCTGTATCTCGCTAACCCTGAGTAAAGTAGTAACAGCTTTCAGAAAAGTTGTGTTAAGACAGATGTTTCCAAGATGCTCTATGCATTGGTTTAAATTGAGGTAATATTAATCTATTTAAAACCCTGTTTAAATTCCAAGTAGGAGGTGGTGCATGATGAATGGGGCTAAACCTGTTTCACCCCTTCCCAGCTAGAATGCCAGTGATGGTGACTGATTCAAAGATAACTGTTAAAGTGACTAATACAGCTGTAGCAAACAAGAATATCAAGTTGCTAAAGTAAATTAAAAAATATAATCTTAGTATTATTGAGGTATTCCTATACTTTCCTTTTGAAGAGAAGAGTAAATGTCAAAATACTAGGACACGAGGAACTGTGCAGCCAAGTTCAGTGACTTGTTCTTGGCGAGTAATTCTCCCATTCTGTGGAAGGATTGGCAATTTATGATAAAGTATTATGGACCTATTTAGATGCAACTACAATGACCTTTAACTAAATTATGGTATTAATATAATAAGGAGAATACTCCTGCTCTTTGCAGCACTACTATTGTATATGTTATTTAAAATAGCTCTTCAACCAATTTTAGTTTTAAATAAATGGAGCAAACTGGTGTCCTGGTACACAGTACCATCTGACTATGCAAATCAGTACAAATTAAACTTTTCAATATATAGTTGTGCACTCACTCCTGTCAGTGGCAGACATATATGCCTGTGAAGCACTGTCAAAGATTAAACAGTTACAGATGCACAGATTTCTTATATATAGTCCTCTGTTTTCTCTCCTTGCTCACTGTCCTCTCATTTACCCTCCTATTGACTGTCTTGAAAGTCCTTTTTTACACTGTTCATTTCTTAAGGTCCTCTCCTCTTTTCACCTTCAACTCCTTTCCTGTCTACTCCTACCAAAACCCTTCAGAAATATGTAGACTTCCAAGCCCTAGTTGTTGTTAGATTGTCATTATTAACAATATATTAAGATTTGGTTTCTATTAATATGTGCCAGCAGTGATTCCTGATAAATGAAAACTGGCAGTCGCCAGTAGGTAGTTATAGTTAGGACCTAGTTTCCATAAGAAAAGTGTTTTTTGTTTCACCAATAACTTTGGTGCAGTTTGACGAATCTTCACTAAATTTTCAAAACTAGTTTGCCATTCACTTCAGCTGCTGGCTTCAACGTTTTGGAGTGATTCATCGAGCAGAGGGACGAGAAAAGGGTGTTTGGGGAGGGGATGGGGGGGGGCAAGGGGTTTAGTCCAAACACGTTTTACCCATGCATTTTCCCATAGGGTCTTTAGACATGACTACAGCCCAAACTGCTGAACGGAATTACACCAATCAGGCTTCACGCTCGATCTTGGTACACAGATTGTGCTTTTTCTTATTTGATGTAAATCTGATCAGTAGTTTTAGAGTATTTAAAGGAAAACCAAATTTGTATATCAAGGGATGTGGAGGCTACGCACATCCCCGGAGAGCTCATGCCGAGATCTGACTGGCTACCAATACTTCAACCAGGAAGTGTTGGCAGCCATTTTGGGACTCTGACTCCCCAAAAATGTAAAAAGTAAAAATAAAATAATAAAAACAAGAACAAAAAAGGGGCAAGGTAGGAATACCTTCACCCCACTAGCCTTGGTGGCACCCCCCCCCCCATTGAGCCCTAATAAACCCCAGGGACCACCACCTTCCTGGGATGTCATTTTTAAAATGGAGGGGGCCTACGTGGACACCCCTCCTGGGGATGTTTGAAGCCCCTGGAACCACTCTCTCAATGGGCCTAAATTATAAACTTAAAAGGGGACTGCACGGACGTCCCCGGGCCCAGATCCACCATCTCCTCACAGCCTATTAAAAAAAACTTAAACTGGGTGGGGGGGGGGGGGGTGGGGGGGGGGGGGGGGGGAACGGCCCTCCTCCCGGGCCAGTACTTAATACAAATCCAAACTTTTTGCCTAAAGTGGTTTCACCTTTTCACATTAATCAGTCAGTGGAATAGCCAGTCTTCTTGCCACAGCCAGACTCTACTGCTGAAACAGCACTCCACACTCTTGATTGCAAAAGAGCTCTAATGTATTATATAGACAAAACAAAGGACTTTAGGAAAACTAAACAACTTTTTGTTGCTTTCCAACAACCTTATATAGGTAAGAAAATTAGTTACTTACCTGTAACTGTAGTTCTCCAGTATTGGCATCTTTCATAGATTCACATGCTTGAATCCTTCCCCCGTCGTTGAGATGGGAGCCCCCCCATACATTAAAACAGCAATATAGAAGCTGCTGTAATGAAAAAAAGGCCCAAAAGGCTTTCACTTTAGTAGCCTATCTTTATCTCTATGAGTAAAAAGGACCAAAGCAAGTCCCAGCCAATCAGGTTTCCCCTCCCTCTAGAACCCTCCTGAGAGAAGCTCCATTCCCTCAGATTTTCCCAAGCACGAGTGCCAGAGTATCTGAAGAAAACAGGTAACGGTGAGCTTCCCAGGGGAGGAGGGAGGGTCGCATGTGAATCTATGAAAGATTCCAATACTGGAGAACTACAGTTACAGGTAAGTTACTAATTTTCTTACTCCAGTATTGGAATTTTCATAGATTCACATGCTTGAATCAGAATAGCAAGCAGTAATGGAGCACAGTGTATAGTATATATCCATACATGTACTTATATATATATATATATATATATATACATATAGTCATGGAACATACATATATAACCAGAATCACTGGGGAAAAAAGATCATGCAAGAAAGATACAATATTAGATAAGCAATAAATATGATAAAAGAACATCACCTTGACCAGAAAAATAAGAAATATCACAACCTTAAAGGAAGAAACAATTCTATACAATGTGCGCAAGTAAACTTGGCTGGCGGGAAAAAGGAATAAAGGAATAAAGGAATACAACAGCTCACCGTTACTGGAATAGATGTCGTAAAAT
Organism: Pleurodeles waltl; assembly: GCF_031143425.1. NCBI lineage: Eukaryota > Metazoa > Chordata > Amphibia > Caudata > Salamandridae > Pleurodeles > Pleurodeles waltl. The sequence continues at coordinate 1,128,108,111 of NC_090446.1, read as the reverse complement.
CGCTTGTCCTACCGCCACATCACCCTGCTGAGTTTCCTCTAAACACTAATGTTTCGCAAAAGTATGCATGACTTCCAAGTGGCTGCCCTGCAGATGTCCTGGATGGGCACTCCGACAAAAAGCGCAATGGATGCAGCCGTTTTCCTTGTTGAATGCGCACACGCTGGATTTTGTAAGGGTTTTTCTGCTGCTGTATGACAATAGTTAATCACAGAGGCTATCCACCTTTCAATCCCCTGCTTGGACAATGGTCAGCCTTTACGCGGAACACTAAATGCCACAAAAAGCTGGTTCGATTGTCTAAATTGCTTAGTTCTATCGAGATAAAACTTCAGGCAACTCTGAACGTCCAGTGAATGCAGAGCTTGCTCCGCTGGCGTCGATGGATTAGGGAAGTATTACTTCAGTACCACTGGCTGGTTTATATGAAAATCCGACAGGACGTTAGGTATAAATTTTGGGTTTGTTCATAAAATTACCTTATCTCTCTTGAACTGCAAGAAAGGGTCTTGGATAGTGAATGCTTGAATCTCGCTCACTCTTCTAGCTGAGGTAAGAGCGAGAAGGAGATAGACCTTCCAAGATAGAAATTTCAAATCCGCCTTGTGAATTGGCTCAAATGGTGGTTTCATTAATTGAGACAAGACCAAATTAAGATGCCACGATGGAGGAGGAGGCCTAACTGGAGGGAAAGACCTGAACAGTCCCTTAAGAAACAGTTTATTACCCTTGGGGACCACAAAGGAAGTAAGTTATCTGCACGCCTATAGCAGGAAATCGCTGCTAAGTGGACCTTAATCGAGGAAATATACAAACCTGATCTGGCCAGAAGGAGAAGATAAGGCAGTATTTGATGTGATGATGAATAAAAAGGATGCACCTGAGCTTGTGTACACCATGAGCAAAACCTCCTCCACTTCAGACGATAACATTTGCTGGTACTCTCAGCTGCAGCCCTGGCGAGGATGGCCCTAAAATCTGAAGGTATATCTAGATGCGCAAACTCATGATGTTCAGGAACCAGGCTGTCAAGTGAAGTGAAGCCGATCCGGGTGGAGAACTTGGCCCTCGTGCTCATTGCTAGCAGGGAGGGCATCACTGGTAGAGGGATGCTGTAGTTCTGTGAGAGGAGAAGGAGCTCTGTATACCAAAACTGGCGAGGCCATGCCGGAGCAATCAGAAGGAGCTTCCAGCGTTCGATCTTGATCTTCGCCAGAACCCTCGATATTAGGGGAATGGGAGGAAAAGCGTAAGCATAAATTCCTGACCATGCCATGGAAAACGCATTCCCCCAAGAGTCCCAACGGTGATCCCGACTTACGAAGAATCTGCATTTCGCATTCTGCGGGGTGGCGAAGAGATCCAGGTTTGGATTTCCCCATAGGGAGAAGACTTGATTCAACACTCCTTGATCCAGGTCCCATTCGTGGTTGGACAATCGAGACCGGCTCAGAGAATCCACTATGATGTTCTGTAAGCCTGGGACATGTTCCGCTCAAAGGTTTATTTGGTGGCTGATAGACCATTCCCAAATGTGCTGAGATTCTCTCGATAAGAGCAGAGACCTTGTTCCTCCCTGCTTGTTGATATAATGCATTGTTGTAGTGTTGTCCATCCGAATGAGTACTGATGAACCTTTTATTTTTGGAAGTAAAGCGCAAAGTGCTAATCGAACAGCTTTCAATTAGAGGTAATTGACGTGAAAGACCTTCTGATGTGACTTCCATTTGCCCCTGACTCGTAGGTGATGGAGGAAGGCACCCCAACTCTCGAGAGAATCGTCTGTAGTTATCACCCATGGAGCTTGTTGGGGGTGAAAACAAAGTCCCTTCGATAAGTGAGACTCCTGAGTCCACCAAGCTAGAGATGATATCATGGGCTTTGTTATTCTAATGACATAGTCAAAAGACCCCCTGGACCTGCGTCCTGTAGGGGCCTCATTCTGAGACGACAGAAAGGTACCAGTGGAATGCAGGAAGACATCATCCCTAATAGGGACTTGAAGAGGTGAACTGAAACATACTTTCTTTTCTGTAAGCGCCTCGCGAGGGATATGAGCTTTCGCCATCTGTCCTCTGTAGGAGTTGCATTGTTGGTGGAAGTGTCCAATATCGCCCCTAGAAATGTTCTCCTTTTTAAGGGCTGGAAGGCTGACTTTTTGCGGTTGACTGTTAAGCATAGGCTCGTGAACAGCTCTCTGCAAGCGCATGTGGACTTCTGTGCCTGAGACCTGGACCTGGCCTTGACTAACCAATCGTCTAGATACGGGAAGACTTGATGGTTCTGCCTTCTGAGGAAAGCTGCTACTGGAGTCAAGCACTTGGTAAAGATTCTGGGGGCCGATTCCAGACCGAAGGGTAACACTTTGAACTGGAAATGGTCTCCAGCTACTACAAATTTGAGGTATTTACTGTGGGAAGGGTGTAAAGGGATATGGAAATATGCATCCTGCAAATCGAGGGTGGACATGTAATCTCCCGGGTTGAGAAGAGACAGGATGTCTGTGATGGTGATCATACGGAATGATTGTTTTTTGTAGATAAGTATTGAGATCCCTGAGGTCTAGGATTGGGCACCAACTCATTCGCTTCTTTCAAACCAGGAAGAATCAAGAGTAGTATCCCTTTCTTTTGTCCTGATGTGCAACTCTCTCTATAGCTACCTTGAGGAGCATTGATTCTTGTTTGAGTAAGTGCAAGTGCTTTACCCTTGGAGGGAGGGGAGGTTTTGTAGGAGGGTACTGTAAGAATTCCAAAGTATGGCCAAATTGAATGAGATTTAAGACCCATTGGTCTGATGTCATCTTTTGCCAATTGTGAAAGTAAAGAGAAATCCTTCCCCCTAGTTCTGTATCCAAGGGAAGGTTCGCAGCCGGAGACGCCAGAAAGTCTTGTTTGCGTCCTCTGTCCTTCGATTGCCTTCCAGCTTTTCCCCTCTATGAAGGTCTTGAATAAGCAGCTTGCAAAGGCAGCCTCTGCTGGAACTGGGTACGAAAGGACTGAGAAGCCGCAGAGACAGAGGGATACCTATATTTTTGGAATCCCCCTCTATATGACGAATACCCCCGACCTCTAGCTCCCTGAAAGGGCTGTCTTTTAAACTGCAGCGTGCCAAGGGACCCGGCTGTATCAGTATCCATTTTTACTGACTGAAGTGCACCATCAATGTGCTTCACGAATAGGGCTTCACCATCAAAAGGAAGTTCCAGAATTTTGTTTTGAACCTCAGGTCTAACCGAAGTCGCCTGCAGCCAACCCTGCCTTCTTAGAACTGCGGCTCCTGCCATCTGTCGGAAAGCCATGGTGGCGATATCCATCGCACAGTCTATAACTTCAGCAGAAGTCCTCTCACCCTCTTGCAAGACTTTCTTGGCTTCCAATTTAGAGACCTCTGGCAGCTGATCCAGATAGGGAGCAATGTCCGCCCATAGCTGATTATCATATCTGCCTATGATAGCCAAAGAATTAAAAACTCTTATCATAAGCGAAGCCATCAAAGAAAAATGCTTCCCTATATTATCGAGCCTTCTACCCTCCTTGTCCGGTGGAGTAGAGATTGGCGCTGAAGGGTTTCTGGATCTACGTTGTGCCGCTTGGGCAATGACTGAGTCCGGTTCGGGATGGCCCATGAGGCAGGCCGGAGAGTCTTCCGGGGCCTTATATTTCTTGTCAAGGCGAGCCAGAAGACGGGGTGACAGTCACCGGGTTCTTCATTACCTTGATGCCCTCATCCCAAATATAGTCCACAATTTGCATAGACTTCACACTTTTTTGAAATGGCTCATGAAATCATACAAGAAGCAGTCCATCTTCTTCGTGGGCATGGGCAGCTCAAATCTCTTTGCAGCTCTTTCCAACAATTTGTGAAAACCCCCGATGTCACCAGGAGGGGAATCCAGTGGAACCGGGGAGGGTGAGGACGGGGTAGGAATCTGATAATCATCCCACTGTTATGGCATCCGGCAATTCTCCCTCCTCTCTGTCATCATCAGATGAAGACAGATCCTGTGTTGGGATTGAAACTGGCGTCTGTGGTGGTACATGCAATGGCTGGACCCCCGGATGAACCGGAGTAGAAGGAAGAGGCACAGAGGGTGTCACAGAAGGTTGCTGTTCTTCCGAGCCAGCTGGCGGAAACCGCTTTCTATAGTCATCCAACATCAACTGTAAGTCAGCTATGAGCGATCCCGGCAAAGAACCCATCTGTTCCTGATAGGGATACTGCTGTGGTTGGGAATAAAATGAGTGTGGATCATGCTGTAGGTCCTCCTCTAGATCCTGGCACTTCGCATGCAATTCTGATGGGCTATGAGCAATCCCAAAAGGGCCCTCATCTTCCGAATCTTCCTGTTCCAAGAGATGTGTAGGTACCAACGCTGATACCCTACTTGGAGAAGTAACCAATGGCAAAAGCAAATCAGACTTCTTATGTCTTTTAACTCTCGACAGTCCCGCCGACGGCATGGCCGACAGAGACAGCACTAACAACGGAGAAAGTCTTGTTGACGAGTAGGCCGACAGCGGTAGCACCATCGTTGATGGTCTCACCGACAGTATTGTCGACGGAGGAGAGGCGATGGGTATACTGGTCGTCGACGAAGTGCCCGCAAACGCTGTCGTCGAGGGCGTCGTCGATATGAGCATCATTGACGAGGAAACAGCTGTAGAGAGAGTAGACGTTGTCGTAGTCAACAACAAAGCTGTAAACACACCTTTCGACACTGCCGTCGACGATGCTGTTGTTGACAATGGTGTCGTTGTTGCAGATTTTCCAGATGGCTTCTTAAAGACATGTCTTATCACAGGAGGTGGTGTTGGAGCCTCGGAAAAAGCTCTTTTGCTGCGTTCTGAAGAGACAGAACTTTCCTTAGAGTGTCTTTTAGATGAAACAGAGCTCCTGTGTGGAGAACTGAAAGGACTGCCAGCTTTAGAAGACGCCTGTTTGGTCTTTTTATGAGCTTTTCTAGGTGGATCCTCAGAATGGTGAGCCTGAGGAGATCTGCCTCTTTTTTTGTAACTTTCTTGATGAGGAGGAGGACTCCTCACTGTCATAACCAGACACTGGGTTTGATCTGGATTTCAACTTCTGGAGCCAAATCAGTAGCCTACCCTCTCTGTCCTTGAGGGCTTGTTCGAAAGTGTTCTGAATACCTTGCAGTCTTTGGCTACATGGTCAGTAAATACAGTCTTTGTGTGGGTCTTCAAAGTGAAGTCTTTTCTTCCCACATGTTTTTCAGGCTCTAAAAAGACTTTTCATTTCCTTATCTGACATGTCGAATTTTGACAAAATACAATTCCTTTAGGCAAAGTAAGAAGATGACACCTTACTTGCTGAAGAAATCCACTTTCTTTGAATAAAAAGCAGTAGAGATAGACTTCTCTGGAGACTGAGCAGAGCTCAAAGGAGACTCCCTAGCATGACGTGCAATAGAAAACCTGAGGGAATGGAGCTTATCTCAGGAGGGTTCTAGAGGGAGGGGAAGCCTGATTGGCTGGGACTTGCTTTGGTCCTTTTTACTCATAGAGATAAAGATAGGCTACTAAAGTGAAAGCCTTTGGGCATTTTTTCATTGCAGTAGCTTCTATATTGTTGTTTTAATGTACCTGGGGCTCCCATCTCGACGACGGGGAAGAATTCAAGCATGTGAATCTATGAAAGTTCCAATACTGGAGTAATCCCATTTCAAAACAAGGATTAGCTAGATGGATTGTAAAATGTATTCAAACATGCTACCTCAAAGTAAAAAGGCAGCTATTAATAACTCCAAAAGCACATTCCACTAGAAAAAGGTGCCTCCATGGCATTCTTAGGAAATATACCAATGGCAGATATATGCAAAGCAGCAACATTGTCCACACCACATACATTAACCAAGCATTACTGTGTGGATGTGTTATCTAGACAAAAAGTCAATGTTGGACAAGTGGCACAAAAAACACTATTTTAAACTACTTCAACTCCTACGGGCTAACTACCACTTACATGGGACGAGACCTGCTTTTTAGTCTATGCACAGCATGTGTATCTGCAGCTACACATGCCATTGAATGGAAAATGTCACTTACCCAGTAAACATCTGTTCATGGCATGTAGTGCTGCAGATTCACATGCGCCCTCCCTCCTCCCCGGGAGCCTGTAGTCGTTGCAGTACTTATTGTACACATATATATCAATTTGCATGGACATTTTATTTACTTTTTATATATCTATAGTTGTACATACACAATTTTTCACTCTATACTTCACCCTCCTGCTGGAAAACAATCTAACAATGCGCACTATCAGCGAGAGGAGGAGTCACTCGAGCCTGTGACTCAAAAAAAGACTTCTTTGAAGAAAAACAACTTGTAACACTCCGAGCCCAAAATTAGATGCCGAGATATGCACAGCATGTTCATCTGCAGCTACACATGCCATCGAACAATATATATATATATATATATATATATATATATATACAGGGAGTGCAGAATTATTAGGCAAATGAGTATTTTGACCACATCATCCTCTTTATGCATGTTGTCTTACTCCAAGCTGTATAGGCTCGAAAGCCTACTACCAATTAAGCATATTAGGTGATGTGCATCTCTGTAATGAGAAGGGGTGTGGTCTAATGACATCAACACCCTATATCAGGTGTGCATAATTATTAGGCAACTTCCTTTCCTTTGGCAAAATGGGTCAAAAGAAGGACTTGACAGGCTCAGAAAAGTCAAAAATAGTGAGATATCTTGCAGAGGGATGCAGCACTCTTAAAATTGCAAAGCTTCTGAAGCGTGATCATCGAACAAACAAGCGTTTCATTCAAAATAGTCAACAGGGTCGCAAGAAGCGTGTGGAAAAACCAAGGCGCAAATTAACTGCCCATGAACTGAGAAAAGTCAAGCGTGCAGCTGCCACGATGCCACTTGCCACCAGTTTGGCCATATTTCAGAGCTGCAACATCACTGGAGTGCCCAAAAGCACAAGGTGTGCAATACTCAGAGACATGGCCAAGGTAAGAAAGGCTGAAAGACGACCACCACTGAACAAGACACACAAGCTGAAACGTCAAGACTGGGCCAAGAAATATCTCAAGACTGATTTTCCTAAGGTTTTATGGACTGATGAAATGAGAGTGAGTCTTGATGGGCCAGATGGATGGGCCCGTGGCTGGATTGGTAAAGGGCAGAGAGCTCCAGTCCGACTCAGACGCCAGCAAGGTGGAGGTGGAGTACTGGTTTGGGCTGGTATCATCAAAGATGAGCTTGTGGGGCCTTTTCGGGTTGAGGATGGAGTCAAGCTCAACTCCCAGTCCTACTGCCAGTTCCTGGAAGACACCTTCTTCAAGCAGTGGTACAGGAAGAAGTCTGCATCCTTCAAGAAAAACATGGTTTTCATGCAGGACAATGCTCCATCACACGCGTCCAAGTACTCCACAGCGTGGCTGGCAAGAAAGGGTATAAAAGAAGGAAATCGAATGACATGGCCTCCTTGTTCACCTGATCTGAACCCCATTGAGAACATGTGGTCCATCATCAAATGTGAGATTTACAAGGAGGGAAAACAGTACACCTCTCTGAACAGTGTCTGGGAGGCTGTGGTTGCTGCTGCACGCAATGTTGATGGTGAACAGATCAAAACACTGACAGAATCCATGGATGGCAGGCTTTTGAGTGTCCTTGCAAAGAAAGGTGGCTATATTGGTCACTGATTTGTTTTTGTTTTGTTTTTGAATGTCAGAAATGTATATTTGTGAATGTTGAGATGTTATATTGGTTTCACTGGTAATAATAAATAATTGAAATGGGTATATATTTTTTTGTTGTTAAGTTGCCTAATAATTATGCACAGTAATAGTCACCTGCACACACAGATATCCCCCTAACATAGCTAAAACTAAAAACAAACTAAAAACTACTTCCAAAAATTTCAGCTTTGATATTAATGAGTTTTTTGGGTTCATTGAGAACATGGTTGTTGTTCAATAATAAAATTAATCCTCAAAAATACAACTTGCCTAATAATTCTGCACTCCCTGTATATATATATATATATATATATATATATATATATATGTGTGTGTGTCGAAAGGCAATCTGCTGATTAATATATACACAAAAATAATATAAACAGTTGAGGCATAACATTGAAACTGTAGAGTTAGCTGATGAAGATATATATATTTATTAAAAAAAAAAAAACACTTCAGACATTGTGGATCATAATGATGATATCCTATCTAAAACTACATCACATAAAAAGATGTCCACCACAGAGAAGACAGAGTGCACAACTGCATTTGAATATGTTAATTCAGATCAAATTGCATGGTATCATAACTAAAGTCACGTGTGACCTTCTGCACTAGTTCACTATTTGTACCATCAGAGGGGCCACATAAAAGTGTATGTAAAGATCCCTGTCCAATTCACTGATGGAGCATTACCCTTTAGAAGGGGATATCGGCATGACATTTTGTCGTTCTGCATTTATGTTGGATGAGAACCTTTCATAAACGCTATCCCCATTGTGCAAATATGTCTTCTACAAGTAACTCCTGTTTACGCAATTGCCCCCCGTCGGTAGAGAGTGTTTGGTAAGATGTTTTTCTCTCCTAGCAGATTATATTCCACCGAGCTATGTTAGAAGTGATTGCCTATTTACAAATCTCTAATGCTAAACACGAGAGCTGGCATGATTACTTCCTACAGCCTTCGTTTAAATACAACTTTGCTATGGTGCCATATAATCAGTCCCACTGAGCTCTCAGTTCATGAGAGGAATGCTTTCAAAACTAGATGTATCATCTGGTAGTGTAACACAAAGATGTTTGCTGAGCTTCTGTTGGCGTCTAATGACTGAGTATGCAAAGACTACCAAAGTTTGACTGTCCAACCTGTGTGAGAGACATCTGTGGTGATGGTCAATCTCTTTTCCCATTTTGTGTTGTACATGTACTATTGTTAGTAACAACCACTTTATTACACCCATAACTGTTCTGACTGATCTTGTACTACGTTACTTTTCTTTAGTTTGATATTTATGGGGTTGGTCAAAGATTCTATGTAATATCTTCATTTGATTATTCTACAAATCCATTGCTCTGACAATATGCCCTCCCATGCTACTGGGTGATCCTTTAAATGTCCCTTGTCCCGGGTGGTATGGTCTGTGGAAATGAATGATGTTACCACTTTGGAAAGGTGATTGGGGCTCCTGATCTCGGTCCATTCTCTTGCCTTTGCCATGAAAGGAATGCCTTTATGTTTGTGGCTGTTCACGCTAGGATGTGCTCTCTTGCAAGACAAAATAACACTGATGATGTGCATCTCTCAGGTAAGGATAATGTCACTGAGGCTTCAGTGAGTTCTTGCAGCCCTCTGTAAAGCCACCTTTATCTTTGCAGTGTTTTATCTTTTTTTCATTCATTTGCTTCAGGGACTCATGCATGCAACTACCAATCAAATGCTCTCCATCCACTGGTATGTTTATAATTTTGCTGGTCTTTCTGGTCTGAACCTGAAGCCGTATTTAGTTGGCAACTAATTATATCTGGTCATACCAGCGTAGACTTTAGAAGTATATGTGAGACAACCTTGCTCTCCTGGATAATAGCAGCTGCCCTTTTCTTGTGCTCATCAGAAAGTGTTCATCCCACTGTTGGTGGATAGGTATAGCCTATATATTCTATTTTGCCAGTGTAATTGGATAAGAGACATTTTATTGATACAGCGCTCTCAACAATCCTCCCCAATACTTATTATGTTTTATCTTATTTCTTCTGGTGGTCGCTTGCAAGTAGTCAGATAATTTAAGACTCTTTTCCATGCTCAGGGACAATCGAGATCCTATCTCAGTAAGTTAAATAGTGTTCATGAAATCTTGAGGCAATGTCCTATAACTGCATTCTATTCCTGATGTTACTGCCTTGGAGGACTTGGATGACGATGGACTTCTAAAGGTTTCTCTTCCCTGGTAAACGTCTCTAGGCAACAATGGTAAGCATTTCCTCTTCTTATAAGGGCTGAGGTAAGGTTCACTAAGACGCTGTTCCTCACTCAATTTGGAATTCATATGCGTCTTCTACGCTCCTTAAACAACGTGGTAACTTGAAATATCATTAAGTGGTGAGGGGCGTGCTGGTTTCACTGATTAATCATGGGTATGCACTAGACACCTTGGTCCTTTAACTGAAATTCATTCTCTTCCCTTTTTTACCTACTCTCTTTAATTCTTCAGTTTGCTGGCTATGGTGTAGTTCATTAACTTACCCTTCCTGTGTATCTCATGGTTATCAAGTCATACTGGGCAGTGGTATTCAGACGTCTCCAGATAACAACTTCTCTTTCTGCGGTCTTTTCAGTAGGTTTCATAAGAATGATAAAGGACTTGAGTTTTATCATAACAATTTCTTAGTTGAAAAAATATCCTTTCAACTCTGAAATGTTTTTAAATACTTTCCACTTGGGTAACAGATTTAACATCTAGTGTTTAACTAGTCACTTGAGAACTTTCAACTTCATAAGAATTTTTGCTTCAGTTCAAACTCAAATGTAGAGTTGTGTCTTATTTTCTCAGACCTGCCCAATCTTTTACCGTTGTGAAATCCAGAATGCATAATCCCACTGGAGGTACATTTTATGACTACAGTTTCTCAACAGAGCTTAGGAAATGCCCAAAGTGCTCCATAAACCCAGGCGAGGGAGCTACTGCCCTCTCATTCGATGTCATGAGGTGAGAGATGGAGGTGGAAGTGGATATTTAGCTCTGGGGTACTGGCTTTTTTGCCTACACCCCTATGAAGAAGACTGTCTGTAAAGTATTTTCTGTGCCCGAAACATGGGGCCCATTGTTTACTCTCATGTAGGGACTATATGTATATTATATTGCAGGTGTGTGTGTGTGTGTAGTGTGGGTGTGTTTCACTGTTCGACATGGATGATGGGGACACCGTATATATGGAGACAGAGGTTGATGGGCTTCCAGGCATGCTTTACTTTGCCTCTGGTGCACCTTTAATCCTACATGGCCCCCATTGCTCAAAGTCCCCCTCTATGAGGCTGGAGTTACTCAAAGGAGGGTTGGGAGGGGTCACCAATAACATCTATTATCTAGTGTAGTTTTCCTTTGCTTAGCAAAACACATCTACCCTTTTTCTAGAGCACTGTAACCGGAATACACTTCACATACTTCACCGGGTCAGTCTGGTCTGGCCTTTGGCTACTTGTACCAACAGCGTTATACCACCTGGACAAACAAACAAGATACATTCTTCTGATAGGAAGAAGATATACTACTTGGAAAAAAGTAACACTTTGATTGGTCAATATGTCAAACGTGTCCCCAAAGACAACAAATGTCCTCTTTTGAACCAGTAACTTGTATATCTCAGGGACTTAGAGGATAGGCTTCACATTAATTAAGTCCCAGCCATCTGCTGAACCTTGTCCTCCCAAAGGCTCGGCCCAAGGCTGGATAACTGGAGTCTCTTACTACTGTGAACAGTGTAGAAAGAAAGAGGCTGGAATGCCTGCAAAAGGTGCAGCCCTCGCCACCTGCAGAATCTGTACAAAGCCCAGCTTACAAACCAATCTGTGTGGAGGACACCTAAACATATAAAGCCACCTAGAAGCCATGAGATCTATTCAGCTTAACTGGCCTGAATGAAGACCAAAGACAAATACAGATTATTTTCTGGTTGTGGAGCAGCAGAAAGCTCACTTCCAGCTCTAGTGAGCGGGTACCACTGATGACACTCCTATCAGTGGTTCGCATTCATGACCAGGATGCCTTCATTTACCCAGCCGCGTAGCGATGAGATATTTACTCTACACCTCTGCCGAAGGTGTTGTTTTCACTTGTCATAATGTCCCTAGTTGGGTGTTGTGGGGTCCTTTGGTGAAATGGGAGCCACTAGATCAGCATATGTCCCATTACTAGAAAATCTAGGCCACAAAGAGCCCTTTTCAAGATATGAAACTGAGTGGGACCTCGGGGTACTTCAAAATGGGTGCTGATCTACTGCTCCCTATAATCAGAACACGCAGACCAGTTGCAGTTTTAAGTGGTCCTGGAAAACGTGTGCAGCAACTACCAGATACTCCCTCAGCGATTCTCTCTTTCGCTTTGAAGGTAAATTAACTGTTTGACCTTTTTGAAACAGAGACCCCATAATTATGACTTCACTTCAAAGAGCTGCACAATACTTACAGTCAAAGAAACTGAAACAGTGAGCCAAATGTGTTATACCAAAATTAATGAGGCCTGAAAATAGACACTGGGCCATAAATACTTCCCCAATAGGAAAACAATGGCTGGATATTGCAGTGTTATTAGAAAATGTAATACCTAGTAGTACATAAACACAACAAATATTTTTTTTGTTTCTGGACTCCAGATGATGATAACACATTCCAGTAGTTTTCCTGTATCATAGTTTTATCTACCTTCTTTTAATCTATGTTTGTAGAGGCGGGGCTAGTGGTTGATAGTTCAACAAGTACTGTCCTTTGTATAGTTTGTCATCTTCTTCTTTGTGCCATGCAGATGGTGCTGTGCTGATAAACTCAACTGGAGCTGACGCATGTTTCTAGCACACCTTCAGCACTCTTCTAAATGGGTGGATTTCTTTTGAAGTTTCAGAACTCAAATGGCTATTTGATTCTTGAATTAAAGGTATTTGGAGCACACTTCGGTATCCTATTGTAACAAAAGTGAGTGCAGGATTTGTGCATAACCCTAAGAACTTACAAGGAACTGTCCAATTAAGAACATCTGCAAGTGAAGAACTCCACCGCAAAAAAATAATTCACAAAAAAATTCATCTAGCCAAGCAACACAATACCAATTTGTATCCTGTCCTTCTGACAAACTATTAAAAAAAGATGTACGTACCTGCAGCTGGAGCAAAGCATACAGTAAAGGTGGACTGCCTGGTGCACGAACGACAAGCCGCACTGTGTTTGTGATAAGGAATGCAATCTGTGAAAAGACAGACACCATGGTGATATGAAAAAGGTAGAATGGAATGCAGAAAAGCACAGGCTAAAAATCTGAGCAGGATAGGAGAAGACTCAGCAATAAAAACTGAATAAAACCCGGAACAGGAATTGAAATATAATGTAAACACTACATCGATTAAAGAGTGACCTGCACAGCAAGCAGCATTGAAGCTTTTATTTCCTGAAACTAAGCACTCTGAAAGTTTCTACTTATCGTTTAGACCATATCAATCCCTAATGTTGCACACTGTACTGAATATAGCCCACAGACCTTTAGGGGCACAAACAAGAAAGAAACATTTTAGATCATGCGCAAGACGTGTGGGGAGGTGGAATTAAATGGGTGACAGAAATGGTCTCACACATCAGTCTAGGAAAAGAAGAGGCATAAAATTCTTGTTTTGAAGATGGGAATCCCTTTCAGAGGAGTGAAATCTCATTATCAGTGTTCAAAGTAGGCCCTTTTGCATAAGTGATGTTGGCAAGGTTATGGTGAACAATGTCACTGGTATAACTACAGACTAACATCTAGGAATATGACCGCTGTACTGTTGGACTCTAAGATAAACAGATTGCTGATGAAACCCACCACGGTTTATGCTTGATAAAAGAACAATTCGACCACAAAGTACTAACTTTATACATCAGGTTGATGACCTGAGCGAGCACTGTTTGGTAAAATTTGATACACACAACCAAGAAAATGTGAGCATTTGGGCTCCAGTGACACATTAGATATTGTGCAATAATGCCGGACGTCAATCATTACATACACTCATTCTCTAGTTGATGGCACCCAATTCTTGCTTCCTGTGAAATGGTTTCAGTTTCCCATTTTATAGACAAGTGTTTTTACCATCAATGCTGTGACATGAGCTATACTGGTTGGCACAGATGTTCTATTGTGATAAATACATAAATGCTGCAATAAACATTTGTATTTCATATTTACTTCTCCTACACAAGATTTATACAAAAGATTTCCCAAAAGCGTAATACTCCCTTCTGTAATTTGCATAGCATACACCCTGACAACTATGTTGCTTCGGTGAAAGGTGTGCAAGGAGATGGATGCACAAGTCTGTGCTTAAATTAAATGGCATTACATATAGGCAATATAGGTGGTATGGTACTTAAAACAGAAGATAGTTCATGAATGCTGACTAGCTGACTGTGAATTCCTAGTAGCTAATAAACAACAACAAGCAACGGTTTAGCTCCTGACGCGACTGCACCATCTAGCTTTTCCTTCAATCTCTGACTAACACTCATGTGGTCCTCTGCCGTACAGCATCTGGATTTCTGAAGATCACAAATAGTCCCTCCAAGTTCAGTTAAATGTTTTGTTGTAGAGGAGGACTCTTTGTTCAGTCTTGATCTAAGTACAAAAGCTGGCACTGCATCACGGATCAGTTTCAGGGCGACCTGCAGGACTCTGCCAGCAAGCACCTGCAGAGGAATATCAGTTTCCGTCAGTACAAGACCTCATGGGATGCAGACGGTAAATGTAATACTGAAATTAGGGCATAATTGATCGGCTCCATAGAAGCAGTTTGACTGCAAATCAACCATTTCTACTGGCTGACCAGACATTGTGCAGGTGCATGAGCTGTTCAACAGAAAACTTGTAACGGGCTGGATTACCAGGTGCCCTGGTGGAAAGTGGGGAATAAATCTTCACCATTTCTGCAGTTTCCGGGTGCAGCACAGCTTGAAGTGTGGGACAAAGACCTCTAGCAGTAACACCATGAATATGATCTACAGTACAGACAACCAATTGTGCCATCCCGTATGCCGCACGGTATCATTTTGAACTATTCACCTCCATCAGCACATCAATCACACCATACACAAACGCTTAGAATTACATGAAAATGATTATGAAGCATTCGCTATTTAGCAGTCAGTTAACGCATTATTTAAACAAAGTACTCAAAAAAGGTTCAGCGACATGTCATAGCTAAAGGAACTAAAAGGTCCACTAAATTAAACTTTAAAAATACACACCATAGTCTGATAACAGAAACATAAGGGTCACACAGAAAAAAGACATTTCATAATAGCACAAATATCATTTAGAGGTAAAGCACAGCGCAGAGATGTTTCCGACAGTGCATGATGGAGTTTCTAAAAGGGGCAGCTAGGACAAGAGTATGCACAGGATTACCCTCACTCGAGAAGCAATGGAGTGTACACTGGGAAGGTGATGGGCACCAATAAAGTCATAACTTTTTGGGTATTCACTAACCTACCAAAAATATTTTTCAAACTCAATCTGCACACATACATTTTACTGTCAGCAAGGCTGGGGTGTGCGTTTACACATATGTTTTTTGTTCAACGGACAATAAAGGAATTTTAAAGGGCACTTGAAACCTGAGAATCACGAGGCTAGCCCTTGTGCCTAGACCTTGAGCTGGTGTAACACTGTAGTACAAGACAAGGCCTTCAACTATGAACTGTACCCAGTCGCTCCACCCCTAGTACCACTGTGTATGGAGGCTCTAATTGTAGGGATTGGCCTCTGGCTGAACCCTGCGCCATGGCCCCGTTCCCCTAGAATCCACTGGCAAGGCTGAGGGTTATGCGTAGCAGCAGAACTGCAGCGCCTGGCACAGCTTTTTCAGTTATGCTCTAGGTTATGTTAAAATAACTTATAACACGCACGGATCACCCTGGGAGGGGTATCTCAGCGCAGCACAGGACATAAGAAAATAAAAAATACTAAATCGAAAACAGCTCAGTCTTCATACATTTTCTTAATTTAAGGTGGTCAGTGCATTTCCATACGTGTATGGGTAGTTGGTTCCAATACAAGGGTGCAAGGTACGAAAAAGATCTACCCCCTGAACTAGATTTTCTGATCCGAGGGACTGCAAGAAGGGCTTCGTCAGTAGATCTTAAGGTTCTCTCTGGCTGGTAAGTAAGCTTTGCAGACAAATAGCTAGGTCCTTTGCCGTAAAGAGAGTTGTGTGTCAAACTGCAGACTTTAAAAGTAATTTTTTTGCGAATTGGAAGCCAGTGAAGTGAACACAGAAGAGGAAGTCCCAGAAGGAAGATTAAGAATAAGGCTTTCCTCACAGTAAGGGGAAGTAGGGGAAATACTCTACGCAGTAGTGCCATCATACAGAAGCAGATGCCAGTAGTAGCCACCACCTGTTCTTTCATAGTCAGTGACTGATCACCTTTTTAACTGCTATTTTAGCAATCAGCGCAAAGCCTAATTCAGAAGGCCTCCAGTCAGGAGTCCAGAGCTGCTGGGCCACGCCAAACAGCACGTTCTCAATTTTGCTGGTATTCAGCTGGAGCCAGTTTTATGTCATCTTTACTCTACGTTAAAAAAAACATAGAAATTCACTGGAAAAAAAGCAAACGGTACAGAGACGTTATAGTTAGGAAACAGTATTTAAAAAAAAAAAAAAACATAGAAATTCACTTTAAAAAAAACAAACGTTACAGGGATGTTATACTTAGGCTCACATTTTAAACGTACCAGACCATAGAAATTCACCAGTTATAGTTACTTGAGATAACTATAACTCATGCCCTAAGGTGACTATAACTCACGCCCTTGCCATGCACTGCTAATTACACCACAAATTACAGAGCTCATGAGATCGTTGATAACATCAATGATAATGTCACTGTAACATCTGCAGTAAAATTATTGATCATATAGCTATGCATGACGAAGGTGCGCATTATAGTTACTTTAGGGCGCGAGTTATAGTTACTTAAAAGAACTCTAACTGCTGAATTTCTGTGGTTTTGTACGAGTAAATTCAGAACTTAGCTATAACATCCCTGTAATCTTTAGGTTTTTCAGTGAATTTCAATGGCTTTTTAACATAAAGCAATTGTAATTACTATACGTTATTTCAACCCCTGCTGTGTACGGCCTTTGGCAGAGCACGGCAGGGGTTGGTGGCCAGGCCCTGCAGCCAAGCCCTTATAACCATCCAACAGTGTTTTGGGAAAATTTCATTAAGATTCAAACGGTGCCAAAGATATAGGCTAGCCAAAAAACGCTTTATCTATGGAAAGATGGTCCTAGTTATAAATACATAGTGGCGACCACCACTAGGTAATATATAGTTGGGTGAATATGTCAGTGACAACATTAACCTTTTAAACTCAGGAAACAACAGAAATTCACCAGTTAAAGTTACCAGAGTTAACTATAACTTGCGACCCACCATGCACTGCTTATAACTTTACATATTACATCACTTATGACATGTTCAATGATATCCTTTATGACCTCACTTATGACATCTCAAATGACATCACTGATAACATTATCCAATGAGTGTGTTACTGAGCTTTATAGTTTACATAGTGGTCAGTAACTACCATATTACCTTTTTACCTAATTTTATACAGCCTGTGTCCAGCTGATGGGTTTAAGTGTTTACAAAATGCATGCGCTTCTAGTGCATCATACGTGTGTAGAGGTACTGAATACATTATAAATCTTTGTACTAAACAGTACCTCTGTATGCAGGTGTTCGTTAACAACTTGTTTCCAACATGTTCCACACACATGTTTTTGGCTCTGCATATAAAGTTTCCAACAGGGCAAAGATTTCACTTACTATGTACTAGGTATTGTAAGCAGTCTTGAGCTATTAGACAAAATCGTTTCAGCATGACAATTTCAACATAACATAGAAGACCTTGTGCACCATGTACTAACCTAGGTGTCGTAGATCGGACTCTTGCCCTGGGCAAGACCGCTGGTTTGGGGATGACAGTACTTATGTTTGTAGGTGACTATGCCTGTCCTACTACAAATCGCCACTGTAGCCCCAACCCTTGCGGCTCACTAGCAGTACCTCACCAACAACCCGAACAGTCGAAGGAGATTTGTGGCAGCCTTTACGCATGGATTCAGAAGTATGATATCTCAGGGAATGTCGTGGTTAAACCAAGATTACCCCTTTCTCACAAATCTATTTTATCTCAATCAAGCACAGGCAATAACAAAGATGCAGTAATGTTTCAATAGTTTTTATTCAACATAACGCTGTAAATCATATTGGCTGCAATGATTAGGATAATGAACATTACAAGAGATAACATTGTAAGGACATGGGTCATGAATATGAAGACCACCATCATCTTGTAATAGCATAGGAAGACATGAAATGTGTTGTATGTCCGTGTACCCTGTCCTAATAGGCCTAACCTTCTACATAGAGGAGAGCTGGGTATGTTAAACCTAATCTGCCAATGCCATGTCCCTGGAAGGAGCCCCCAACCCTGGTTACCTTGAATGAGGTCTTGAGCTTAGACTTCGGCAGAACACGAAGTCCGGGTCAGCATCAAGGCGACGTACCGCATCTATAGCGGCGATGGTATCTGGTCGGAATCCCTCTGATTATCTGTCTAAAGTGTGATGTATTTATACAGATCTACTTGGACCCCTGACGTAGGTAGTTCCAAAACAATAGATAACGCCTCATGCTTGGGACGGTAATTTCTAATGTGAGCCCATATAATTTGTTTGTCTTTGTTGTACGAGTTGACGCCTTAGCGAGGTGACAATGATAACATAACTCTAAACAAAAGAGGCCAACTATAAACACGGCAGCCATTTTAAAAGATAAATGGTCTAAGACAGAGCAAGCTAAGTAGGTTAAAAGTCACAAGGTGATGGGGGCACGAGTCTGCAAGCGAAAGCTACACTAACTCCCGTTATCCCATTAAAACAAACTAGGAGTCACTACATAGGCACATGTGCTAGTTTAGCCTCAAAAGATGGGCTACCTGTAAAGCTTTCACCAGAGTATGAAGGCTGCAGGTAGTACGACTTTTAGCACCTCCAGACCTTCAGTTTAAAAAAAAAAAAAAAAAAATAGTGTCTCTTTGGACAAGTTCTGAATAGATTAACACTGTTCTTAGTGGATACATTTTAATAGTCTGTGGTGTATTTCTCATAAGAGTTTCACTATCTGCAAAAAGTGTGGTAGGAATAAACTCTCTCCATAGAGTAAATATTATTTACAGTATCCACTTTTCTACTCATATCAACTTTAGTTCCAAATATACAGGGAGTGCAGAATTATTAGGCAAGTTGTATTTTTGAGGATTAATTTTATTATTGAACAACAACCATGTTCTCAATGAACCCAAAAAACTCATTAATATCAAAGCTGAATATTTTTGGAAGTAGTTTTTAGTTTGTTTTTAGTTTTAGCTATGTTAGGGGGATATCTGTGTGTGCAGGTGACTATTACTGTGCATAATTATTAGGCAACTTAACAAAAAAAAAAAATATACCCATTTCAATTATTTATTATTACCAGTGAAACCAATATAACATCTCAACATTCACAAATATACATTTCTGACATTCAAAAACAAAACAAAAAGAAATCAGTGACCAATATAGCCACCTTTCTTTGCAAGGACACTCAAAAGCCTGCCATCCATGGATTCTGTCAGTGTTTTGATCTGTTCACCATCAACATTGCGTGCAGCAGCAACCACAGCCTCCCAGACACTGTTCAGAGAGGTGTACTGTTTTCCCTCCTTGTAAATCTCACATTTGATGATGGACCACATGTTCTCAATGGGGTTCAGATCAGGTGAACAAGGAGGCCATGTCATTCGATTTCCTTCTTTTATACCCTTTCTTGCCAGCCACGCTGTGGAGTACTTGGACGCGTGTGATGGAGCATTGTCCTGCATGAAAACCATGTTTTTCTTGAAGGATGCAGACTTCTTCCTGTACCACTGCTTGAAGAAGGTGTCTTCCAGGAACTGGCAGTAGGACTGGGAGTTGAGCTTGACTCCATCCTCAACCCGAAAAGGCCCCACAAGCTCATCTTTGATGATACCAGCCCAAACCAGTACTCCACCTCCACCTTGCTGGCGTCTGAGTCGGACTGGAGCTCTCTGCCCTTTACCAATCCAGCCACGGGCCCATCCATCTGGCCCATCAAGACTCACTCTCATTTCATCAGTCCATAAAACCTTTGAAAAATCAGTCTTGAGATATTTATTGGCCCAGTCTTGATGTTTCAGCTTGTGTGTCTTGTTCAGTGGTGGTCGACTTTCAGCCTTTCTTACCTTCGCCATGTCTCTGAGTATTGCACACCTTGTGCTTTTGGGCACTCCAGTGATGTTGCAGCTCTGAAATATGGCCAAACTGGTGGCAAGTGGCATCGTGGCAGCTGCACGCTTGACTTTTCTCAGTTCATGGGCAGTTATTTTGCGCCTTGGTTTTTCCACACGCTTCTTGCGACCCTGTTGACTATTTTGAATGAAACGCTTGATTGTTCGATGATCATGCTTCAGAAGCTTTGCAATTTTAAGAGTGCTGCATCCCTCTGCAAAATATCTCACTATTTTTGACTTTTCTGAGCCTGTCAAGTCCTTCTTTTGACCCATTTTGCCAAAGGAAAGGAAGTTGCCTAATAATTATGCACACCTGATATAGGGTGTTGATGTCATTAGACCACACCCCTTCTCATTACAGAGATGCACATCACCTAATATGCTTAATTGGTAGTAGGCTTTCGAGCCTATACAGCTTGGAGTAAGACAACATGCATAAAGAGGATGATGTGGTCAAAATACTCATTTGCCTAATAATTCTGCACTCCCTGTAGGTTTGTTGACTGTAAGGGGTTTGATACTGATAAAGGCTGCCCATAGTAGAGCATTAGTTTTGGAGTGGACGTTGAGTATCTTGAGGAACTTCGTTTTTTCTTAATACCTGTATACATATTGAATACTGTGTGCAGTAAGCGTTTCCCATATATCTGTGGTTGGTTGTTAATGTGAACTAAGCTACCTGTGAAAAGTATAGTATAGGGCCAATGTTTTAATATTTTTTTTTTATTTAGTTTTCTTTTACATATTACATAGCAGCATATCAGATATTTTAGAAACCATCGCTGCAGGCACATGTGGTGAATAACAGTCATGGCCCAGCCTCATTCTCCACCAGATCCAGCTCATAGTACGCCCTTCCAGGGGCCCCAGACTTTATAAAATTTCCACCACCCCCTAGTGCCTGGCCACGTCTCCCTCACCCATCGCCTGTCCCAAGTTGCTAAAGAGAAGCTTGGGCTTCGCCTGGCAAACATCCATGTCTGTTGGGATGCCCAAGAGAATTTATTTTGGCTCCAACAGGACCTCGGACCCTAGGATATTTTGCAGTTCATGTACTATTTCTTCCTAAGACTTCAGAATCATTGGGCAAGCTCACAATGTGTGTACTTATGCCCCTCTTTCTCCCCAACTTCTCACACACTCTAGGGATGGTGCTCTTCCCACGGCATGCAGTCGCATCCTGTCGTAGTAAACTCTGTGGATCAATTTGAGCTGAATGAGCCTCAGCCTGGTTTTAATTGCAACCCCACATGGGTGTATCAGGGCCGCCTCCCAGACCGTATTATCAATCTCACCCATGTCTCGTACCAAATACCCTCTAAGCTTGAGCAGGTTGTCTGGCATATTATTGTTCAAGATCTTATAGGTCTGGGAAATAAGACCCTTTCCATAAGTAGCCTGCCTTCCAAGGATGCATATTCTGGTATATCTCTCCAGCAGTTTCTTCACCCACCATATGTGTCGCACCTGCGCTTGTTGTAAGTATTGGTTCAGATGTCACTGGTACTCGCTTTGCAGCGATGTAAATGTCCTAAGTTCACCCTCTTCTAGGAGGTTTCCTACTATGTTCCAGGACTTGAAACCCTTCAGCTTCCCCATTTCTTACAACATCATCCCCCACTCATAAGGTAGGTCTCTCTAGTCACCCTTTCTGTCTACCCAATGGTCTAGTAGCCTTAGTCCATGCCTCCAATGCCACTCTTGTCACCGGTAGTAACTGCCTGACTCCTTTCCCTCCACAGTGAATGTGTGTGTGTGGCTGTGTCCTCGGCTGCCCCCCTCTAACCGGTATGTTGGGTGGCTACGGGGAGTATATACTCAGTCACTGATCACTAGTAAATGTGAGGCCCAGTAGTACCCCCAATCCATGCGGGAGCTATCCCACTGTTCTATGGGTTGCACTGTAATGTTTGCATCACTATTCTAGGATGGCCTATGTTCCACAACAGAGACCACAGCTTCCGGAATTGTGTGGTATGTATTCTGAAAGACATATATAAGCCTAGGGAGTATAATCATCTTAAAGATGGCGATGCACCCCAAAATTGTCCCCTCCACATGCTCACATCCCTCTAAAATTGCAGGACCACCCTCCCAAGTTACTCAGTCTCCCTGCCTGAAGTCACGTATATTCCTAGGTAGTTGAATCCCCTTCTACCTATCGCCAGCCTGTGTGGAACAATAGGCAATTCTGAATCTCCATATGGGTGGCACAGCACTGATTTACCCGGGTAGCTACCATATGCCTTGTATGTCTGAAAGATAGTCAGGATAAAAGTGGAGGGTTCACTAATGTACAGCAGTAGGTCCTCTACATAGAGGGAGGCTTTTCGCTCATCAGTGTCAGAAGGTTCTATCTCTGTTGGGTCCCTCTCTTGATTGGGAAGGGTGGGAGATGGTGCCATTTACTCAAACCACCACAGTCGGAGCTTGATATACAGTGATATCCATCTCCTGTAGTGGGGACAGAAACCAAGTTTCCTGAGCGTTTGTTGGAGGAAGGGCTGATGAATTGTATCAAATGCTTTTTCTGCATCCAAGGGTAAGAACAAATGGGGATCCTCCCTATCTTGGATCTCTGGCATCCAACTGTGAAGCTGCCACAGGTTAAATCTGGTCGACCTTCCTGGCATGAAGCTCGATTGCTCCTCATGGACCAGCCGAGTAACCAGTTTAAATAACCAGGTGGTTAGTATTGTGGCCAAAATGTTAAGCCCCGGTGTTTAAAAGTGAGATTGGCAGATAGGAGACATAACTGTCGCTGGGCTTACCTTCCTTGTGAATCACTTTGATTATGGCATGTTGGAGGCCTGGGGGGAGCAATCCTTTGTCCCAAGCCTCCAGAAACAATGGCAGCATATAAGGCCCCAGCAGACCAGAGTTCCTTTTACAGAACTCAGCCAGGATACCGTTTGGTCATGGTGTTTTCCTGGTCTTAGCTTAGCCTAGAAAATGTTGTGTATTACTTCAACTCCCCTTGGTCCCCCACCTCCAATACCAGTGTCAATCGTGCCCAGGTATTCCCAAATGCTGTCTGATCCCATCAACAGATACGCTTAATAAAATGCCCAAAGATATCCATCAAACTCAACAGCTATACTCTAGTTCATTGTATGGGCCCTCCAAGTATTGTCAGTAACACTTCTCACCCATCTGGTCTCCGCCTCCCACCTGCTCAAACATGCTAATAACTTGCCGGCTTTGTCCTCTGCATTGTACAGTCCATAATGTATGGTGAGCATATGCTTTTTGGCTTTCCCCTGTGCCAAGGTGTGGTACTCCGCCCACATGACTTCCTACCTTTTGGGGATCTGCTGGTCTTCCAATGACCCTGGGGACCCCTCCATGCACAGCAGCTGACTTTCTATTGACTGCAGCTCTGCTGCTTAACATGTACATTCCCGTGCTATTATATTCTGAGCCCTGTCACTCACTGTCTTTAAGGCCTCCCAGAGGAAACTTGCTTCAGCAAAGTATAATTTTGAGTCTTTTCGGAGTTCTTGTACTACCTCTTCGTCCCTTAGTTCAAGAGGTGCAGGTTCAATCTGGAGCCTGATTAGTATGGGGTCAATGTTGCACATGACACTTGCTACACCTAAGTGCGTTGTATCTGTGATGGTATTATTGATGCTTTATATTATTTTGAACTATTTTGTACTTATTTTCAGGACCCTAATGTCACACTGGTTTATAGAGTAATATGTAAAAGAAGCCTGGATGATGTCACAAGTGATATAATCCGTGAGGTGATAAGAAGTGCATGGCGGGGCGCAAGTTATAGTTAGCTATGCTAACTATAACTGGTGCATTTTTGTCTTTTTTGTTTTTTTAGTTCAACAAGTTAATGTTGCCACTGACATATTTACCTAACTATGTTACTTTAGCCTGTGTTTTTGCCAGTGAATTTCTGAGTTTTCTTTTAAACGAAAGCAAATCTTTTTATCACACCTAAACATGCTATTTTGGCAAAGCGAGTATTCAGACAATGTCAGAATTTCTTTCTGTCAAAGGTGTCATACAATGTTGTCACATTTGTGCTACACAACTGTTTAATCACCACAAGGTCTCTAGTCAGTTTCAAATCAGGTATGTGGAGAGTTTTTGAGAATTAGGTGAATATAGCTTGTCGATCCCCACCAGTTTGGCTGGCCTATCCGACGCCCAACTCATGCATCGTACCACATGTATCTCTCCTCTCCGTCAACTAGCTCTCTGCAATGATTGGATAGGGTGTATGTGCAGGGTCCTTAAGCAAAAGCAAGGTACCATTGTCATACACGCAAAGGATAATTCTATGTGCACCAAATTTTATGCACAAGGTGGAGGATTCTCTCTCAGAATACTGACAAGGCGTATCGAATAGGTGATAGTGTGCATCCTTGCTGGGTGGCTCTATGTATCAGTGGGAAGTGGTGTCTGTGGGGGGTGGTAACAACAAGTCGTTGACCCTAATTCCTGCTGTAGGGTCGATATTGCATGATTATACTTATGAGAAGCACCTATTTGAAGTGAATACACATGGAAAATGAACACAAATTAATAACAGTTCAAGCACTCCACATTTACACAGTGGTTGGTGTGCCATCCCCATGACACACATAGATTTGATGCAAGTAAGGACAATCACTGGCTCTATCTTCCAGTGGAACAGAGTCACAAAAATTATATTCTGCTCAGCTCTTATTAACACCTTATACACTACTCTATGGGAAAGGTGTCTAACACTCTCAAAATACCTATCTAACCTTTACACAGATTTTGAACAAAGATAAAAACTCAAAACAAACTTACACAGCAGATAGCTACAAGCATGCATAAAAGCAGCAGGGATTGCTCAGGTCAGGCTGTAAAGATACTGGACAAGCGCTCATTACAATCAAAAGTGAATAATTGTCACTGTTTATAAACCAGACCCTCCCTTTGTGGCCCCATGCTTTGTGGGTTCCAAGCACACTGTATGAGAGGATGGCTTCTTAGCAGTTCTTTTGCTTAGTGCTACAAATTTTGGTTTAGCCTAACACCCTTCTGTAATCTTGTGTTATTCTGAATTGCTGTTTAATGTTAACACAGAGTCCTAATTGGTCCTGATGGAAAAAGATACTTGTGCATGTGTATTTTGGATGCTATTGTCCATTCTTGTTGCCTATTTGGAGAAAGTGTACCCTTAGCAAAAGCACTACCCATGACCAAGAGATGAGGGACAGAAATCACATGTTAACACTCACCAAAACAACAGGAACTGCAAACTTTAGCATTACTGTCTGAACCGTGAACCTCTCGTTATCAAGACCAGTCACTGGACGGGAGCGTGCTAGATCCAACCAACACCTGCAGGAAGAGTCACAGAAGATGTCAGGTCACTATAACCATGTAGGACAGTGAGAGTTCATAACTCAAGAAATATCGATCTAGCATGGTCGTCAATAAAACATTCACACTTCAGCCTAACTCTGTCTGATGAGACCACTCACCTCACGTCACTTCACACAGAGATCTCACACCTCGTAGGACTATTTATCTATATAATCATGCTTGTGATCAGACACCCATATCGCAAATTACACCCACCAGACTCTGAGAATGAGAACACATACCTATGTACTATACACTTAACACTAAGAAGAAGAGTTCAGATCTCAACAACAGTTACCTTACCCTGTCTGGAAGTGAGAGTTGCAATCTGAGGGAGTATCTATCTACCTCTGCCCGGCTAACAGAAGTTCGGACCTCAGTATGCTATCAAACTCATAATCCTAGAGGTTAGAATATGGGACCATTCACGTCATCCAGTCGGTCCTCAGGGAAAAATCCATGCAATCATGCCTAAGAATTATAGAGGACACTTGAGGAGGCATGCATCTAATTCTATTACAGCTAAAGTTCACATTTCAGCAGATATCACCTCCATAGTCCTTCAGAGCAAGAGTTCCAATCTCTAGCCGACATTCAGCTTAATCAGTCTGAGACCAATGGTTCAGATATCATGGAGCAATCCAATCAAAACTTAGAAAACTCTGGCTATGCAGACTAGTTTGCACCCCATCTGAACATGTCTGAGGGAAAGACAGTTCTAAACTTTTAATTCCCTGTTTCAACCTGTCTGTGGAAAAAAGGGTCATAATATGAGGGTGTATCTTGCCTAACCACAGCAGGGAAGAAGTTCTGCAATACTTCTCCTTGACTTCGTACAGAAGTAGGAAAAGGGTTCTTGGTTCAGTGAATTCCCTGTAAATTTCAGATGAGCTTAGCGACTGAGATGGTTCTGAGATGAAATGTTCACCCGGGACACAGGAGTTTGTGAACTTTGTGGCGACACTGCAGCAGCAGCACCTTTCCGGTGTTTAATGGTGCTTTTGCAAAATGAAACCGTGTCTTTCACTTTTGTGTGAAATAGTAGGCATGGGTTCCATTGCTGGCCTTCAACTTGACATGATACAGCACAGCACAGGTTATGCCCAATTTACAATGCCCTTTTTTCTGGGGGTAGAAGATAGTTGGGCCTCCTAGATTGCTAGGGTAAAGTGGGGAAAACATATCTTAATTCCGTGATGCTCAGCATTTGCGTGCCAATTTCAATACCATGTCTCCATCCATGTAGTTCAACATTACGTTGATTATGGAACGCAATGGGGCTCAAGATCTATGGGCCCTTTTTCACAATAAAACATGTCAAGAAGTGCTCAGTTACAACAGTACTTGGTAGCAGAGTTTCTACAAAAGGTTGCCCTTTGTGAAAGGCTGTGGATTCCAAAATTCCAACAATGCATATATTGTTGCGCCTTGACCTCCTTTCCATAGCATACTTTTTTGCAGCCATTAATACAGAACTTTTTCAAGCCGACCCTTGACTTCTTTTATGGTATTTACCCCATCTGTTAAGTCTAATAATATGCAATGCATCAATCCTATGAACAGGTCTGTTCATGTGGCCTTTCAACTTGTCTGATCTCAGACATCAATTCTATTTTTGGGTCAATCTATCGGAGGTGGCAGTTCATGTCAAGGACATGGGTTTTCATGTCATCCATAGTTGTTAAGCAGGGTCGCTTTGAGAGCTACACTCTGATGCAGAGTCTGCAGCGTCAGTAGTTTTAGAGCTTCTGCCTTCAAATCATAATTTATAATGTCTACTGTTACTTTTGACCATGCATGTTGCTAGGTAGTGAGTTATGGAACAATAGTGTCCTTTATAGTCCACACATATAAGCCAAGTCAATGCAGATCATCAAGAACAGAACAACTTGAGTGAAACCCCTGTTAATGAATCTGCACTTCAAAGAGCTGCAGCAGGACTCGCATGCCTGGTGTTCCAATTTGTAGTGACGTATCCAATCAGTCCCAAATACGTATGTAATCAAACCTCTTCAATGCTTCTGCACACCTCTTTAGCAAAACTGCCTCATCAGGGCCACACATTACCACACCTCATGTTTATACTCTGTGGACCTTCAGTCAAATGCAATAGAGCAGCAAGCCCAGCACCACGTAACTGTTGTGCAAAAGCAGTAGATCTGCTACTTTCGAGCCTGTACATCACACACACATGAGGATGTTACCACCCGATGCAGCAGCATGGCAGACTCTGTGCCACCATACTGTCCCAGTGGGGTGCATGCTCACTACACATGGCAGTGTGTACAAAGTCAGTTTCCAGGGAAGCCTCCATTAAGGCCTTCCGCCACAAGTGTGTGACCCTCAGATAAAATACAAGTCAGAAGCAGGCAGAGCTAAGACAGTTATTGATCTACCTGTCCTCACTGTGTTGGACCAATGCAAGACACTCGTCGTCCCCCTCCGATGATCCTAGAGCCAGGGTCACTTATTCTTGGAGTAGTTTGTTGTAGCTGTGTTGTCAAGTAGGCTTCACATAACAGTGGCAGCTCACCACACTCAGAATCTGTCACATCAATAGCTTCTAGGTCCTGCTTACAGTAATTGTTGGGTCTGACGTACTATAGGTACTGATACATCAGTCTCATCAGTATAGATCGAGTAAATGGATTTTGTAGCGCCAGACAAGAGCTGCAGAACTAAGCGGACATCCTGGCTGCTGGTTGGCAACATTCTGACAGAGCACTTTTAAAGCGAGGCGCGTTCATACTGGTAGCCAATGCACAGCATTTAGGGTTTTCAGTGGCTAAAACGTGAAAAGCCTGTGATGATAGGTGTTGCATAATTTTAAATGGATTGTAGACAATTAAGAAAAGTAGTCTTAATATCTGCATATTGGCACTTGCAATAATGCACATCTGTCTTTCAAGTAGAATAGGGGACAATATAACAGTCTTCTCAGATGAAGAATACAGGAAGAGATGATGAAGACATTTGGGTACTAAGCTGAAGTGATGTGTCAGTTTTTACTCCTAAGCTTTTTACACTGGCAGTCCGCTGGGGACACAAACTGAAAACAGACGGCCGAAGTAAGCTTGACAAGGGATGGATGGTCCCCCTCCGGTACTACAGCAAACTTTGACATGGGCAGCAGTCTTCTTCTCTGTGTCCCTGGATGGATGCCTGCACAGAAAAGAAAAACTCTAACTAGACATGAAGGGTAACTCTAGTGCCAATCATCAGGAGTTAAGAACCTTCCATACCGTATGGACTGACTGAAGCCAGTATTCAATGCTATGAGCATAAGTAAAGCTTTGATCGTTTTTTTTTTCTTTTTCTTATTTGCTAATTGGAATTGGGAAAACCCAACTTAGCAAAAGACATCCCTTTCAGGAAGTAGCTAGATCAAAAATGGACTAAAACACTCCCAAAAATGTGACACGACGGAGACAAACCATTCCCTTATGTTCTGCCAACAGCCTTTGGTCTTGCCTTTATAAAGCGAGTGCTGAGCTGTTGGTTTTGGCAGTGTTTGCCAGCAAAGCATTGCTTGAAAAAGTAATAGAAAAAAGCATTTCAAAATACTGGAAGAAAAGCAAATATATCTTATGAAACCTCGAAACTTTAGACTTATGAGACTGTGAAAAGAATACTAAAAAGAACATGGAAGTGGCAGAATGTAAAGGGGAAAAGCTTCCTAGGGCCTAGTTTACTTTCCACGCAATTCACTCATTTGTTCCTATGCCCTAGCCCAGGGAATAGAAGAGATATTTTCTCTGCATTCTCATGTGGTCATCCGGTTATATGACCAATGATACCAACCTTTCTCTGTCTGAGAGGATCAATAGTACTTGACTTACTGAGGCAATCACTCCATTGCCTGCCAAGGAAGCTCCCTTACCTTGCTAAGAGGTATCGGAGGATGATCTTCTTTGCCTGCCATAAGGCCTTACTGTGATAGAAATTCTCAATGCCCCAACCCATCTTCCCATAAGGCCATGCTGTTGTATGATTAGTGATGACCCACCTTATTGCTGCATGCACATTATGCAAGATATCAACGTATCACTACCTGACACTGTCGAGGATGGGTGTCTTCAGGACCTGGAAGAGTCGATGCTGCTGTGGAGTTTCAGGGCCCTTCTTCATTTCCCCTCTTGGAGATGGCGGGGGAGAGAATGGAGGAAAAAGGTCTCCTGGCTCCAGAATAATGTGCTCATCATCCTGTGTCCCATTGAAAAAAACAAGGGTGAGGGGAAGGCCAGCAGAAAAGAGACAGGACAAAGAGGTGAATTAGACAAAACTGATAGACGAGACACGTTCAGACAGCAAGGGATAAACAACAGTCAACAAAGATGAGCATGAAAATGGGGAGCAACTAAGAGTAGCAAATGTACAGGACAACCACAAGTGTCTGGAAAAGTCATATCTCGAACGATCTAGAGAAAAAAGCCAGACAAGGAATGGTGATAGAGAAAGACCAGGAAAAGTCAAGATGGGAAAAAAATGCTATGAGATGAGCAGACATGAAGCTTTCCAAAAAAGCAAGGAGTGGTAAAGACTAATAGGCTGAGATTATGTTGTGGTTGAGATGAGCAAATGTGTAATGGCCGAGAACCATAAGACAAAAAGTGAAAATTATTTACTGCAGTAACTTGTATGTTGTGATACTGGGATATGTCACAATAGTTAATCATGCATATCATGCCTGAGCTCATCTCCTAATTCTTAGTAAGCCTTCTTTGAAAATAATGGGCTCGTTGTATTGGTAAAAGAGACTAAATGAAGACTTTATGTCACAGCTTTCAAAAGAATTCAAGTGGAAATACACAGGACAGTCTCACCTCCATATGCTGGCGACCTTCCATTTTTCTCAATCCACACCAGAAGACTATTGATCAATCTTTAGAAAAAAACCAACTTAACGAAACATGTTAACCACAAATTTATAAACAGAATGACATTCCTTAGGTCCACAGATCCAACCTGAAGAATGCCTTTCATTTTAAAAGATTTTTAAAGTTTCTTCTATTGGCTGTACTGAGCATAATCTACTCATGGGATTTTCTTTATTTTGTGGGTGGATGCATCTGACACCATCTCTTCTCCTTCTACCTCCACCATTACCAGCCTCTCCCCAAGTAAATAATTAACTAAATAAAACACCATCCCAGTCTTTTGCACCTTTCATTTGAATATTCCTTGCTTAAGGTTACACCTGCATGCCTATATTTTCCCACTCCCACCTACATGGAGCCACTTAGATGGACATTTAGAACATCTCTTGCTCCCCTTCTTTTATTTAACACCCATTTTGCCCACCCAACCTGTTCCCCTTGCCAACTTGTTTCTCCCCCTTGCACCACTTTCACCACCCAGAAGCAAATCTGGAGTTTATTATTTTTTAATTTTACTAAACATTCCCTTTTTGCTCCATTTCCCTCTATTCTCATTAGACCCTTTGACCATTCTCCTTTTAAAATCTCCTACTTTTCATGTCCACATTTATCTGTGCTCCATCTGTCCCCCTCCTTTGATCCAGTTTCATCATTTTGGTCATGGCACAAACAAAAAACAGACAACTGCAAGTCTAACCTCTTTAGCTTTATCTTTTCCTTCATCCTCTTTTTTTAAAATAATTTCACAAAAATGTCTTATTTATTTCTCCGTCAATTGTATATGAGTTTTTGGTGAACCTTTTTCCTTTTTTAGTTCTCTGAATTTGTTTTATCAAGTTTTATTCAAAATAAAAATAATCCTGGACAAGTAAGTAGAAAGACTGCAGTAAGGGTGAGTTGACTGTAGGAAGGAGATGGTCTAAGGGGCTCCTAATTACTCCTAGGTCAAGCTACCTGTGTTTCACAGTGATAGGAAGATTAAAAAGCACATGTCAAAATGAGGGAGGTGAGGCAGCAAAAAGTACACAAAGGACATAGCGGAAAACATTTTGGACGGCAGCCTTCCAACACTTTTCATCTGCTCTGGAGTACATACAACTTGCCAAATGATAATAGCAGACAGAGGGCTAACCTTCTTGTCCAGTGGCCAGTAGAAGAACCTTAGCTTCATAGTGTTGTGTTGGTGTCTGGTAAAACACCTAAATGATCTCCAAATTTCTCAGATGAACCACAGTTGAGTTAGCATCACTGCTGAAGGTAACAGGCAGATAATGTCAGTAACAGAAGAGAGAGGATCAGTCAAGTTCAGATTTGTTTGGTCTGCAGAAGTGGGGGAGAACAATTCCTTAACAGAATTATGGCATTTCCTCCTCTGACTACTGATGGAGCTCTTCTGCCACCGACAAAATATATAGTCTTAGCATTGGGATTTCTGAACAAGACAAGCACTTTGCCAACACAGCCTTGCAGAGTGAGGATATACCCAATTGTCGGTACAACGAGGAAACTGCCATCAAACAGAAGATGCAGACATGAAAAACAAAGCCAGGCGTTCAGCAGCTAGTCAACACTTGAGCCACATCACCGGTGTGTGGAAGGCATGGTTAAGAGTCGATACAGGTGGATTAAGTGAGATTTATTTGGATCCTGACAAAAGCATTGATACATGCAAATGTTACTGGAGACTCTGATGAGGTTGGTAGTACGTCCAAATTACAAGTCTGACGCTCCATATCATTTATAGTTGGTGAAGTGCGTTTTGGTCAGTTTTTCTTACTGCACTCTCCTGCCATCACTTTGAGCAGAGATCTAATATTATTCCACAAGGGCACATAACCAAAACAAAGTTGCTGTTTTGCTGAAAGGGCCTTCACAAAGAAGGCTTCTATGTTTGATCCCTGTGTAAAACAGAGTAGATAGCTTGGCACTGATCCCAGTAAAACACTATTGGAGTATTTAAAACATCACAATGTGAAAGAATCTCCCTGTCAACATGTATAAAAAAAGAGACATAATTCCCTTTTGTCTCCATGCTACAGAGTTTTGGGGGTCAAACTGCTAGTTAGTGGTGCAACCAATTCCAAGTGCTCTAGCTAAAATCAAATCAAACTAAGCAAACGTATGCAAGGGATGGTCTCATTACAAACACTAAAGACACAACTAATTGAGATTATCTACTGAAAAGTGTGAAGAGCATCGCTCAGTATTTTAACACTGACCTATGCTATGATCAACAGCACAGGAACAAGCCTGGAAAAAAATACTGGCTTAAAAAAGGGCACTGATGTGCTAGTGAAAAACCGAGAGCGAGGATTCATGCCAGCTGTCATGTCTCCCAACAACTATGGAAATGGAACTCGAGAAAACTGAAAGCATATCAGCAGGTAGAGCCCAAGTATAGGAGGAACGTGTACATACTTGGGCTTCCAAACTGCTTTTCTTATAATGCTAGTATTGTGTTTTATGATCACCTTTGCTAACAGTATGGACTCTGCATCAGCCTCATGCACAGGGGCATGAGCACAGGTTTGGCACATGTAGACAACAATCAATAAAAAGAAATGGACATCTGGATATGGACAGTCAAGAAACTGATGAGAAGCACAAACCAATGAGGTTAGTCTGGAGAAAAAGAAGGAATAGGCCTGATTTAAGGTAGGCTGACCGACTAAGAACAATTAGTATACAAAACAGTGATGGACGGAATGCTTGAAATAATCTCAGCCACTGGTAATCACTCGGGCTGCATCCCAATCCATCATTATTCTGCACACCATGCCACCTAAGTTTGGACCCAGCTATATTCAAACCACTCTTGACTCTGCTCCAGTTGAAACAGTCCAGTACGAACTGCCAAGCCGGGTCCTCCTTGAACCAGAACAAAAGCAACCCAGGACCGGTTTCACTCTATTAATGGGCTCATCAGGATGCTTGCTTCTGGTCCACGGAGGACCTGGCCTGGCAGAACAAGCTGGAGTGTTCCAATGGGTAGCTGGGTCAAGAATGATTTGCATATGGCTGAGTCCAAACTGCAATGGCGTGACGAGCAAATAAATTATGGATTTGGGGGTGATTGTTTGACATTGTTCAGCCTTCCGCCTATCATCTGTTCTTTTGACAGACTAAGAACAGCTACAAGGAATACACAGACTAAGAAGGTCAACAAATTAGACACATTTGCAACACTCAACCCAAAACACTCCACCCAATATGCACTCTCTTAAAAGCTGCCCCTGCTACTGTCACACCTCTGAGTTAACATTAAAGCTTCAGCAGGACTCAACTTCAAGCATAAATCATTATAGATTACAACCACTGTGAGGCAAGAACATGCTGTATGAATGAATCAGAATTTCTTGCACCAACGTCCTTCGGCTCAACAATGGTTGATGAACAAGGAGGAGTAGTTTCTTACCTGTAACTCCAGTTCCCTCAAAAGGAATCTCCATTGAAATCATAAGCACGGAATTGTCCTGCCCACATGCGGGGACCCCGGAGCACTTGTTTACAATATATCTTCTTAAGTGTAAACATTTGCCCTTCTTCTGGAAGGCCTGTAAATGTCACTTAAGAAAGAAAACTACTATGCAGCCCATAGGAAAAGACTACAGTGGTCCAATTCTTCATCTTATATTTCAAAAGGGTGCCAGGAGAACTGTATATGCATATACATTTGTGATGCTTTTGTAAGAAAACAGCACAAATCCCCCATTTTTTTTAATGGAGTATAGATATGAAGGAGAGCAGGGCAGTGTATCCCCATAGGCTGTCATTATAAGAGTTAAAATTAGAGGCTGTGCCTTTAAGAACCTAGAGACCACCATTATCCCATCATGCTCAGCAGGTGACACTTGCTTCAGTTTTTTTTTGAGGCAAAGTGCGAATGATGTATAGGTCCCATGGTTACCTCTGTCCAGTCCATCGGGGAGGTGGGAGGGTTGCTTATCACACTAATGGAGATTCCCCTATGAAAGAACTGGATTTACAGGTAAGAAACTTCTCCTTCTCTCGTAGGGAATCTCCACTGATAGTCATAAGCACTGAATAGAATAGCAAGCTCATCCCCACTAAAGCAGTGAAAAAGACAGAGTAAAGAGGAAAGGAACCTTTTAGGCAAATATATTTTTGAGGGAGGCCCGTCCTGGATGAGCATCTGCCCTAGCATCAGAGTCCAGGCATTAGTGCTTGGTGAATGTGTAAACAGATCTCCACGCGGCTGCTTTGCCAATATCCGCAATGGGGATATTCCTCATTAAAGTGGCAGTAGCCGCTTTACCCCTAGTGGAGTGTGTCTTAGGTCTAGCTGATAGTGTCTTGTTCGCTTTTGGCAAGCAGAAGAGGATGCAGGACACAATTCATCTGGAAATTAACTGCTTGGAAGTGGCTAGCCCTGTACGAACTAGACCATAGATGATAAATAATTGTTCTGATCAGCAGATGTCATATGTCTTATCAAGGTAAAATTTCAGGACCATCCTTATATTGAGGAAACAAAGTGTCCTTTCATCTGGAGTAGAGGGATTCTGAAAGAATGTGGGTAATGAGACGAACTGATTAATGTGGACATTTGAAATAACTTTAGGGAGGAATTTGGGGTGAGGCCTCATGACTACTTTGTTAGAGCGAAATACTGTGTATGTTTGGTCAGAACATAATGCTTGAATCTTTCTAATTCTGCAGGTTGATGTTATTGCCACAAGGACAGCTGTTTTTCCAAGAGAGATGTTGCAGGGATGCCTTGTAAATGGGCTTGAATGCATCCTGCATGAGTTGTGAAAGGACTACGTTGAGCTCCCAGGGAGGCGAGGGACGCCAAACGGGAGGGAAAACCTTCTTTAACCCTTTGAAAAAAACCTTGATTATGGGGATTTTGAAAAAAGAGGTTTGTGAAGGACATTTTCTGTAGGCAGTAAGGGCTGTCAATTGAACCTTTATAGAGGAAAAACTGCAAGCAAGATTTTGTCAGATGTAACAAGCATGGAAAAATGACATCGTGTCAAGTCGTAGGGTCCACATCCTTGAAGAAACACAAAATGCAAAATCTCTTCCACTTAAAGGCATATGCAGACCAGGTGGAAAGCTGCTTAGCCTCCTTGAGGCTCTCTATGCAGTCTTGTGGTAGGTTCAAATGTTGGTACTGCACTAGTTCAGAAGCCATGCAGCCAAATTAAGAGAGACTGGGGTGAACCATCGGGCCTCCAAACTTTAGATGTGGATGCTGTAACCGATAAAGGAGGTCTGTGAACCACAGCTGATGTGGCCACTCCGGAGCGATGAGGATCATCTTGGATCTTGTGTGGGACAGCTTGATGAAGACTGACTGGGTCAGGGGTATTTGTGAAAAGGTGTAAAGAAATTTGCTGGACCAGTTGGTCCACAGGGCAGTCCTCAGTGTCCCTGATTGGTAGTACCTTGAGGGAAAGCCACTGCATTTGATGTTTTCTGCAGTGGCGAACAAGTCGATGGTTTGAGTGTCCTATGGGTCCAAATGTGTTGAACTACGTTATCATGCAAGACCCATTCGTGGTTTTCTTGCAAAACCATGCTGAGGGCATCTGCCTGCGCATTCTGCACTCTTGGAAGGTGAGTCTCCGTACTCCGTAGGTTTCTGGCTATCACCATTGACATATTATCTGGGGCTCGTGTGACAAGGGCCTGGACCTCACCCCCAGCCGCCAAGCCTCTCCCACCGCTTGTTGAGGTATTACATGGTGCTTGTATTGTCCATCTGAACAAGCAGGGTCTGTGTCTTGAATGACAAGCAATAGGCTTTGAGAGTAGGATGAACTGCCCAGAGCTCGAGGAGGTTAATGTGATAGGTAATCTCCTTCTGAGACCATGCACCCTGAATTTGCAGTAGATCAATGTGGACTCCGCATCCCTCTAGTGATGCATCCATCACTATGGCCTGAGAAGTAACTTGCTGGTGAAAAAGCGTTCCTTGAAACAGATTGGTCGGGGAGCACCACCTTTTCAGGGAACGTTTTGCATGAAGGGACAGACTGATCATGTCTTCCCAATTGCCTGTGAGGTGATCTCAATGGTCCTCAAGGCATTCTTGGAAAGGCTGCATGTAAAGATGGGCATTTGGAGTGAGGAAGATGCAGGAGGCCATTGAGCTGAGGAGAGAGGACACTGCTCTCACAATTGGATGAGAGCCCTTCATGAGAGAGAGAGAGTGACATTTCTGGAGGATAGATAAGCGTCTCTCCTCCGAAGGACACACTTTTGCTTGAATGATGTTGATGGAGGCTCCCAAAATATGCAAGGTCTGAACCGGGGTCGGGGTTGACTGTTGTAGCTGACATGAAGTCAAATCCTATGGAAGAGAATGCAGGTCCAGCTGAAATGAAGCTGTGCTTCCTGAAAAGTTTACGTCTTTATTAGCCAGTCATCTAGCTATGGATAGACAAAGACACGTTTTCTCAGGTGGGCAGCCACTACTGTCGTACATTTCGATAACGCTCGTGGTGATGAATTTAGGCCAAATAGAAGTACTTGGTACTG
This sequence comes from Pleurodeles waltl, assembly GCF_031143425.1. NCBI lineage: Eukaryota > Metazoa > Chordata > Amphibia > Caudata > Salamandridae > Pleurodeles > Pleurodeles waltl. Next base: position 1,128,071,270 of record NC_090446.1, on the reverse strand, counting down.
ATAGTGATCCTGCCCCACCAAAAACCTAAGAACCTCCGATGTTTTCTTGCGATTGGTATGTGAAAATACGCATCTTTGAGGTTGATGGAGCAGAGCCAATCTCCCTGGTGCAGTTGGGGATAGATTTGAAGTAAGGCCAGCATCCAGAACATTTCTCATTGAATCCATTTGTTGGCGAATTTCAGGACGAGAATGGGTCTGAATTAATTCTTGCTCTTTTTCTGAACCAGAAAATATCTGGAATAAATGATTGTTTCCTGTTGTTGGTGAGGAACGGCCTCCTCTGCATGTTTCTGAAGCAAGATGTTGACTTCTGATCTTAGCATCTGCAGGTAGTGACTAGGTGGTCTTGGTCAGTGTATAACTTGTGAACCTGAGATAATATATTTATGCCAAACAATATTCAGTACTCAGGCATCTTTTGTTATTTCTTGCCACTCTGCCAGAAAGTGTGAAATAATTCTTGCTCCCAGAGTGGATAACGGAAGAGGGACAAGGAAATATTCATGTTTTCGCACCCCTTGTGGGCTTTCCTCCTTGTGGTGGCTGTTGGGAGGCAATACCTTCGCTGCTGTGTAAAGGGTTGTTGCTGTTGCCCTTGATACCAGTGAGGGGTTTGAACCTTCTAAGGGTAGGTTCGCCGCTGGTAATGCTTGAAAGATTTTCTTTGTTCATTGGGCCTTTCCAGGCCAAATGCCTCAAGGGTATCCATTTCAGACTTAATCCGGGCAATTCTGTCATCGGTGTGGCTACCAAAGAGAATAGATCCGGAAAAGGCAGATTGATAATTTGTTGTTGCAACTCTGGTCTCAGAGACGTGAGGCAGAGCCAAGAATGTCTGCGCAGGGCTAAACCATGACAATAGTCATGTGGCGCTAGTATAGAGGAATCAATTGCGCCACATATCTTATTTCAGACCATCAAACTTTTGTTTACAACTTCCAGGAAGTCCTCACGTTTATCTTTGCTTGATCTTCAGGGAACATCTGGATAGACTCCCACAACGGCCTAACATATCTGGCGAGAAGGGAAGCTCCACTGGCTGCTTTCATGGATGTTGATGCAAATTTTGCGGCCTACAGAATTCAACTTCTTGCTCTCTTTATCTGGTGGCACCAAAGAGGCAGGGGTAGTGGCATGGTGTTTCTTTGCCGCCAATATGACAACGGAGTCTGGAGGAGGGTCTGAATGTAAGAAGAATGGGTCCTGCGCAGGAAGTCTGTACTTCTTTTGTAGCCTAGACGGAGCAGACATGGTTGAGGTTGGGGTCAAAGAGAGTTCCATTGCCGGTTCACAGAGGCCAGGTACCAAAAGAATTTGTGGTCTGGACGCTGTGCGTTGGTGAAGTATCTTGAATATCACTGATGTCGAAGGTGTAGATACAGACACTTGAATATTTAATTTCTCCTCTCCTCTCACTAAGACCTCTTGAAAAGTGGTAACATCATCAATTGGAGAGACTCTACGTGGTGGAGGGTCTGAAAGGGTAGGTGTCCTGTATAAGTGGGGGACATGTATCTAGAATGATGTCTACACTCTGATCTTGACAGCGATCTTGATCTGTGTGAACGACTGCGATGGTGAGATCGTCGCATAGAATGATGCCATGACGACTGTTTTGACCTGTGGCTCCTCTGATCTGAACCATGACACATTCAGTGTGACGTGGTCTTGGACAAGGTGGTTCCACAGAAAGTGTTGGCGACAGTGGGAATGGTGCTGTAGGTGGTGGTGGAAGAGGTGGAGGAGGTGGAGGAGGCTGGAGAGTTGGTGCCGGAGATGTGAAGTCTCAACATCAATCTGCTCCTTGATGGTGATTACCGTCATCGCCTCAACGGCAAACCACTTCTCAACGCCAATAGCTCTCAGTGTCCTGATATCAACCTACTCAAGACATCGATATCCACTGGTGTATCAACGTTGTATGGGTTTTTGATGTCAACCTACCATGTCTCAACGTCAGTCTCCTCCTCTTTCTCGATGACGATCCAACCCTTTACAGCGAGCAAGTTGGTGCTGTACCTTGTCTCGACATCGATCCTCTCAACGTCGACGATCTTTCATGTCCACCAGAGATAGATGACAGAGCTCTGGTTGAGGACTGATCCTCTCCTCGCTCTGAAGGCCCACCTTCAAACTGTGTCTGCTGCCTGCGCCATTGTCCTATACCATGGAGGTGAATCCCTTTCCCTAAGGGTTCACCTGGAAAACTTCCTGCAGTGATGACAATGTTCAGGAACATGATTTGCTGGAAGACAAATGATGCAGACGTTGTGCGGGTCTGTTTTGGCTTTCTTTCTCTCACAGGCAGGGCATTTGTCAAATAAAGGTGGCATTTTTACTGGCAAAATACCACACATTCCTGTCAACAAATTGCAGAAAATGCAAGGGAGAGAAGAAAAATGTCGAATGAAGTAGTTGTGACAAAAAATAACTGGTGAATTTAGAAGAGAAAAAGCCTAAAAGGCTGAGTTCAGTGCTTCAAGGTCCGGTTAGCAGGAGCCATAAAAAAAAAAAAAAAAGAATTGAAGCAACTGTCATCTGCTGAGCACAATGGGATACTGGTAGTCCCTGGGCTCTTAAAAGCACTGCCTCTAATATATAACTCTTATAATGACAGCCAATGAGACTACTCTGTCCAGCTCTCCTTCATCTCTATACTCTATTAAAAAAGGGTTTGTGGAGGAGATTTATGCTGTTTGTCTACAAAAGCATCATGAATTTATATGTATATACAATTCTCCTGGCCCCTTTATTAAATACAAGATGAAGAATTGGACCACTAGAGCCTCTTCCTATAGGCTGCATAATATTTTTCTTTCTTAAGTGACATCTACAAGTCTCCCAGAAGAAAGACTAACATCTACACTTCAGACTATTGTAAACAAGTGCACCGGGGTCCCCGCATGTGGACGGGACTATTCAGTGCTTATGACTATCAATGGAGATCCTCTACAAGAGAACTAGGTCTTCAGCGCACACTTATCTTAAACTTGGACTAAATGAATGAATATAGCACTACTTAGTATCACAAAAAGGCATACACAATTGAAATAAAAGAAATGGCTTTATTCAACAACCTACTTCGTTACTTAAGGGATTAAGCAGGACAGCTATTGCTTAGATATTACTGACCAGGAATGAATGCTCGATTGAGGGTCTCTGTCTGCTGGGATAACTGAGTTCACTTTCCATGAGATGTGCTGACTTGCAGAAGAATCCTAAGAAATACATGTTGGTCTCTATCACTTTGGTATTTTAGACTATGAAATACTTTAGCTGTGCAGAGACCCTAGATTACGTCAATTGAGAAATACAAAGGCTTTGAAGTAACATGGGGCGCTCTAGTAGATTACCACTTGAAAAGTAAACCTATGGTCTCTTGTCCAACTCACCTATGAGCCCAAAGTTTACTCAGTTACAAGAAAGACATGAAAGAAATTAGTCATCTAGACTAAGATCTATAAAAACTTAATTGGGATTGTATCTAGGTATGTTGACAAATGCTTGATGTTGAGAGCTATAAATATGCAATAATCATTTCTCAAGTTTAATCGGGAAGAGATGAGTGGGTAAGGGAATGAAGATGGGGGGATTGACATTTATGCTAACAAATGTACAGTGTTTTATGAAGCTGTAGCATGAATCATGCACACACCACTACAACTATACTGTAATGGCTGGAATTTTGAAAACTAAAAGCTGATATGGATAAAAATTTGTGTTAGGGAAGAACTGAAAATGTCTGCAGAGACACAGCTAGCATAAAGATAAAGGTAAAGTTTATTGCTTCATACCCCAGACAATTAAGACTCAACTCTTTCATTGGCAGTGTCATGCTAACAGTAAGTGAACATCAAATTAATGTACTTCTGTGACTCAGTAAAACGCCTTTACTACTGGACCAAAGCCACTGGGCTTGCCTCTGGTTTGTGTGAACATGAATGCTGGGAAATGGGCTACTTAAAACAAGAGGCCACATACTAGTGTTCACAGTGCAAGAACATAAACAAGCACTTTTCATTGTTCTACTAGGCTCAATAAAGGTTGGTCTGAAGGAACGTGTACCACAGTGGGAAAAAATTCAGAAGCAGTATTGGAGGCGTAAGTGGCAAACATTTAGGCTCCTGGCAACTTTAGTCAGACGTTAGCCACAGAGAGGGAGTAAGGGCAACTCTCAAGGAGTCAGACAACCACAGGCCCGATTGGCTTAAATATCTTCTCTGTAATACCTTCCTATTCTACTGTTGGTTTTAGTGCCAGGTTATCACAGCTGCTTGAGGGCAGCCAATTGCTCCTCTCACTCCCTGAGCATCCTCCAATAGAAGTTTCCACATGATGCTTATTCAAGCTAAATATAACTTATCATATGATGGAAGTCCAATGATCCATGAAAAGTCAGTGAAGAGGAGATATGAAAATGAAAATAATGTTCACCTCTTACAGGTGGTTAATACACTTTAGATAAATCCACACAGAAACAGAAGAGACACAATCCAAAATAGGTTACATAAAATAAAACAACCTCACAGTTTCACACCGACAACTATACTTGCAGAGTAGTTTCAAACTATCACTCCAAAAATAGTACATGCCTATATAGACTGACATTCACTAACTCCCTGTTATTAAGTACCAATCATCCATCTCTCAGCATCACAAATATCTAATAGACTAGAGTCCCACAGTCATCCTCCTTACTTTAATGCCCCTGAGACAGGCAGATGATTCCTGCCCTGGTCGCAGAGCAATGATATCTCCTTCGACAAGTAGGCTGATGGGTAGGTTGACCAAGTGGCCATCTCGGTACACCCAATGTAGCGACCAGGATGGGGCAGAGGGCATATGCAGATCAGGGTAGAGCGAGTCAGCCCACTGGAAACTTAAATCCTTCAGAGCATCTGAAAGGGAAAGAAAATGATCTGAGTCTAGTCAGTGAGCACTGGTGAAATGGGTTCATGAAACAGTGAACAGAAAGTAGTTAATAAAGGGACAGTAGTAAAAGCGGAGGAGGGGATGGGGGAAAAAGAGGAAGAAAAGGAGGACTGTAAGGAAAGAAAGGAGGAGGAAAGTGTGTGGATAAAGAAAATTAAAAGTGAAAAAGAAGGAAAGAAATGCAGATGAAGAAAGAGATGGGAACATATGCAGCATGAACTGAATGTAGAAAAGCGATTATATATTAAATAAAAGAGAACTTAAAAGTGTGAAGCAAGTGTGAAAAGGAACAAATTGGTAAAAAGAAACCAACATCAACCTCTTTTTAATCCCTGCTGTCTTTCATTCTTAACCGGCTGGACATAAGATTGACCAAAATTGCTTCTTCAAAAGGGTGTCACAGTCAAGCACACTAAAAAGTGATAGGTGGGGGTGTGTGGTTTAATCTAAGTCACTGGTAATTACGTGGGCCATATACCAGACTACAGTTATTTTGGCCTACTATGCTACCTCGGTTTAGGCCAGCAATATGCAATTCAATCTTGGCCTTGCTCCAGTAGGGACAGTCCAGCTCCTTCCTGAACTGGAAAGTAAACAACCAAAGCCTGATTTTGCACTTCAGTTGGGTGTAGCTTGGTTCCAGTGGTACAGTGATGATGGAAACCACATCCTGGCATACCCATTACACATAGGGCATCAAACTTAAGTATACAAAGGTTGCCTGAATTAAGCCATTTGGTAATTACTCAAGGCCACTTCCCAGTCCATTGTTATTCTGCTCCCTCAGTTTGGACCCAAACATGTCCAAATCAGTTGTGACCCTGCTCCAACAAGAACAGTCCAGCCCATAATTCCATGCTTAATTTAATAAATTAGGCACACCCAGTAACCTCAGGACCTGGGTACGTAGATATATACCCAAAAATTGCCCCTCCAGGGGGAAGTATAATCCTTGACTCCTACGGAAATACTAAGTTAATTCTAGACGTCTTCCATTGCGTTAAAACTGTTATGTAAATTATCCATTTTATTCACGCTATGATAGTGATTAAAGTAAAGTTAAAGTGCATCAGTGTTATATACAATATATACAAAATGCGGCTAAAAGAACAAGTGGTCCTCAAAATGACCCCTTTAATTTAGGTGTCCAGCAGCCACTAATCATTTATATAGTCAGTCCACATTTAATTAATGTTGATGTTTCGACTAATTATATAGAAACCAATCAACAAAGGGTCATCATCAGGACACAATATTATATTAGGTAGCATTCTAAAAAAAAAAAAAAAAAGAGAGACATTTCAGTCTCCTCAATTACCAGAATCAATTCTCATAATAGCTTAACAGATTGAAACCACCTAAATCTTTTGATAATATTTTACATAATCACTCATATGGTCAAATCAATATTAAGCCTATTTACCCACTCAACTTCCTTGTACAGACAGATGAGGTATACCTTATGGAAAAAAAACGTTTTAGTAACATCTCATCATCAGTGGAAAGGCTCAGCATACTACATTAATCACCTCATTTGAAAGCATTTTGAAATCCCAAATAGACTAAGAATAGCCAACTCTGCATGTTATTCAATCGCCCAAAAAGTAGTCACTGGAGGCACATTAGTAACTACTTACCTAACAGCACAACTACTTCTGTTTCAGAGTATCGATTTGCTACTCTGGCTTGCCTTACAGATAATTCCCTGGCAAACGTTTGAAACACAGGGAAAACGCTGGAGTTTCCCCCTAATAAGAAAACAGAGATCTTATAAAACCTATTTATCTCCCAGGAGAACACATTCCTCAATATTCGACATGCCTTATTGAAGCCGAATTTCCAACCTTATGCATAAGCTACAACTAGCCATCTCATAATGAAAAAACACATTGTATAATGCTTAGTGCTTCCCCTAGAGATGCAACACATTTTAACCCATTTTGGTCCACATGCAGTGATAAAGCCTATCCTCGCAAAGACCCCTTTACATGATTCAGTCACTGAGAAAATCTGTGTGTATGCCAAGTGTTACTCTATCCATTCAAATGGGTAAGCACCCAATTTGCTTGATCCAGCTGGTCAAAGGACGCAAACTCGCATCTCTCAGACCGTGCTGAATCCACTCAACTAAATAGATTAAGGCTCACATAATGTGCACACGGTAAGCGCGGAGCGCCCTCTGGTGGTAAAATGAGTGAGCATATAGTTCAAAAAGCTGATATCAGCTATGTTAATTTTTTCAAGGGGAGTCTATTGACACTTTAAAGTCAGTGCCTGTTTTATATCACACAAAATAGTTATTTCCAAAAATCGTTGTTTATCAAGAATCATGGAAAACGGTAGTTCCCTCTCAATTCCCTATGGTCGGGTCCCCGAACGACGGGCATCTCGGAAACCACCATAGGATATAGAAGATGCCACCTATCCAAACAATCCATTTAGAGGTTTTAGTTTTTTTCGATGTCACATGATCGAATATATATGGTTTTTTTTTAATGAATCTTCCTAACATAAAAAGAAAACCCTTATTATCAAGCAAATATATATTTCATTTTTCTTTTCATTATCATCATTGCCCTGTTCATCCGAAACAGTGCCGTGCCAGGTCACAACCATATGATTCCTCTATGGGTTTAGGGAAATCAATGTAGTTGTCCTAAGTTGTTTTTACCCAAAATTCTTCTGATAGTCCTTAGAATGTCAACAACATAAAGGAGAATGGTAACAACTGGAAATTTTGTGAATATCAAAGATTCCAGAAACCTAGGATTATTGCATTGTTTTTCTATGGACTACCAGAAGAATTTTAAGGTCTTGTTTGTGTATTGCACAGTTTTGAATAAATAGGGTGATTATAATGAAGGGACGTCAATAATGTGAGGAAGAATGGCAATAGCTGTACACATTTTGTAATTATGAAAAAGTTCGTAAAAACAACTTACGGCAACTACAATGATTCCGCTGAACCGGTAGAGGAAACCTATGGTTGTGACTTGACATGACATTGGTTCTGATGAATAGGGCAATGATGATAATGAAAGTAATAATGAGATGTATATTTGTTTGATAATAAGGTTTTTCTTTGTATGTTAGGTAGATTAATTACAAACTTTCTTAAAAAACTAAATAGGATGATCAATGTAGATTAGACGTATATAGTCGATCATGTGAACATCATAAAAACCCCTAAATGGGTTGTCTGGATAGGTGGCATCTTCTATATCCTATGGTGGTTTGCAAGATGCCCTTCGTTCAGGGGCACTGGCACTGCCATAGCGAATAGAGGAAACTGCTGTTTTCCATGATTTTTTATAAACCATGATTTTTGCAAATAACTATTGTGTGTGATCTAAAATAGTCACTGGCTTTACTGTGTCATTATACTCCCCATGAAAATTATAACCATAGCTGACATTGGCTTTTGGAACTATATGTTCACTTATTTTAACACCAGAGGGCGCGCTGCGCTTACGGCGTGCACATTACATGAGCCTTTATTTAGTTGAATGGATTCAGCGCAATCAAAGAGATGTAAGTTGGCGTCCTCTGGCCGGCTGGATTAAGTAAAATGGTTGCTTACCCGTTTGAATGGATAGAGTAGCACTTGGCATATACACAGATTTTCTCAGTGACTGAATCATATGTTTTTCAAAATAGGAATTCATTGTTTGAAACTGAAGTGAATAACCCTTCACAATAGATAAAACATTCTGAAAATGATGGAATTACTTAGAGAGACCTTCCATTTCATTTTGTATGCTAAGAGAAATGAAACCTGTGGTGTGTGACCAGGTTATTGGAAACATTTAAATGGTGTTGTTAGGGTGCCTTGGAGATTTTTATATTGGTGATATCCACAACATGCAAAGGGTCTTGGCGAGGACAGGCTTTATCACCGCATGCAGGACTACATGGGTTAGTATATGTTGCATCCCTAGGGGAGGCATTAGGCATTATACAGTGTGTTTTTTCACGGTGAGATGGCAAGTTGTACCTGATAAATAAGGTTGGAAATATGGCTTCACTAAGGCATGCTGGATATTGAAGAATGTGTTCTCCTGGGACATACATATATTATTTTTATGAGATATATATACCAGTTTTCTTATTAGGAGGAAACTCCAGCATTCTCCCTGTGTTTTAAGCTTTTGTCAGGGAATATCTGTAAGGCAAGCCTGAGTATGAAATGGATAATCAACAGAGGTAGTTGTGATGTTAGGTAAGTAGTTACTAATGTGCCTCCGATGACTACTTGTTGGGTGATCGAATTACATGCAGAGTTGGATATTCTTAGTCTATTTAGGATTTTAAAAGGCTTTCAAATGACATAATTAATGTAGTATGCTGAGCCTTTCCACCAATGATATGTTCTTAAAAAGTTTTTTTCCATATGGTATACCTCATGTCTGTACAAGGAAGTTGAGTGGTTAAATAGGCTTAATATTTATTTGATCACATGAACATTGATAGATTATGTGAATCTGACCATATGAGTGATGACGTAAAATATTATCAAACGATTTGGGTGGTTTTAATCTGTTAAGCTATTACGAGAATTGAGTCTGGTAGTTGAGGAGACTGATATGGGGCTCTCTTTTTTTAGGTGCTACCTACAATAATATCCTGTTCTGATGATGACCCTTTGTTGATTGGTTTCTATATGATGGGTTGAAAAGTCAACACTTATTAAATGTGGACTAACAGTATAAATAATTAGTGGCTTCTGGACACATGCATTAAAGGGGTCATTTTGAGGACCACATGTTCTATTAACCACATTTTGTGTATATTGTATATTCCAATGGTGCACTTTAACTTCACCTTAATCACTTTCACTACGCCGCATCTTCATGAGGAGCACTTAAATCTACATTATTCCAGGCTTGGCAGATTTGGTTGGACTGTTACTATTGTGGCTGGATCAAAGCTGATTAGGGTCAAGTACTACCCCTTTCAGTAGGCCACAGGGCACACATGGGTTACCTGGCTTAAACACAAGGGCTCTGGCCTTTCGCTCCTGCTGTTCCGGAGGCTGACCTATTATGGTTACTGAGTAACTGAGCCAAGTAATACTCCTTACAGTACATGGTCCTCAGCAATAGTGCTGATGGAGCAGTAAACAAAACTCTGAAGGGGAGGTAGAAGAGAGGCATACATAGGTGCAAGGCTTAAAAAGACAGCTATCGCAATCAGCAGTCACATCAAAGATCTGCTCTCATGAAAAAAATAGTATAGTAATAGAAGCAAAAAAAGCATAGAGGAAACACACTAAATAATATCTAAAGTTTCTTAAGATCACCCTACGTGGCATCCCAGAGAGCTCAGCCCCATCTAGTGTGGTTGGTTATTCCACGTGTGACGTCCTTTAGATGTGACTCATGTTAGTCCCCATGCAACAAAGTTTCAGTTTGGTCTTAAGAGTCAACTGTAGCAGCACTATGTGCTAAGTTCATGTAAGTTGCTGGCTTGCCTGAAGTCCCTGTACTGTTCTACCCGATGCAATTCCAGCTGCCAAGTGCAGAAGAATGGGTAAACATCCTGATAGACTTCGGTCTCACAATTCTGAGTGTCGGCGACCTCCTGCGATAATTTTCCAATGACTCTTCTGACCTCCTTTGCACAGCCTGTGTTGATGTCGGATATCCTCTCCACGGCTCCTTCAGAAATGTATAAGTATTCTTCACAACAGCCGTGGTACAGCAACCCAAGGCCCTGCCTTCCTGGTGGTCTCCTCCTGGCATATAGAGTCACCGACTTTGTTGCACAATGGCGACTTCCCTAATTTCACAATGGCCTCCTCCTGGAACCCAGAGTTAGTCCAATTCACTGCACAAGGGTAACAACTTTATTTTCTCAATGGCCCCCACCTGGCAAACCGGGGTTGCTGACTTCACAAGAATGGGTGGTTGGCCCACTCGTGCAACAGTCCCATTAGTAGGTGTCTCACACTTCCTCACTGGGATCTACTCAGCAGGATCCCTGCTGGGCTTGCCTCCCTCCAAGAGCATTCCTGCTCTTCACAGGGGCTGCTTGTCTTGGCAAGCATGCAGAAGACTGGTTGTCGAGGTTCGGGACAAGTTGATTTAACTTCCTTAGTGATGACCCCTCACCCAGCAGGGAGCTTAGCAGACCATGGCCAATAGACCTAGCTCCAGCATCTAGAAATCTTAGTGATCTTCTCTCCAGTTAAATAATGTGGGTGAACAACTTGTGGGACTTCAGTTGCCCCTACTTTTATAGGCTAAATCCAGATATGGATCTGATGTAGTATTTGGTCCAATGAAAATTCTGCTTTTTGTGTCAACTTCCTTAAATTGTTGGCTTCCCTGTCCTGCCCTTTGTCAAAGAGACAGTATGCCACAGCAGGGGTGGTCCAGTTTTGACTGACTTAAAACACAGGCCAAAGGAGTAACTGGGAGTAACCGGGGATATGACTGTAAGCCTCCACTGATATATGCCTCAGAATGGTAAAAATTCATAAGACGTCCTCTATCATGATACCCTGGTCATTCAGTATCACCTTTATGGGACCCATCACCTTGCTTTACAATGAGCCTAGGACCCACTGACCAGTAGAATCTTACTAGAATTGGAGACCTCTGATGTTCACAGAGGATGGTCTGCCACCCTTCTTGGAGTGTGTTTGTTCTCATCCTAGATCTTAGGAATGTCCACAATCCAAATCTCCTGTCTGGGGGTTGCAGTACTCACTTCCACTAGCCTTTCCAGACCCTGGGCTTACAAAAGGAACCCACAGGCTTCCATGTTATGAACTATGCACAGGTACACATACATTTCATCACTGACACGCAACTATCATGTGCTGGCCAATGTTACACACAGTCACCATGTAGGCCAAATGTGAGTTAAGCAAACAGCAGCACAACTTAGCATGTGTGGGCCAGTAGACACAGGTAAAAAGGCTTGCTCACACTACTGGTCCTTACTAAACACAAAATGGATATGCTGCCCCCACCTCGCTTGTGTCACTTAACTACTGGTAAGGGGAGAAGCCCTCTTCCACTATGATGATCAAGCTTGGTGCACCCTACTGGTCTAACAAGACCATGTTTCTATGAAACAGGGCTAGGTCATGGTGCATGATCCTGTTCGCCCACGACCACAAGCAAGTACCAGGAGTCCAAATATAGCATGGATACATTAAGGCGGACGTTCCTTTCATGTAGATTCAAAAAAGACCATTTACTACCAGGAGTTTACTCATGTGAATATGAAAGAGACAGAAGGAGTTTTGCTCTATATATTTATGGTAAATATTAAAAATTTCTCATTCCTGAAGATATGTAAAATCTGTTTGAAACACCAGCATGTGCAGAGGCCCTGTTCCCTACATGCAAAAAGTGAGGTTTATTGTCTAAAAACTGAGAGAACATTTATCCCAGCTATGTGTAAGATTTTACCATTTTTAGGGGCGTGCCATATAAGTTCCAGGAAAAGCTACAACAGTGTTTTCTTCCTCTAAAAGCCAACACTTTCGTTTTGGTAAAGGTAATTTTTTAAAGAATTATTTCTCTGCATGCACATACAGAGCATTCAAATTGTGTTGAAGATCAATTGGGGTAAGATTAAAAAACCACATCATCTGCATACATTAACGCATGCAAATCATACAATGCTATACAAGGTGGGAATTTATTTACTGTTGTCCTGTATTGTCATCTTAATAACTAAACATCAATTTTTACATAAACAAGGAATGTTCCTCCACTAACAAAGAGGACAACCACAACTAAACCTATTGCAGGCTAATGAGTTAGCACCTAGCCCAGCTGATAAGGAGCAATTGAAGTCATTATGTCTCACACAGACAGCGCATGCGCTGTCTCTTTGACAAATGTTGTTTTGTATCAGTGGGCTTGGAGTCCACCCATTACTTACCATTGGTTGGCTCTACTGTCCCTGTCATTTACTCACTTCTCGGTCAGCTGACATAGACAACCTTCCTCTTCATGTGTTCATCCGTCCCCCCTGAAGCATGGCTGCATTACTTGTGTCCTTCCACTGCCCAGTTTATAGGTGTAACTTTATTCTTTGGGCTTAAGCACCTGTAAGAGTGCAGCGTTCTCAGTAGGCACACTCCTGCTTTTCTCCCACTCCCCGTCTTCCTCCTCCCTGTGCTGCTTGACTCCCCTTCTCTCCGTTGATTTTTGTGTTATTGCTGCCCTAGGCCCTCCCCTCCTACCCTTCATTTGGTCTTGTTTCATTAAGCCCTTTTCGGAGAGCGTGTTTTCGTTTTGAAACAAACATGTGGTGTGTATGTCCAGCCTGCAACATCGTATGTTTTCCTTCACTTTGTTGCTTCTTTCCACTCCCACCAACACTTTCTTTTTGGCAGTTGCTTATAGCGCAAACTCGGCTAGAAAGTATTGGAGCGCTTTAAACAAGCCACCAGTTAAACCTTTTGGTTAGATTAAACAAATCATACGTGTTTAAATTTTTAGGCACAGGAAATAGAGTGGTTCAAACGGAATCAAAGGATGTTGAGGCGACGCGGAGACTCAAATCGGGGTCCTCAAAGTCGGCAGCTCAGGCCGTTGAGTGACATGGTCTCCCCTTCTCCGTAATGCTGCTTTCTGAATCACCTCCCACCCACCATTTCTCCCTGTTGCAGACCCCAGTCCCCTACCATCCTCCACAAGCGTTTATCTAAGTAGCTTCTTTTTGAGATAGCTCAACTGTGGGCATGGGCCGAGGCGGGGTCTTCAGATTGATATGCCTAATGGCACAATCTTTCCGGGAGTGGTTGTTACATGACTTTAATTGCAGTTTTTCTGCTCTTTACATGACAAGCACTGAGCAGGCCAAGGTTGGAGGGAGAAGCTGTCAGGCGATTTAACTGTGAAACTCTGAATTTTACAGACTTTCTCTGCGCACATATTACTAGGTTTTATTGTAATCCCGATTCTTCGCAACCTCTTCTTTGCCCCTAGTCGGGGTCCGATGATCATAGGGAAATAAGAATTTACTTTTAGAGAAGAGAATCAAAAAGACCACATTTATTTCTTTACTGACTTGCTAGTCAGATTGTGTTATATGTGCTGTCCAGAGAATGATTGTGCCTTTTTTCCATTTAAAAGCTTAATGGGCAATAAGAAGACTTTTGCGTTTGCTTTTCCCTACGCAAATAATGTTTCGTTTTGGTGTCAGTGGTTGATTAGACCCACTATCGACCCTCCTGCCCTTGCCCTGCTGAATGCCCGCCAACTCCTGCAGTGGAACCGGTCCAGTGATGGCAGCAGGGTTTGAACCTGCCCGACTCTCGAGTCATGGAAGCATGCGGCTGTTGAGGACTGCCAGCAATCTGCCTGCACTTTGCTGCTTGTCCTCTCAGTTTTTTCCACTAATGTAGCATGCCTATGCGACTATAGTCAAAGGTTTTTAACTGTACTGTTTGACTAACACAATATCACGTCTACTTGTTCAAAAGCTTTGGTAACCGTGACACAACCCCTTGCTTAAAACGTGACAGTGCATTTCAGTCACCACGGCACTAGAATTCTATAGGCAGGTGTCAATAAGTTCATCATATGATCTCATGTTACCATGACGCAGTTAATCCAAACAAGGTTTTTGGTTTTACACATCATTATTTTCAGGTGTGTTCGTGCAGTTGGTTTAGATGGATTGAACTAAGACTACATCTCCCAGAAAGCACTGAGTGACCAGAGCAGGAGTGTCTCGAACCATGTTTATTCCTTAAACTGAGCAAGAGACGCCGGGTTATCTTTACTTCTTGCGAAAAACAAAATATCTCTGCCTTGTGGTGGCTTATCTGAGTCCCTAACCCTGCATTAAAGCGTAAACTGTTTCCACAGAGCCCTCGCATGCCAATGCCAACTCCAGTAAATGAATGCGCTTTCAATCTGACATAATTTATTAAACATGTAAAAAACTATTTGTTTGAAGGCAGCAGGACTATCCAAAGAATTGTGTCCTAAGGTCATTGTAAGCCAGAAACTGGCACACACATTGATGTCACAGAATCTCAATGTGTTCCTCAGAAATACGTAACCAGACTTGCCAAGTGAAATAAATTTTACATCTTCCTGGCCCTTCTCCCATTTCTGGTGTGGTACATTGAAGCAGAGGTTGCACCTCTCCAGTTCACAACACTGGCGATTTCATAATGTATGCAAATGGTTTGCCTGATGTAGGTTAGAAGGACCAATGCAACAGAGAGGTAAGTCTTATGAAACTTCACTTAAAAGGCCCTAATTTTCCAACCAGAAAGTGGTATTTTTCCTGACAATTCCCTCAACCCATCTCCTGTATATTGCCTGTCAATCTTAATCTCTTTCCCTTGCTTTTTTAACCCCTTCACTGCCAGGCCTTTTCCCCTCCTGTGCTGAGCCTTTTTTTTGGCTATTTGGGGCAGTTCGCGCTTAGGCCCTCATACCTTTTGCCCACATAAGCTACCCACGCCAAATTTGTGTCCTTTTTTTCCAACACCCTAGGGATTCTAGAGGTACCCAGACTTTGTGGGTTCCCCTGAAGGAGACCAAAAAATGTGCCAAAATACAGTGAAAATTTCATTTTTTTTAAAATGGGAAAAAAGGGCTGCAGAAGAAGGCTTGTGTTTCTTTCCCTGAAAACAGCATCAACAAAGGGTTTGTGGTGCTAAAATCACCATCTTCCCAGCTTTCAGTAACAGGCAGACGTGAATCAGAAAACCCAATTTTCAACACAATTTTTGCATTTTACTGGGACATACCCCAGCTTCTTTCCAGTTAGTGACAGAAATGAGTGTGAAACCAATGCTGGATCCCAGAAAGCTCAACATTTCTGAAAGGTAGACAAAATTCTGAATTCAGCAAGGGGTAATTTGTGTAGATCCTACAAGTGTTTCCTACAGAAAATAACAGCTGAAATAAAACATTTTGAAATTGAGGTTAAAAAACAGCCATTTTTCTCCATGTTTTACTCTGTAACTGTTTCCTGCAATGTCAGATTTTTGAAAGCAATATACTGTTGCGTCTGCTGGACTCTTCTGGTTGCGGGGATATATAGGGCTTGTAGGTTCATCAAGAACCCTAGGTACCCAGAGCCAATAAATGAGCTGCACCTTGCAACGGGTTTTCATTCTATACCGGGTAAACAGCAATTCATTTGCTGAAATATAAAGAGTGAAAAATAGGTATCAAGAAAACCTTTGTATTTCCAAAATGGGAACAAGATAAGGTGATTAGAAGCAGTGGTTATTTGCACATCTCTGAATTCCGGGGTGCCCATTCTAGCATGTGAATTACAGGGCATTTCTCAAGAAGACATCTTTTTTTTTTTAACACTGTCTTACATTTGGAAGGAAAAAATGTAGAGAAAGACAAGGGGTAATAATACTTGTTTTGCTATTCTGTATTCCCCCAAGTCTCCCGATAAAAATGGTACCTCACTTGCGTGGGTAGGCCTAATGCTCACGACAGGAAACGCAACATGGACACATCACATTTTTACATTGAAATCTGACATGTTTTTTGCAAAGTGCTTAGCTGTAGATTTTGGCCTCTAGCTCCGCTGGCACTGCGTTTTTGGTCCTGGTCTCAGCAGCCATCTAGGGAAACCTACCTAACCCAGACATTTCTGAAAACTAGACACTGAGGGAGTCCAGGGAGGTGTGACTTGGGTGGATCACTCAATGATTTCTTACCCAGAATCCTCAGAAAACCTCAAATTTAGCTTAAAAAAAAAAATCACATTTTTCCCACATTTCTGTGTGGAATCACCGCACATGGACAAATGTCCTACCACCCAACGTTCCTCTCAGTCTCCCAGTAAAAATGATACCTCACTTGTGTAGGTGGGCCAGGTGCCTGTGACAGGGAAGAGCCAAAAACATGTCAAATTTGAGGGGGAACCAAAGCGGGCTCTAAAAGGGAACTTTGGAAAAAAAACATTTTTAGGCTGATAAGTGCAGCAGAATTGTTATCGGTATAGATGAGACAATGTTGGGTGGTAGGAATTTTGTGGATTCCTGCAGATTACGGAAGGTTCCATCACAAAGATGTGGAAAATATGTGTGATTTCCAGCAAAGTTGGAGGTTTGCAGGGCATTGTGGGTAAGGAAATGGTGTGGGGTGCATGTGAAGCACACCACCCTGGAATCAACCAGATGTTTAGTTTTCAGATGTGTCTAGGTCTTGTGGATTTTTCTACATGGCAGCGTCCCAAAGTATAAAAAAAACAAAAGTGCAGCCTTCACCATTCCAAGTAGGATCATTTTGAGAGTTTCCAAGCTCTCATGGCCCAAATGCAAAAACAAAAAACAAAATAATCAAATGTCCTCTTGCTTGCCGTGGGATAAGATGTTTTAGTGTGCGGGGGGAGAGCTGAAAGACTGTTACCCCTTCAGTTGGTGTGGGGGCATAACCAGGCCCATACTGTTTGCTAGCCACCACCCCACTATCTTTAGTTTTTTTTTTTTTTTTTTTATTCCATGGCATCTAGTAGACTTTCTGCCATCCCCCGGGTGTGGATCTGGGGTAAGTGCCCTATCTGCCCACTGGTGGGCGGAACAACTTTGGCCCCATTTATTTGGGGTGGGGTATTGCCATACCCCTAACCCTCTGATTTTGAAAAACAAATCTTCCCTGGTCTCTGGTGGGCTTTCTGCCCCGCTTGGGGGCAGATGGGCCTTCCAAAAATAAGCCGATCCGCCCCCAGGGGGGGCAGATATGGCCAACAGTAATGTGCCCCCATGGGGAGTGACCCTTGCCCAAGGGGCTGCCCCCCCAAACAAAACACACACATACACACACCAATCCCTGGTGTCTAGTGGTTTCTGCCCCCCTTGGGGTCAGACTGGCCTAATACAAATAGGCCGATCTGCCCCCAAGGGGGCCAGAAATGCCTAAATACAACTTGCCCCCAAGGGGAGCGACCCTTGCCTAAGGGGTCGCTACCCATGCATAAAGTAAATAAAAAAAAAATATATATCCCTGGTGTCTCGAGGTTTCTGCCCTCCCGGAGGCAGATCGGCCTAATTGTATTAGGCCGATCTACCTCCAGGGGCGGGCATAAAAGGCCTAAAAATATTCTATCCCCCCAACCCCCCACCTCCCCCCCTGCCCCCCCCCCCCACCTAATGGGTCGCTCCCCTTATGTGTAAGTATAAAAAAATATATATATATATCTCCTCACTCCACCCAATCTACCACACTCCAATTTACCCCACTCCACCCAACCTAATCTACTCCGCTCCATCCAATGTACCCCCCATTCCACTCTACCCCAATCTACCCTTCCACTCTCATCTACCACACTCCAATATACCCCACTCCATTTCAATTTACCCCACTTCAATATACCCAATATAACACCCACCACTCAACCCCAATCTACCCTACTCCACGGCAATCTACTCCATCATAATTTGCCCCACTCCTCTCCAACCTACCCTAATCCACTGCACTCCACTCAAATCAACTGTTATATACCCCACTCCAATCTACTCTAGTCCTCCAATGCAATCCAACCCATTCTAGTCTATCCCACCCCAGTCTACCCCACCCCAGTCTAATATACCCCAATCCACTCCGATCTTATTCAATCTACCCATCTCCAAACTACCCCACTTCACGCTATCCCACTCCAATCTACCCCACCTCAATCCAACCTACCCTACTCTTATCCACCTAATCTTCGCCCACTCCAATCTAACCCACTCCATTCCACTCTACCCTAGTCTACCCCACTCCAATCTATAACAATCTACCCTGCTCCAATCTACCATAATCTATCCACTCCAATCAACCCTGTCTACCCCACTTCACTCCACCCAATCTACCCAACTCCACCTTACCACAATCTAACTCACTCTACTCCACTATAATCTTCCCCAATGTACCCCACTGCATTCTACCTCACTCTACCCCAATCTACCCCCACTCAACTCTACCACAAGACACTCTACCCCAATCTATCCGAGCGACAGCTCCTCCGTTATGGCGGAGGAGTGCTTCCCCACTGCTGAGAGCCGGCAAAGGTGAAAAATAAGATGATGATAAAACAATTTTTATTATCATATTATTGTTCACTAAGCCAGAGACAGCAGAATCGTAGGGCAGGGTGGGGCCATCCTGACAGGCAGCAGCAGGGAGAAAGAGTAGTGGCACTGCAACTGCACATGTAGGTTTGGCCTGCCATCTTAAGACGGCACGTTCACTGAGATTTCCCCAACCCGAGCTGAGTTGCACAGCTGGGTGGAAAAAAGGCACAGGCTTCCTTGTCCCCGAGCGTGCGTCAAGTCAAACCAGCTCGCTCATACCAATCACGGCACTTCTCTCATGCTGGATAATAGTATTCCCAGCATGAGATCAGCTTCTGGATTCATGTCAGGGAGCCTGTGCAGTGTGCCAGCCCGTCGACTGCTGGGAGTCGGGCATTGGGAAAGGAGTAGTAAAACACAGAGGCAGCAGCAGGTAACTCTTTTATATATTTTTTTCATTATTTCCCCTGCACTGCTTCTTTTTAAAAAAAATTATTTCCCTGCACATCCTGCCTAACAACTTGTCATTGAGAGCAGCCGACACTGATCTACCCAACTCCAATCTACCTCACCCCACACCACCCCAATAACTTTTAGGCATACTGAACAGCAGCCACACTGGTGTACAACATGGCTAAAACACTTTTCCAAATCCAATAGCTCTCCCATAGGCGAGAACTATGATATTTGCCAATGCTTGTGTTTAAAATTGGCAGAATATTATGAAAAGTTTGTGAGTCATTTTGCAGTTATTACTAAACTTAAGTAATTACTTATGAGAAAGGGAGAGAAATTTGTATGGAATGATGAATGTGAGAGATCTTTTACTTGTGTCAAGGAAAGTATAGCTAAAGCTCCTATATTATAACTACATAATCAGACTATAAAACAGTTTTGGGGACCAATTTGAGTGCATATGGTCTCGGTGTGATTTCGATACAACTGAATGATGGAAGAGAACAAGTCATAGCGATTGCATCAAGAACACTGAAAGGTGCTGAGAGTAGTTTTTCAATGATTGAAAAACAGAAGTTGGCATGTTGGAGGGGAGTACAATATTTTAGGACCTATTTATGGAAAACAAGATTTGGACTAAGAATTGACCATAAGACACTCGTAGATATTTTCACGGCTCAAGGTGAAACAAAGGCCGCTCCTCAATTCAGTTAATTAAACAGCAAGTTATTTGAGATGAAGAATGTATCAGAAATGAGAAATAGCAAGGCTAATTATCTATCACAGCTACCAGTACCTTCAACGAACGTTTGTGCAACTGATGAATGGAAAGTATGTGATATTGAGCTGTCTTTTGGTGGTGGAATTACTGCAGATGAATGGAAGATGGCTTTGTGTAAGGATTAAGGTCTGTTGAAGGTAAAACAAAATTTAGCAGGGGACTGGAGGAAAGAATGGACCAGTATTGAATTACTTGCAAAATAATATTTGGTTGGGTCAGAGAAGTCAGTAGTAAATGAGAGAGTAGTGGTACCAGAGTCCATTTGTGAAAGTCTGGTTGAAATATTGCATGAGGGACATGGTGACATGAAACGTAAGGCACATTTGAATTTTTGGTGCCCAAATATGGTTAGTAATTGTGGTAACTGCATGATTAGTGACAAATCTTGTGTTGTGAGAGAATCTTCTATTATATCAATTAAGTATCCAGATTGTCCATGGAAAAAAATGGGTATGGATATTTATGGTTCTTTCAACCAAGGTGGGTGAAGAGGTAAATTTGCTTTGGTCATGGCTGATTATTACTCTAAGTGACTTGAGGTTCGAACTGTGAATGAGGTAAAACTGATAATTCAGTACATCTGTAGAGATGTGGTTGCGGGAGAAGGAATTCCTCAGGAATTTCTTACAGATAGTGGTCCGCAGTTCGTGCCCCAAACAAATGATGGAATAGTTTAAATTTTCCCATATACAACATCACAGGACTGCGTTGCATCATTCCAGGGAAAATGGATTGGTCAAGAGATTTAACAGAGTGTTGGTATAGTGTTTCCAATCAGTCAATAGATGTGATTTGAACTGGAAACAGGAACTAAGAAACATGATGAGGAATAAAAAAAATTCTAGCTAACGCGTCAAGAATTTTCAATCCTATTAAGGATACGGTGGCAAGGATTATGCTTCTCTTTCTTTACTGTACTTTCTACAGCAGCCAATAAACTTTAAGAAGAACAAAAACTACATATCCCATCACTCTCAGTAGTCCTAGTATGCCCAATCCCAGATCTGCATTGTCTATAAATGTCATTGGCATATAAATCCTTCCTCTTTCTTTGCACCAACTTGAAACTTGATCTTCACAAACTGATTCCGACAACTTCCCAACGGAGAACTAACAGCCAATAGCGATGAACATCAGTCCCAGTGATAACAGCGAATGTTCAAACGTTCTTATTAATGGAACCTATGTATGAGAGATAAGTTCAATAATACTAATTTGAAGTGAACATGAAAAACCAAGGGAGGGAACAACCATTAACATGACAGTCAATTAAATATCTCACCATCTGTAAGGATATCTATTAACAAGTAATAACAGAACAAATTATCATAGAAATCACACAGATAACCATAAGGGTGGGATAATCCTCACCTCTGTGTCCTTAATAGAACTGAAAATTCTTGATGCGTAAGCTCAAAAAAGTTTTATTCTATGTCAGGAACGGAGGCTTCAGGTTATGCTAGTTCAAAGCTGATCCACCGCAGCAGATGCTACATCAACAATAGATTTATGATAAAACACTTTAAATGCATTATCAGAAGCCCAATCTGCAGCTGCCAGGATATCTTCTAAACGGGAGCCAACTCCAAATGACTTGGATGCCATGGCACCTCGAACTGAATGTGCTCCAAATATGGAGGTGTCTATGCCAGCTTCCCCTAATAACCATCTCACCCATCTAGCCAAAGTAGCTGATGACACTGGATTGAATGGTTTTTGCAATTAAATTAACAACTGTCCTCCCACATCTCTGCGATTTTCGCGAGTACAGCTTTCATAAGCTTTCAAACATTGTACCACACATTATTTTTGATTGGGGGGAAAGGACGGATAGGAAATACACCTAGTTGAGGTTTTAGTACATCTAGAAACCATGAATGAAACTCCAGTCTGAGTAAATACTCTACCTGTCAAATCTAGAGCGTGCACATCAGAGACGCGTCTACAAGATATGAGACATAGGAGTACCGTAAGCTTGACCAATAGTTTTTTATGAGAAAGATCCTCATTACATGGCAAGGATCTGAAATAATGCAAAACAAAATCGACATCCCATAAAATGGAATATCTGGGTCGAGGCGGTTTGGACATCTCAATACCCCGCAAGAGTTTAGATATCAAAGGGTGTTCACCAACTGGTTATCCCCTCGCAAAGAGGGTGACCCGCAGAAATGGCAGATCTGAAATTATTAATGGTCCTGTAAGCTAAATCTTGAGATGGCAATTTGGACAACAAATTAGCAATCATGGTAATTTGGGTCCCCATTGGATCTAAACCTCATTCACTGCACCAACCCACCTATTGTTTCCAGGAAGCCTCATATCGTTTATGGGTGGAGGGAGCCCAGGATTGGAACAGGAAGAACATAGCATCTTTCGAAACTCCCGGCACTTGCCAATGTTTCCGGAAGGTCTCCATGCCATGAGAAACAACTGCCCCTGAATTACCAGGTGATGAGGGAGACCCGACGGGTCCAGGAGTAATGAAGGGAACAACAGAATTCGAACCGTTGAAGCACATGACAGTGACATCAATACTGGAAACCACAATTGAGCTTTTCAGAGAGGGGTCACCAAAATGATCTCTGCAACTTGCCTCTTGACTTGTGCAAGTACTTTCTGAATCATGGAAAACGGCGGGAAAGCATAAAGGAGCTCCTGAGGCCATTCCTGAAGAAAGGCATCCGAGCTCACTGCCAGAGGATCTGGTCTCCAACTGAAAAAGCGTGGAATTTGAGCATTGAGTCGAGATGCAAACAGATCTATCGAGCATGAGCCCCACCGATTGATCAGACTGTGAAAAACCAACTGATGCAACTTCCAATCGCTGCCACCCCTCAGAAACTGAGAGTTCCAGTCCGCTACCACATTGGAACAACCCGGAATATACTCCGCCACCACTGAAATTTGATGATGGAGACAAAAATGCCAAAACTCCTCGGCGATCTCCGCCAGAAGGCGCGATCTGGTCCCGCCCAGGCGATTTATGCATCTTACCGCTGAAATGTTGTCCGTCCTCAACAGAATACAACAATTGGCTTTGAGTGGGGACAGCAGGTGAATCGCAAAGGCTCCCGCTAAAAGCTCTAAACAGTTGATGTGAAGATTCTGCTCTTCTAAAGGCCAACAGCCTCCTGTCTCGACTGACCCGCAACGAGCTCCTCAGCCCCACTGACTGGCACCCGACTCAAACACTACTCTGATCTGGTCTCCTATGACAAAAGAATCATTTCTGAATACGTCAAACCCTTGCGGAGGTGCATAATTGTCAGACGTTCGAGTGTTCGATAATACAAAGGGCCCGGAAAGACTGCCCGAATAGAGGAGGCAAGAAGTCCGACTAAGTGAGCTAAACTCTCCAATGATATAGTCGGAGAGGCAAGGGCTCTCCGTAATTCTCTCTTGATCGAGATACGTTTTGTCACAGGTAACTTCAGCTGAGCCCGAATGGAATCCACCTAAAAGCCTAAGAACTCTATACATTGCGAGGGGAGTGTTATAGACTTTTTGCTGTTGATTAAGAAACCAACATCTTGTAGAACTTGGATCACCCAACCTATATGATTCAGAACCAAATCCATGGACTGGGCCATGATCAGAATGTCGTTGAGATACATATTGAGGTGACCACCTCGTTCCCGAAGAAATTGAGCTACACAACGTAACAATTTGGTGAAACACCAAGGGGCCGACGAGAGACTGAATGGAAGGACCCTGAATTCGTACCATTGGTCTCTGCAACAAAACTGAAGGAATACTCGAAGCAGAGAAAAAATTGGCACTGTTAGGTAGGCGTTCTTGAGGTCCCACTAACCAATCTACTAGAAAGAGGTCTCTTAATAGATGGATACCCTCCATCTTGAAATGGCGGTATACTACCCAAGAATTGAAACCTTTTAGATTCAGTATGAGGCAAAAACATCCACCTTTTTTCTGCACCAAAAAGGCTGTACTGACAAAACCTGTTGGATGCGGTTGGGACTCTATTATCATTTGCTTGCGTAGAAGCGTTACTATCTCTGCATCTATAAAAGAGCTCTCTGTTTGGGGAAAAATGGAGAGGAAGAGGGGGCAGACTTTGTTTGGGAATGGAGTAAAACTCTAGTCTGTAACCCTGTTCTGTTTGCAGCACCCAAGGATCCTGAGATAAACATGCCCAAGCCTGAACATGATGTTTTAACTGTCCCCCAAGGATTATGTCTGTGTCTTACCTGAAGCTGAGGCGTCTGAGGTGTCAGCACCTCGTCCACCACCTCTGTAGCCATGACCACAACTTATTCTGGATCTGGATGGGTAGAATCCTGAGGTGGCTTGATAGGAACCTCTGCCACTTTGGCCGTAGCCGGGAGAGGTCTGATAAAATCCACAGCCTGACACCCGACCTCTGTAGCGTCCAGCCCTTGTTAAAAGGTTAAAGTTAAACATTCTCCTCATCAAGGTTTGGGCTTTATCCAATGCTGAAAAAGTGGATACATATTTACTCACGTCCTTAATAAATTTGTCTCCAAAAAGCAGGCCATTAGCCAATGCTCCTGGTTCTGTAAGTGCGAGTTCAGCAAGTTTAGGGGCTATATGCATCAAAAAAGAATTCCTTCGCTCTGTGGACATAGCACAGTTAGAATTACCTAAAAGGCAAACAGCTCTCTGAGCCCATTCAAGAATGGCCTCCGGGTCCAAAGGCGTGTCGGTTTCCTTAGCTTGAACTGCAAGTTCCAAGATTTTTTATTGGGACCCGAAAGGTGAAGCAGTTTGTCCTGGCAACCCTTCCAGGCTTGATCCTGGCCCTTCTTGGGGTCCTTCGAAATTGTAAAAGAAATGTAGCCATACTGGGATCCAATTCTGGAGTATCAGCCACCTTGCCCAATAAAGAGGGTCAAGGACATTCAGAACACAGAGTACTGCGTACGTCTTTCTCAAAACCCTTGCGCAATCTTTCTTGAACATAATGTGCTATTTCAACACATGGAACCTACTCAGTAGATCTGAGATGAATAATGTTTTGAGGTTCAAAAAGCAAATTATTTTGCATTACCGCCTCCCTGGCGGCATAGTGGGTTTTGCGCTTGCGTTTGCCTAATAGTTTGGGCTCTGAAAGAACCTGATCGGACTCCGAATGTGAAGCAGATGACTGGGAATCCTCTAAAAGAGGAACAGACTGAATTGGAAAAGATTCACCCTCTAATGCTGGCCCATGCCTATATTCGTGGTCTTGAAGGACTGCAGTAGCCGTTTGTGAAAATAATTCACAGAGAAATACGATCTCAAAGGAGCTCTCAGGCTCCTATCATTAGTTTGAAGGTCTTTATTCAGGGACTCCGAGGATGAACGTCCCATTAACTCCCTCTGCCCATATCTGATTAGGGGCTGTGTAAAAGGTTTTAAGGCCTTAATCAGGGCCTGATTTACTGAGTACTGTACATGATGGCCAAGGGCCTGTACCAATCTGTCCTCCATCTGATTTTCGAAGGGCACCTTTGCCTCTTCCTGAAAATATTCATCCTCTTCTGCAAAATATGCCATATTATCAGAGGTAAGAAGGAGTTCAACAAGGGGGATGAACAACTCCAGCAGGCAGTTAAAAAGGAGAAAACTCATAGTCAAGCAAAGAGACACAGTCTTTCCAGGCCTAGAATCACAAGTGGAGGGAGCACCTGCTTACAGTCCCTTTGGGCAAAGCCCTACACCATTTTTGCGCCCCGTCTGGCATTCTGGGGGCACAACTGGTATAAATTTGGCTCACAATGACCGAACGCAGATCTCCGACACTCAAAAAATCAGAAATCACCATCCGCGGCCGTTGTAATAGAAAGAGGACAAAGTCCTCCATGGAGTGCTCTGTAGAACCGCCATCGGCAGCTCGTATCGCAATAATAACTAATTAAATGAATGGGTGCATACCCTGTGGCACAACGCGCTCTCAGAGCGCAGCGACAAGCACTCCGTTTCCAGAGGGAACGCAATGGACCACAAAGGCAGCAACCCACAAAGGCAAAAAGAAAAGCGCAAAGCGTGCGAGCCAGTCAACAATCAAAGGGGACACCCTTTAGAAAAAGCGCTGCTCAGCCCCACTCCCACTCCACAGGCCACAATAAAAAACAGCGTACAACAGATTTAAACATCAATGCAATGACAAGTACTTATCTTGGGCTGTGCAGCAGCAAAGAAAGAGGAAGGACTTCTGTGTCAATGACATTTATGGACAACGCAGGCCTGGGATTGCGCATACTAGGACTACTGAGAGTGATGGGATATGTAGTTTTTGTTTTTCTTAAAGTTTATTGGCTGTTGTAGAAAGTTCAGCACAGAAAGAGAAGCATAATCCGAAGCCTCCGGTCCTGACATAGAATTATAGTTCTATGCCTCATTCAGAAAGAATCAACTTTTATTTTTCTACATGGTAGAGAACCTGCAACAATTACTTGTGCATGGTAGATGAGGAAGTCGATGAAGAAGAGATATGAAACGACGCAGTGAGTAAAACAGTGAAAGCTAAACAGGCTATTTACGAGCAGGGTCATAATAGTAAAATGAACAGAAAGACGTGGCAATTTGAGGAAGGAGATTGGATATGTGTGAAGTCGAGATTTAATGTGAGAAAAGGTAAATCTAAATTTTCTGATCCGAAAAGGATTAGTTAGATATGGGGTAACATTGTGATACTCGATGGTGGGGAGAAATGAAATGTAAAGAGATTTATTCATGATTACAGTGTGAAAGGAGGGGATATCGATGCCAGTGGTACTAATGCTCAATATACCCATGCTGAGGCTGGAATACTGGTGAAGAAGTCAAAAGATTATGGGCCTGATTCTAACTTTGGAGGACGGTGTTAAACCGTCCCAAAAGTGGCGGATATACCACCTACCGTATTACGAGTTCCATAGGATATAATGGACTCGTAATACGGTAGGTGGTATATCCGCCACTTTTGGGACGGTTTAACACCGTCCTCCAAAGTTAGAATCAGGCCCTATGTCTTCAAAGAGAAAATATTCTATATGGTTTAAAGACTGTGTTCACTGAGTTGGATATTTTGACTATATAAATGATCAGTAGTTACATAAGCACATGAAATTGTATATATCTTTTTGTTATAAAGGAGAGATGCTGTATTCTGTGTAATTGGTTATGGCACATTAATAGTAGAATGTAGTGGGAAAACTCTGTATTACAAGGTTAGGTTTCAAAGTGGCAGACACGGATGGGTGGTTGCTAGGCAGCACTATTAAGGTCCTGTAAAATCTTATTATTTTAATAAATAAGCATCCAGTTACACATCGATAACAAGTGTTCATTCATAGGCAACATATTAGGCCACTACTATAAGATATGGAAGTGGGGGAAAATCTGAAAATTGTTTTCAGGCTGTAATAGGAAATCCAAAAATCAAAACTAACAGGGTGACAAAAGAAACTAAGATCGTATGAACTACCTGAACATCCAGAGAAAGAGGTGGAAGATGGGAACTGGAAGAAAGCCAAGGCATGGTAACATGTGATAACCACAGAGACCATTCCAGTGCTAACAAAATAAATTAAACTCTGGATACCTAATGTTGCTTTCACTACAAAAAGTTATATTCAATAGGCCAAGTCTGAAAGATAATTGGAGTGATTTTGTGATTAATCTTCCTTGGGTGCAAACATATTGATGCTTCCTTAAATAATTTGCCATTATGTTTTATTCATGTAAGAGGGGGCATCACCAAAGAATTGTTTTTTGAAGCAGTCACAAAAACTTTCATTGACAAAGGTGGCGAGACTGGGTTCCTCCGAACTATTTAGGCAAAGGTTTAACCTGTCCTGATATGGAGAGATTTGCCCTCTAAAAGACAATGGAATCATTTAAGAGTTTTCGGTGATAATGAGCAACAGACTAGACACATGAGTATCGTTGCACTTCTAAAAATGGTGTCCAGAGAGGAGGGTGAGTTGTTTATGACTTTGATGAGGATACCCCTGGAAGAGAACTAGGATTTACAGGTAAGTAACTTATCCTTCTCTTCCAAGGGATCCTCATCAATAGTCATAAACACTGAATAGATTAGCAAGTCCATCCCCAACCTCTGCTGACGGAATGATAGAAGTGCAGGAAAACCCAATATGCTATGCAAACAAATTTCTTAGAGACGCTTAGCCCACTTGAGTGTCTACTTTGGCATCTGAATCTATACAGTAGTGCCTGGTAAAAGTATGTACAGATCTCCAAGTAGCAGCTTTGCAAATCTCGGAGATGGGTACATTCTTAAGAAGAGCTGCAGTCGCCACCTTCCCTCTCATTGAGTGAGCCCTAGGCTTAGCCGACAAGTATTTGTTAGCCAATTGATAAGTGGATGAAACTATCCATCTGGAAATAGGGAGTGCAAAGCTAACCAGATTAGAGGAAAAAGTTTGAAGCGATATCGTCTGATTAATGTGGAAGTCCGACACCACCTTAGGCAAGAACTATGGATGTGTTCTCAGAACCACTCTGTTATCATGGAAAACCGTGAAGGGTTCCCTCGAACATAAAGCCTGAATTTCGCTGACCATTCTAGCCGAGGCAATGGCGACCAGAAAAGCTGTCTTCCACGTAAGGTGTTGCAAAGAAGCTTTGTGAATGGGTTCGAATGGGGAGGCCATGAGTCTAGATAAGACCACATTCAATTCCCATGGGGGTGAGGGTTTCCAAATTGGTGGAAACATTTTCTTCAAGCCGTCTAAGAAATCCTTAACTACTGGCATAGCAAAGAAGGATTTCTGAGAGGGCGATTTACGATAAGTCTGTAGAGGAGATCCAGTCTGCACGGCAGCCTCCTGTGCGGTTGCTCTGACAACTGGAGGAGATCTGTGTACCAGTATTGTTGAGGCCATTGTGGGGCTATGAGTATCATTCTGGCTTTGGATCTGTAAAACTTGTTGATTACAGCCGGTATCAGGGGAATCGGTGGAAAAGCGTAGAGAAATATCCCTGACCAGTCTATCAACAGGGCATTCCCTTGCGTCCCCGGACAGTAGAACCTGGACGTGAAGTCTGGGAATTTTTTGTTGGCTGCTTTTGCAAAACAGATCTAATTGAGGCTGACCCCACCGCTGGAAGATGCCTGCCACAACCTCGTTGTGAAGAACCCAATCGTGGGAGTCTACGAGACTTCGGCTTAGGAAATCTGCTTCTGAGTTTTGCTGTACCGGGAGGTGGACAGCTGTGAGGGACATTCCCCTCGCTATCAGCCAGTGCCAAATGGTTTGAGATTTCCTAGAAAGGGAACGGGATCTCAGGCCCCCTTGCTTGTTTAGATAATACATCGAAGTTGTATTGTCCATATGGACCAGAAGTGATTTTCCTTTGATCGATGGGGCAAACGATTTGAGAGCAAGGTGAACCGCTCTCAGTTCCAGTAGGTTGATGTGGTAACTCTGTTCCTTGCTAGACCACAAGCCCTGAGCTTGGAGGGGGCCCAAGTGAGCTCCCCAGCCCTGTAGTGATGCATCCGTTACCAGAGTGTCAGAAGGGGTGGACTGGTGAAAAGGAGTCCCGACCAACAGATGTCTGTGCATCCACCAGTGTAGAGCCCCAGTTGAAAGAGCTATTCTGTACTCCCATTGGGCTGTGTGTTGATTCCACTGATCCTCTAGAGCCTCTTGAAGAGGCCTCATATGTAGCCTGGCATTCGGGACAATGAAAATGCAGGAGGCCATGGAGCCCAACAGAGATGTTACAGGACCGTAGGTCTAAGAGTGCGGAGCAGAGTTTGACACTTCTTCGTTATTGATAATAGTCGCTCCTTCAAAGGATACACTCTTTCTAGTTTGGTGTCTAGTATTGCCCCCAGATAATGGAGGGTGTGAGTTGGAATGAGAGTGGACTTCTGGAAACTGACCTGCAAACCCAGAGAGATGAGTGTTCAGAACCAGGTTGAGATGGTTGAACCCCTCCCCCCCTTTTTTCTCTTTTCTTATATGATTTTTTCCTTCTTTTCCTCCCTGTTTTTCCCCCTTTCCCCTTCCCCCCCACTTCTTTCTTCCTCTTCCCCCTTCTCTTTTTCTTCACTTTTCCCTCCCCCCTCTCTCTAGTTCTCTCAAACCTTCGTCCTCTCCTCTCTCTATCTTTTCATCTCCACAGCCATCCCCCCCAACCCCCGCCCCCCTCTTCCTCCTCCCCCTCCAGTCCTCTCTCTTCCCTCCGGAGTATTCCCAGATTCTCTTTTCCTTTATAGGGCCGCATGGCTCCATTATGAGACACCGCTCCGGTTGCTCTCAGTCACCTGGCAACCAGCTACCGGGGAGACTACAACTCCCATTGCACCCAGGCTGGCTGGGTCGTGCCATGTCACGACATGACATGACACGCCGCGCCGCCCCTTGCACTCTTCACCCAGGGAGACTACGCTTCCTGTCTTCCCTGGGAGTAACATGACGCGTCCCGGCTTTCTGCGACGCCTCATCTCCGCTCGCCCGACCGTGCACCTATACACGAGTCGAGGCAGCGTCTCCACATTTTTCTTACGTTGGAATTGACCGGTGCACTATTCACGGTTTTGCCTGCCTAATTGACTCTACAGACATTCTTAAATACCCGGCGCTCGTTCGTCCCGGCATTCGAGCAGCTGGGGGTTCCGGGTAGTAGGTACACCCATTGGTATTTCCTTTGGAGTGGTAAGTCTTGTAGAAGCTTTGTTATCATCGTTACTTTTCTGTTTTTAAGCATTATTCTTTAAACGGAGGCTATTCCTCTTTCCCTGCAGCCACTTTTTCCTATCAAGCATTTCCTACTCAGCCCTTTTAGTTGAGCTATTGAGCTATCACCTGGGGCACTTCCTTATGCCTTCCACCTCTAATGCTTCTTGTAGATCTTGCTTCCTTATTACTACTGTTCACTCTCCTAACAGAGTGTGACTACAAGGGATACCCTCCCTCTGGCAACTCCCAGACCAGAGGCAAACCGCCTTATCTTTCGGGGTAAGTTTCCCTACCCCATAATGCATGTTTGCATGTGTGTTTAATTTCTACACTGCATTTTATCACCCTGTGTGCTGTGTTGTGTGCTGTGTTTTAGGACACTTATTCACCACCTTTATTATAATTACCATTTTTATTCTCTCTACAGACCTACCTTAATATGAACAAACAGTTCAGGTAGGCTCATTATTCTACTCTTTACCACCCACTGAGCATGCTACAAAGCATTCATCCCTAGGGGATCCATGACCCTGACGAATGCCCCTGACCTTCCAGCACGTAGAGGGGGCAGAAACATGTTGGTCCCTGTTTTTTAGACTCCGTGAGTCATTAATCTCAACTGAGTCCCAAACATAATTACTAACCGTGATAGGTGACGTGTAAGGTAGTTTTATTCTCACCCCATCTGGATTCCTGTGAAATATCTAGTTAGATTTATTTCAGCACTCCCTCTGTAGTTCCTTTAACAACGAGGTTGAGTCCGCCCAGGTAGTACTATCTTACCTGGGTGGGGCTAGGTGGTCAAATGATGAAACATGACACTATTAGGTGTGTGAGACCACCTAGTCCGTAAAAGGAACTCCCTCTTGTAGATACAGCCACTACCATAGACATTCTACACACAGCCCTTTATCCAGCAATTACGCGCTGAGCCAGCGCACTTGTCCAGTCTACCCTAATCCAGTTTACCCTTATTGTATCACCCCACACTTCCAGTGGTTTATGAGATGGTTTACAGCCTGTTCTGCGGTGGTAGCTTTGAGCAGCCAGTCGTCTAGTTATGGATAAATAAAGATTTTCTGTTTTCTCAAGCGTGCCGCTTTTGTTGCCACACATTTGGATAATGTCCGAGGTGCAGATTTTAGGCCGAAGGGCAGCACTTTGAGCTGGTAGTGTTGAGATGCGACTACGAACCGAAGAAATTTCCAATGTTTGGGTAAGATTGGGATGTGAAAGTACGCATCCTGTAGATCTGTGGAGCACATTCAGTCTCCTCGATGTACCTGAGGGAGGATCTGATGAAGAGCCAGCATTCTGAATTTTTGTTTTTGGATGAATTTGTTCAGATATCTCAGATCCAGAATGGGTCTAAAGGCCCCTTCTAGGTCCTTTCTTTTTCATTAGGAAATATCGAGAGTACACCCCTTTTCCTCTTTGAGAAGATGAAACCTTTTCTATCGCCCTCTTTTTCAACAGGATGCGAACTTCCTTTTGTAGTAACAAGTAGTGGGCAGACGTTGACCTCGTTGGTGGCAGAGGAGGTGGATCAGATTTGAAACAAAGAGAGTACCCATTTTCTACAATGTTTAGCAGCCATGTGTGTTTTGTTACGGCGTGCCACTCGTGAGCGTACTTCGTAATACTTCCCCCAAATAGAGTGGTGGACAGAATTAATGGAAGCAAATTCTCATTGCTTGAAAGATGCCTGGGGGAGGGGTAGACTGGTGTGGCCTGCTTGGTCCGCGATCTTGTATCGTTTTGCGAGACTGAAAAAACAGTTGTCCTTGCTTCTGCTGGGGTCTTTGGGACCAATGAGGGGTTTGAACCCTCTGTTGATAAGGGCGCCTGTCATAAGGCCTGTACCCCCGTCTAAAGTCCTTGCGCCTCTTTAGCCCCACTGCTCTCATTGAATCTACCTCTGGCTTCATCTTACCCATCTCGTCATCCGTGTCGAGCCAAATAAGGAGTTACCGTTAAACTGCAGGTCAGGATGCAGTGTTGTGCTTCCTGCTTCAACCCTGTAAGCCTTAGCCAAGAGGACCTCCTGCCATGTGCGTAGCCATGAGCTGCCAAGTGTTCGCCATCACCACTGATAATCTGATTGGACACCAAACTCCCTTCTTGAAGGATCTCTTGGAAATCTTGCCTATCTTCCCTAGGTAATCTTTCTGCGAACCTGCTCAGGGAGTCCCACAGAGACCGGTCGTATCTTCCCAACAGTGCAGAGGCACTCAAGACCTTCATGACTGCCGCTGATGTGCCACACATTTTTCTGCCCAACAAATCCAGATGTTTGCTCTCCTTATCTGGAGGGACCATTGACGATGAGGCCACCAAATGGGTCTTACGGGCAGCAGGATCAGCTCTGAGAAATAAAGGACCTGTTCTGTGGCCTTATACTTCTTTAGGAACCTAGCTGTTGCTGAACACAGGCTTGCCGGAGTCAAAAATATTTCCATCGCCGGTTGAAGGAGACCAGGCGCCAGTGGTAACAACTGTCTGGAAGAGGGGGGGCGTGGCCTGGGACCGATGGAGCTGCACGCGTAGTGCGGCGCTCCCGGGCCAAAATCCAGGCCCGAAGCTTAAATCCTGCCATAATAACGACCGGAGGTCTTAAAAATGGAAGAGAAGTGATCGTAGAACATACAGCACGAGTAGGGACCATGGCGACCCACTTTGAGGTACAGTTTACCCGGAAACAAAAACGGCAACTTTGCGGCTGCCGCGATCCAAAATGGCGGCCGCGACAGAACAGTGAACCCGTTGCAACCGCAGCCCTCGGCTGGGAGGATACGAAGGTCCCGTGGAGGTGAGAACCCCCCCCATCATCCACAGTGGAGCGCAAGGGACCCAGACACCTTCACCACCAACGGCAAGAGCAATAAAACGAAGCGGAACATCAGCGAATTCAGAGTGGGGAGGAGCGGATGAGAAGCGAAGCCCTGGGAACTTCGAGTGAGAGAGAGACGGCTCAGATGAGTCGGATTATCAGCTGCCACGAGGCTAGGGAGAACGCAGAGGCCGCCTACCAAGACGGGAACTAATACTGGCACATTGAGGGGAATTGGAGACCGTGGTCTCTTGCTGGAAGGGGAGATCGGGAACACCAGTACAGAACTTTCCCCTGGTATCAGAACAGTATGTAAATGCCGACATCCGAAGCCCGGCCAGAGGTGAGAATGTAACACTGTCTTTCGGCACTCACAAGCTGCCCTTGCCGGCGACAAACGCGTGCATAATTATGAGAGAACCCTCTCGTGGTCAAACAGCTTAAAAAGTGTGAACTTTTAACAGTACTCATGTGAGAGCACCGGGACTGGGACAGGCGACATACAGACTGGGCGAACAACACGAACTATACCACCTCCCACTAATACACACGGCTTTCGCCAACCTGAGACATATTACAATGGTAAAACCAAAAAAACACGACAAACCACCAGAGGGGGACTCCTCGCCCGCTGAGAATCCACCCCCAACGCCCGCCAGAGAACCACAAGCGGGGCACGAACAACAAGAAACTACTCTGGACACTGTGCTGCTAGCCATTAAAGATTCCCGCAAAGCGTTTGAGCATAAAATCGATAACCTCACCGCAGACCTTTCCCTTTTACGAGACGACCACCTTAAATTAAAGGAAACGGTGGGTTTGCACGAGAACACACTGACAGGGGTATTAACGGCGCACAAAGACGCATCTTTTAGAAATTAAAGAGCTGGCCACCCGGCTGAAAACTATGGAGGCAAGGGCGGAAGATGCTGAAAACCGAGCCCGACGGAACAACATTAGACTGGTGGGGGTTCCGGAGGGGGCTGAGTCCACCGCAGCTATCACGGAAACATTCCTGGAACAATGGCTTAGAGACACGATGGCATCAGAGGGCTTCTCACCATTTTTTGCGGTGGAACGAGCCCACAGAGTCCACGGTGGGCCACCTCCACCGGGAGTCAGGCCACGACCAATAATCGCTAAGTTACTCCACCACAAAGATAGAGACTACGTACTATCACAATCCCGCCAGCAAGGAGAGATTCAACTGGATGGCCAAAAGGTCATGATATTCCCAGACTTCACGAGAGAGACACAGGCACAAAGGGCATCCTACATTGCAGTAAAACGCACCATGCGTGTGCATGATATAAAGTATGCCATGCTCTTTCCGGCAAAACTCCGAATGGAATACGATAACAGGACCCATTTTTTTCTCACACCTCAGCTGGCAATGGAATGGCTCCAATCGCTGAACATCCACTGCAGATCAACCCGCGACCGAACATCTCGAAACCTCGGGAAGAAACGTAGTAGATCCCGGAAGAAGACTACAGAAGCGGCTCCATCGAAACGTCAGTCACAACAGGAGATGCGTGATGTGGTGGAAACAGCAGCAGCGTTGAGCGGGGGAGACTTCCATACACGTCAGACCCCAGATGCTACATCGGATGTTGATTCAAACTGCGAACACTCCTCAATATCCTCCCAGGACACTCTCATCGGCTTGCCATCGATCACCCCAAGAACAGCAGACGAGATTATTTGACCTCGCTGAAAGAACAAGTTGGCAAGTGAGCACGCGACTGTGGGGGAACCTCACTCTGTTTAGGGACCTTGCTGGATTCCAACCGTGAATATATAGCGATATGACCCTGCATGTCACTTCTTAACCGGCACATAACACGTGATCGGGCCTGGGGAAGAACCCGGGGCGCTGCCTCTTGGTCTCTGGCACGCCTCCTTCTAATAGGTTGATAATTAAGATTACACTAGTTGTAATGGTTTGGACGGGGAAAGTTGTAGGTACCGGTCCTGGGGAGAGGGAGTTACAAAGGGGGTTTGATTTTGTTTTTGTTGTTTTAAGGGTATATCAGGCACATCTATCTCACAGCACAAACGGTTCACACCTTAGATTACGAAACTCAATGGGTTTGTCTGGTGGTAGTAATAGAGCGGCGTCAGTAGGCCACCTCCACATCCCTCCTTAAATCATGACCACAGAATACAAGATAATCACATGGAATGTCAGGGGCCTAAATAATATGTCCAAGAGATACAAGGTTCACAGTTTTCCTAAACGAAGGGGAGTGCACATAGCTATCTTGCAAGAAACTCACTTGATAGAGCAGGAGATCAAGGCCTTGAAAAAGCGCTGGAGGGGACAAATATTTGCCACTACCCACTCAGCGTTTGCGAGGGGAGTGTTGATATGGATCAGACCAGGCGTTCCATTACAGGTTCTCCATACCTTGATCGACACTGAGGGGAGATATGTAGTGATTTCTGGTAGATTGGACGGGAGAGAGGTAACCCTTGCGGGACCTTACGCCCCAAATCACGAACAGGGAAGATTCTTCGACCGACTATCACTGGTCATGAGCACACTCCTTACCAGCACCACATTAATAGGAGGAGACTTTAATTGTGTAATGGATAACGCAATGGATAGATCGCACCCACCGCTGTCACACTCCGCACCCATAAAACAGCACTGCACTTCCACCAGTGGCAAAAACACTGGCAACTAACGGATTGTTGGCGTAAACTTAATCCCCCCAATAGAGAATACTCTTTCTATTCAGCAGTTCACAACCTGCATGTACAACTGGACACCTTTCTGGCGTCACCGGAAGTGCAATCTGAGGTGGTGAAGGCCGAGTATCTTGGCCGCACCATCTCAGATCATAATCCCTTATTGATTTATTTGGCCTGGTGCGGCGGCGAGAGACCTTGATTCCCACTTGGCGTTTAAGAGCAGAGTCACTTGAAGACGAGGCTTTTAGGGCTCAACTGAATACGCAGATCACAGACTTCTTTGGGAACAATGCTGGAACTGCTTCGTCAAGATCTATCGAATGGGAATCCTTTAAAACAGTGATCAGGGGATATTGTATTAGCACAACTGTGGGAGTACGGAAGGTGTTAGACACAGAATTAGGCGACCTCGAGAACTCCCTTAGGGATCTCGAACGTAAGCACCCGACACAACCCGACCTCTCAACACAACTAGAAGAGACAAGGGCTAGAATAACAGAAACTAACACTAGATTGTCTTGTTTTGATTACAAGCAATTCTTGCAGAAGCAACATGCAGAGGGTGACAGAGCAGGTGCCCTACTGGCCTGGTTGGCCAAACCACTCCAACAGCAAAACATAGTGGTGGAGTTGGAGACCACCCCGGGTATTAAAGTATATGGGCAGAAGGAGATCAATGCCACTTTTCTTAAATATTACTCAGAGCTATATGCCGCCCCACCAAAGTACTCAGCGACGCTCAATTACAAGATCTGGGGAGCCTCAACCTCCCGGCACTGGGAGGGGAGGATAGAATAGCCCTGGCGACTCCCACATCGCTTACAGAAATAAAGACCGCAATCCAGAGCATGGCCAGGGGCAAGGTACCAGGAGCAGATGGTCTCCCATTGGAGTTCTATCTTACGTATCAGGATTCATTAGCCCCCCCCAGCTCAGCATACTATATGCGGAGGCATGGAATAACAACAGCTTACCTCCTTCCACTACAGAAGCCATAATGATTCCTCTTCTGAAACCCACCAAATCCCCCACAGAAGTTCGATCATACCGCCCACTATCAATGTTGAACTTAGATTATAAAATACTAAGCAGGGTGCTAGCTAACATACTTTTACCGTACATGACCTCCTTAATCCATCAGGACCAATCGGGATTCATCCCACAGTGAAGCACAGCCCAAAACATTTGTCGATTGATTTCACTCCTTCATGCTCTGCCCTCTGATGCAACTAGAGCAGTAATCATCTCGATAGATGTTGAAAAGGCTTTTGATAGCCTACGGTGGGACTACCTAGAACGAGTCATGCTGCAGCTAGGTCTAGGGGAAAGGTTTGTCAAATGGACGAGGCTTCTCTATACAAACCCCACAGCGAGAGTGCGCACTGGCCGTACAATATCCCCTTACTTTGCCATAGGTAGGGGCACAAGACAGGGCAGCCCGCTATCACCTTTACTTTTTGCGTTGGCAGTTGAGCCTCTCGCCCAGTCGGCTAGGTCCCAGAGGTTCTATGAAGGCATTACAATCAATGCCTGGACACATCATATTGCTCTATATGCGGATGACATGTTACTCTTTCTCCGGAACGTGGAGGCCGATCTACCAGGAGCAATGACAATGTTAGACAAATTTGGGGCTGCATCCGGGCTCCGGATAAACTGGGGGAAGTCGTCCATTTTTCCAGCTACTCGGGGTATCGAAGAACCAATGGACAATCGGGGCCTCCCGTGGTCCCCATCCACATTCAAATACCTAGGGGTTAATATCTATCACTCCGCTGAGGATCTACTCGAAGGGAACATACAGAGCACGATTAGGAGTATTAAAAACAGCATGGTATTCTGGCAGACACTTCCACTAGCGGTCACTGGGAGAGTTGCACTGATTAAGATGATAGTATTACCCAGAGTGTTATATTACTTCGCAACCATCCCATTTATAATACTGAGGGTGGTATTTAAAACAATCTCGTCCTTGATTACAGGATTTATATGAGGAACCAACAGACAAAGGATAGCATTGCGCACCCTCCAGAGAACAACAGCAGAGGGTGGTTTGGCTGTTCCCGACTTTGAATTATACTATTGCGCGAGCCAACTCCAATGGCTGGCATGATTTATCAGAGCACCCACTTTGGGGGAAGCACTGAGAGCCCCTCTCCACTGCTCCCGAGATAGAATTCTGGGCATTCTACTAAAACCCAAGAAACAGAATAAACCGCTTCTGGTGGAATGGGAAGCATCGCGTCACTGCTGGGAACAATACCTAAAACGAACACACACCAGAACACCGTACTCACCAGAGGCCCCCCTGATCTGTGTGGGAGCTGTTGCAGGAAATCATGTGATAGGGGGTATCATCCGATTCATGGCATTTCAGATCGACACCATAGGGGCTCTATATAATAATGGGAAACTGTGCTCCGATGCGGAACTGCAGGAAAGGTCCCAGCTACCGTCAGGGCTGTTTCTAACCTTTAACGCGATTGCCAGAACTCTTCGTAGACAATGGGGCACGGGGCTGGAGGAACCCCCCCAGACATACTACCTCCGACCAAATATGCACTATAGGAGACCAAGGGAGGTTGATCTCCTGGATATATACATCTCTACTAATCAGCACATGTCTTCCCTTAAATAAACTTAGGACCAAATGGCAGGGGGAGCTGGATATTATAATAGACGACGCACAGTGGTCCAGAATAACCTCACACATATATACAGTTTCCAGAAATGCCAGATTAAAATTAATAAACTTATATGTCTTTCATAGGGCCTACCTAACCCCCTATATGATATCAAAGATTTATGGTGTAGAAAATGCCAGCTGCCCTCGATGTGCAGAACTAGCAGCAGAGTTGTAGCACATGCTCTGGAGTTGCCCACTAATCGGGGAATACTGGACAGGAATATTTGAGGCACTCTCCACCTGCATGGGCAGAACATTACCCTGATCAGCCATGGTGGTGGTTTTGGGGGATTTCCCCCGTCCTAGCAAGCATAAAATTACAAACCGATTCATAGACCTGGCCCTGATACTGGCAAGGAGAGAAATAACCTTGCACTGGAAAGACCCGAAGGGCCCACAGATAAATCGTTGGAGAAATGCATTAATTAAATGGGCGGAAATTGAAGGGACAGTACTACTAAGAGAGGCACTCGGGGGCCTGCTCAGCATTGGAACACAATACTGGACAATTTTAGAACACCTGACACTTCTAACTCTGATGCAGAGACTAATATATATCAGAACCAGACCATGTATAGCTGACTAAGATATTCCCATTGAAGATTGTACAAGAGACCAAATATGTAATTCATTTGTGAACTGAACAAACACCTGAATGTAATTGATAGAATGTGCAGAAGGGAAGAGGGAGGGGGAGGGGGGTCACAATAAGATGGGAAGTTATTTTGTTCTGTATACGTTTCCATGCAAATATAAAACAATAAAAGAGATCTTAAAAAAAAAAAAAAAAACTGTCTGGAAGATGTGCGATGATGTAGGGTCTCAAAAATTATCGACAAAGAGGTTGTCGGTTCTGGAACGTCTATACTTAGTTTCTTTGCCCCTCTAACTAACACTTCATTGAAGGTTGTTATATTGTCCACTGGGGACACTCTTGCCGGAGGGGAATTCGTCAGGGTTAGAGAATAGTCTCTAATGGAGGAGTTAGATGTTGTCGACCACGAAGAAGACCTGCATCGCTGTTGTCGTGATCTAGAAGACCTTGATCTAGACCTCCGTCTGGATCCTGACCTACTCCTGGATCTTGACAGGCTGGGTCGGCGTCTCAGACTTGGCTGATCAGATGTTGGCCTTGCCCGCTCGGCGTGCGCCGTTGGAGAAGGTGTTTGCGGCAAAGACGCCAATGGCAAATATAGGCGTGAGTATTGTGAGTCTGGGGAAGCAGGTTTCTTGTTAAGGCTCTCCAACCATCTCAGAGACAGGTTTATGGGCGAGATGTGCCCTAGAGATGATGCCCTTGAAGCTCCCGATGGCCCACTCTGTATAGTGACCACCGGACCTTGATGAGGTAGAGCCGTCTCAGCAGCTGGTTGTGCCGTCGATGGTCCCTGAGGTGGACTGATACGAAGCAGCGCTCTTTGTGAGACAGGTGTCACCGGTGATGATTGCCTCGACGACGATCGACGTTGCACTGTCGTCAACGGAGCCCTACGATTTCCTGACGTCAACTGGAATTTCGACTTCTCCGGTCTCGACGGCGACTGGCGGACCACTGCATGGGCATGCCTCGATGTTGAATGTTTTGACGTCGAATGGTGGTGACTCGAATTTGACAGCGTATGAGCACTCCTGTGCCTACTCAACGTCGATCAGTGTGTAGCCGTCGACAGAGACCTATCCCGATGAGGGAGTTGAGCCTTCAACCCCACGGCTGTCAACGGCGATGTAGTTTTCAACGCCTGGTGATGCAACGACGGAAGGGATGACATCGACGGCGTTTATCAGAAGAACCTTTAGAAGTTTCCCTAGGAAGAGAAGATGAGGAAGTCTACGCTTTCATGCAGACGAATCCTTTCTCTGTCTTTTAGATAGATTCTTACAATGTCAGGGTAGTGACTCTGAGGCAAACACACTATGCACACAGAGTGTGGATCTGACTGGGCCTTCTTCCCTCAAGAAGGACATTTCACAAAAAGTGAAGGCATTTTGAGGAAAAAAATTATTACTGTACAGGTAATGAGTGAAGATGTTGAGTAAAGCTTAGAACAAACGTTTTTAGATTATTTTTCTGTTGAAAAAAACTGAAAAATGAGAGTTCAGTGCTCCAGGATCCTCACAGAAGGAGCCGGAAAAAAGAACTGACCTAACTGTGAACCAACTGTCACCTCACTCTCACCCCTGAGGCTTGGTGGGATACTAGAGGTGCTCAGGGTCTTAAAGGCACAGTGCCAATTTTTTGGTTCTGCTGTATTAACCTACACGCAGCCTATCGGCTAATAATGCTCCTTCATTTTCAATGTAATTGTTTTCTCTTTTAAAACGGATTGCTTATACTTTCTGTAGGAAGTTGGCTCTGCATATACTATTTCAAAGTAAGAAATAGTGTGCACAGAGTCCAAGGGTTCCTCTTAGAGGTGAGATGGAGGCAAAAAGAGATAATTCTAATGCTCTATTTTGTGGTAGTGTGGTCGAGCAGTAGGCTTATCAGAGGGTAGTGTTAAGCATTTGTTGTACACACACAGGCAAAAAATCAGGAACAAACACTCAAAGACTTCCTCCAGGCCAATGGGTTTTTATCCAGAAAATGAAAATGTCACTTACCCAGTGTACATCTGTTCGTGGCATCAGTCGCAGTAGATTCGCATGTTTTGCAATAGCTCGCCATCTGGTGTTGGGCCGGAGTGTTACAAGTTGTTTTTCTTCGAAGAAGTCCTTCGAGTCACGGGACCGAGTGACTCCTCCTTTTGTCTCCATTGCGCATGGGCGTCGACTCCATCTTCGATTGTTTTTTCCCCGCAGAGGGTGAGGTAGGAGTTGAATTGTAGTAATAGTGCCCATGCAATGGAGTGACTAAGTATGCACCTATTTAAGGTTGAGATGATACATATATAAATAGTTGAAGGTAACTTCCAAACTGCTACAGGCTCCCGGGGAGGCGGGTGGGCACATGCGAATCTACTGCGACTGATGCCACGAACAGATGTACACTGGGTAAGTGACATTTTCAGGTCGATGGCATCTGTCGCTGTAGATACGCATGTTTTGCATAGACTAGTAAGCAGTTATCTCCCCAAAAGCGGTGGATCAGCCTGTAGGAGTGGAAGTAGTCTGAAATAATGTTCTTAATACGGCTTGACCTACTGTGGCTTGTTGTGCGGATAACACGTCTACACAGTAGTGCTTGGTGAATGTGTGAGGCGTAGACCATGTGGCTGCCTTACATATTTCTTGCATTGGGATGTTTCCTAGAAAGGCCATGGTAGCACCTTTCTTTCTGGTTGAGTGTGCCCTTGGTGTAATGGGCAGCTGTCATTTAGCTTTAAGGTAGCAGATTTGGATGCATTTAACTATCCATCTGGCTATACCTTGTTTTGATATTGGGTTTCCTGCATGAGGTTTTTGAAATGCAATAAATAGTTGTTTAGTCTTTCTGATGTTTTTTGTTCTGTCAATGTAATACATCAATGCTCTTTTGACATCTAATGTATGTAGTGCCCTTTCAGCTACGGTATCTGGCTGTGGAAAGAACACTGGAAGTTCCACTGTTTGATTTAGATGGAACGGTGAAATAACCTTTGGCAAAAATTTAGGATTGGTCCTTAGGACGACCTTATTCTTGTGTAGTTGTATAAAAGGTTCCTGTATTGTAAACGCCTGAATCTCGCTTACTCTTCTTAGGGAAGTGATGGCGATGAGAAATGCCACCTTCCAGGTTAGGAACTTTATTTCGCAGGAGTGCATGGGTTCAAAAGGTGGACCCATAAGTCTAGTTAGGACAACATTTAGGTTCCATGAAGGAACAGGTGGTGTTCTTGGTGGTATAATTCTCCTAAGGCCCTCCATGAATGCTTTAATGACTGGTATCTTATATAGGGAAGTTGAATAGGTAGTCTGCAGGTATGCAGATATTGCTGCAAGGTGTATTTTAATGGAAGAGAAAGCCAGGTTAGATTTTTGTAAGTGAAGCAAGTAACCCACTACATGTTCTGGAGTTGTGTGTAATGGTTGTATTTGATTAATATGGCAGTAGCAAACAAACCTCTTCCATTTACTTGCATAGCAGTGCCTGGTGGATGGCCTTCTGGCTTGTTTTATGACTTCCATACATTCTTGGGTAAGTTGTAAGTGCCCGAATTCTAGGATTTCAGGAGCCAGATTGCTAGATTCAGCGATGCTGGATCTGGGTGTCTGATCTTTTGGTTGTGCTGTGTCAACAGATCTGGCCTGTTGGGCAATTTGATGCAGGGTACTACTGATAGGTCTAGCAGCGTTGTGTACCAGGGTTGCCTTGCCCAAGTTGGTGCTATTAATATGAGTTTGAGTTTGTTTTGACTGAGTTTGTTTACCAGGTAAGGAAGGAGAGGGAGAGGAGGAAAAGCGTAAGCAAATATCCCTGACCAGTTCATCCATAGGGCATTGCCTTGGGACTGTTTGTGTGGGTATCTGGATGCGAAGTTTTGGCATTTTGCGTTCTCCTTTGTCGCAAACAAGTCTATCTGAGGTGTTCCCCAGAGTTTGAAATAAGTGTTCAGAATTTGGGGGTGAATTTCCCATTCGTGGACCTGTTGGTGATCTCGAGAGAGATTGTCTGCGAGTTGATTTTGGATCCCTGGTATAAATTGTGCTATTAGGCGAATTTGGTTGTGAATTGCCCAACGCCAAATCTTTTGTGCTAGCAGGCTTAACTGCGTGGAGTGCGTCCCCCCTTGCTTGTTTAGATAATACATTGTTGTCATGTTGTCTGTTTTGACGAGAATGTATTTGTGAACTATTATTGGTTGGAAAGCTTTTAGTGCTTGAAAAACTGCTAGAAGTTCTAGGTGATTTATATGCAGTTTTGTTTGATGTACGTTCCATTGTCCTTGTATGCTGTGTTGATCGAGGTGTGCTCCCCACCCTGTCATGGAAGCATCTGTTGTTATTACGTATTGTGGCATTGGGTCTTGGAAAGGCCGCCCTTTGTTTAAATTTATGTTGTTCCACCACAGAAGCGAGAGGTAAGTTTGGCGGTCTA
Organism: Pleurodeles waltl; assembly: GCF_031143425.1. NCBI lineage: Eukaryota > Metazoa > Chordata > Amphibia > Caudata > Salamandridae > Pleurodeles > Pleurodeles waltl. Next base: position 1,128,027,211 of record NC_090446.1, on the reverse strand, counting down.
TTAACACCAGATCTAGAAGGTGACCCTGTGCTTGTGACCATTGTGATGCTAGGCACTGTTGTAAGGGCCTCATGTGCAGTCTTGCGTTTGGGACAATGGCTATGCATGAAGACATTATGCCTAGGAGTTGTAGTACCATCTTTGCTTGTATCCTTTGTGTTGGATACATGCGTTGTATGATGGTGTTGAAATTTTGAATTCTTTGGGGACTTGGAGTGGCTACTCCTTTTGATGTGTCTATTATGGCTCCCAGGTATTGTTGTACCTTGCGCGGCAGAATTTTGGATTTTGTGAAATTGACGGTGAACCCTAGTTTGAAGAGGGTTTGTATGATATGATTTGTGTGATTTGAGCACTCTATTAACGAATGGGCCTTGATTAGCCAGTCGTCTAGATATGGGAACACATGTATTTGCTGCCTTCTTATGTGTGCAGCGACTACCGCTAGACATTTGGTAAAGACTCTTGGTGCGGTTGTTAATCCGAAAGGCAGTACCTTGAATTGGTAATGTATTCCCTTGAATACAAACCTTAGGTATTTCCTGTGCGATGGGTGTATTGGTATATGGAAATAAGCATCCTTGAGGTCTAAAGTTGCCATGTAGTCGTGTAGTTTTAGCAATGGCAATACTTCTTGTAGTGTGACCATGTGAAAGTGGTCTGATTTGATGAAAGTGTTCACTACTCTAAGGTCTAGGATTGGTCTCAGCGTTTTGTCCTTCTTTGGTATCAGAAAGTACAGTGAGTAAACTCCTGTGTTTATTTGTGTGTTTGGCACTAATTCGATTGCATTCTTTTGCAATAGTGCCTGCACTTCTATCTCCAGGAGATTGAAATGGTGTGTTGTCAAATTTTGTGCTTTTGGTGGTATGTTTGGAGGGAATTGTAGAAATTCTATGCAATAACCATGTTGGATAATTGCTAGAACCCAAGTGTCTGTAGTGATTTCCTCCCATGCTTTGTAATAATGACTTATTCTTCCCCCCACTGGTGTTGTGTGGAGGGGGTGAGTGACATGTGAGTCACTGTTTAGTAGTAGGGGTTTTGGGGCTCTGAAATCTTCCTCTATTCCTAGGGAATTGCCCTCCTCTATATTGTCCCCGAAAACCTCCTTTATACTGTCCCTGGTAACTGGACGGTGTTGCTTGTGAGGTGCTGGCTTGTGTGCTCTGACCCCGAAACCCCCCTCGAAAGGGTGTTTTACGGAATGTGCTGTAATTGCCTCTGCTCTGCGGGGAGTAGAGTGCGCCCATGGCTTTGGCAGTGTCCGTATCTTTTTTGAGTTTCTCAATCGCTGTGTCCACTTCTGGACCGAACAGTTCTTTTTCGTTAAAAGGCATATTGAGAACTGCTTGTTGAATCTCTGGTTTAAATCCAGACGTTCGGAGCCATGCATGCCTTCTGATAGTTACAGATGTATTAATTGTCCGTGCAGCTGTATCTGCAGCGTCCATGGAGGAGCGGATCTGGTTGTTGGAAATGGTCTGTCCCTCCTCAACCACTTGTTTTGCCCTATTTTGTAAGTCCTTGGGCAGATGTTCAATGAGATGTTGCATCTCGTCCCAGTGGGCTCTGTCATAGCGCGCAAGTAGTGCCTGGGAGTTCGCGATGCGCCACTGGTTTGCAGCTTGTGCTGCGACTCTCTTACCAGCTGCATCGAACTTGTGGCTTTCTTTATCTGGGGGTGGTGCATCTCCAGATGTGTGGGAGTTGGCCCTTTTCCTAGCTGCTCCTACAACGACAGAGTCTGGTGGCAGCTGTGTAGTGATGAAAACCGGGTCTGTAGGAGGCGCCTTATACTTTTTTTCCACCCTTGGTGTGATAGCCCTACCTTTGACCGGCTCCTTAAAGATTTCTTTTGCGTGCCGGAGCATACCAGGGAGCATAGGCAGGCTTTGGTATGAGCTGTGGGTGGAGGAGAGTGTGTTGAATAAAAAATCATCCTCGACCTGTTCTGAGTGGAGGCTTACGTTGTGAAATAGTGCTGCTCTAGCCACCACTTGAGAATACGCGGTGCTGTCTTCTGGTGGAGATGGCTTCGTAGGGTATGCCTCCGGACTGTTATCTGACACTGGGGCGTCGTATAGGTCCCATGCGTCTTGATCTTGGTCACCCTGGCTTATGGTGGTGTGAGCTGGGGAGTGTGATGGAGTTTGTGCTGGTGAGACGTTAATCACGGGCGGAGGAGAGGGTGGTGGGGTAACTCTTTTCACCACTTTTGGTTGTGGTGTCTGTTCAGTTTGGAACTCCAACCTTCTCTTTCTTCTAATGGGGGGAAGGGTGCTTATTTTTCCTGTCCCCTGCTGTATGAAAATACGCTTTTGCGTATGGTCCAAATCAGTTGATTGTAGCTCTTCCTCAAACCTATGCTTTTGCATTTGGGAGGTTAGCGAGTGCTCTTCTGTATAAGAGCCTGAAGCTGGGTCGCTTGCAGTTTGTTTCGGCATCGAAACCCTGTCTGCGTGTTTTTTCGGCTCCGAGGTGACTTTTTTCTTTTTCGGGGCCGAAACCTCTCGGCGTCGATCTTCTTCGGTGCCGCTGTCTCGGCGTCGAGCCGTGTCCACACCGGCATCTCGGTGTCGAGGCTTGTCTCCAGCACTTTCTCGGTCCCGAGAAGGCTGCGTGCCGGTGTCTCGACCGGAGTCGGACGATCTCGGCACTGTTTGGGCCTTTTTCGGTGCCGACCGTCGGTCACCGAATTTATGGGTGGAGCCATGGCCTGATGGCAGTGGCGTCCCCTGGGCCTTGTAAATCTTCCTCTGTGTGGTTTTCGACGTCTTACTCACGGTTTGTGTATCGTCGAATCCTTCGGACTCTGAGTCTTGGATCGAGAAGGTACCTTCCTCTTCTTGTTCCTCGAACTCTCGGTGGGCTGTCGGCGCGGACACCATCTGAAGTCTTCTGGCTCGAGGTCTCGGAGTGTTTTTCGGGACCGGAACGCACGACAGGCCTCGCAGGTGTCTTCACTGTGCTCAGGTGACAGGCACAGGTTACAGACCAAGTGTTGGTCTGTATAGGGGTATTTATTGTGGCATTTGGGGCAGAAACGGAATGGGGTCCGTTCCATCGGCGTTTTTCAGCACGCGGTCGGGCCGACCAGGCCCCGACGGGGGATCGAAAAACTACCCCAAAGGGCACCGGAGCTCTTCGATCTTCGATGCGGTGTTGAATCTAACTACGCCGATCCCGAACGCAACAATACCAACGAAAATCTTCCGAAATTAGCTATCTTTCCGTTCCGAAACTCGGAGCGACAGGAACACGTCCGAACCCGATGGCGGAAAAAAAACAATCGAAGATGGAGTCGACGCCCATGCGCAATGGAGACAAAAGGAGGAGTCACTCGGTCCCGTGACTCGAAGGACTTCTTCGAAGAAAAACAACTTGTAACACTCCGGCCCAACACCAGATGGCGAGCTATTGCAAAACATGCGTATCTACAGCGACAGATGCCATTGAACATATATTTTCTTAGTTTATTTTAAGAACCACAGGTTCAAGATTTACAAGTAATACTTCAAATGAAAGGTATTTCACTTGGGTACTCTGAGAAATTTGAATAATCACAATAGCATATACAGTCTTTGTAAAAATGGCAAAAAGCTATTTTAAAAGTGGACACAGTGCAAAAATCAACAGGTCCTGGGGGAGGTAAGTAAAGGTTAAGTTTGCAGGTAAGTAAAACACTTACAAGTCTCAAAGTTGGGTCCTAGGTAGCCCACCGTTGGGGGTTCAAGGCAACCCCAAAGTTACCACACCAGCAGCTCAGGGCCAGTCAGGTGCAGAGGTCAAAGAGGTGCCCAAAACACATAGGCTTCAATGGAGAACAGGGGTGCCCCCATTCCTGTCTGCCAGCAGGTAAGTACCCGCGTCCTCGGGGGGCAGACCAGGGTGGTTTTGTAGGGTACCGGGGGGGGACGACAAACAGGCACAAAAAGTACACCCTCAGCGGCACAGGGGCAGCCGGGTGCAGTATGCAAACAGGCGTTGGGTTTTAGATAGAAAGTATTGGAGGGACCCAGGGGTCACTTCAACGATGCAGGCAGGCACAAGGGGTAGCCACCACCTGGGCTAGGCAGAGGGTCACCTGGGGGTCGCTTCTGCACTGGAGTTCGGTTCCTTCAGGTCCTGGGGACTGCGGGTGCATTGTTGGTTCCAGGCGTCGGGTCCCTTGTTACAGGCAGTCGCAGTCAGGGGGAGCCTCTGGATTTCCTCTGCAGGCGTCGCTGTGGGGGCTCAGGGGGGTCGTCTCTGGCTACTCACGAGCTCGCAGTCGCCGGGGAGTCCTCCCTGAGGTGTTGGTTTTCCGCAGGTCGAGCCGAGGGCATCAGGTGCAGAGTGGAAAGTCTCACGCTTCTGGCGGGAAACGTGAAGTCATTAAAGTGGTTTCTTTGTTGCAAGAAAGTTGCAGGTTGTTAAACAGGGCCGCTGTTCACGGGAGTTTCTTGGTCCTTGGTTGCAGGGCAGTCCTCTGAGGCTTCAGAGGTCGCTTGTCCCTGTTGGATGAGTCGCTGTTGCAGTTTTCTTCGAAGTTGGGAGACAGGCCGGTAGGGCAGGGGCCAAGGCAGTTGTCGTCTCTGTCTTCACTGCAGGGCTTCAGGTCAGCAGTCCTTCTTCTGGTTAAGGTTGCAGGAATCTAGTTTCCTAGGTTCTGGGGAGCCCCTAAATACTGAATTTAGGGGTGTGTTTAGGTCTGGGAGGGCAGTAGCCAATGGCTACTGTCCTTGAGGGTGGCTACAGCCTCTTTGTGCCTCCTCCCTGTGGGGAGGGGGGCACATCCCTAATCCTATTGGGTGAATCCTCCATCCACAAGATGGAGGATTTCTAAAAGTAAGGGTCACCTCAGCTCAGGACACCTTAGGGGCTGGGGAGTGGGGAGTGACTCCTTCTTGTCTTTCTAGTTATCTCCTGCAGCCTTGCTGCCAAAAGTGGGGGCAGTGGCCAGAGGGGCGGACATCTCCACTAGCTGGGATGCCCTGTGGCGCTGTAACAAAAGGGGTACTCTCCCCATGTGGCCAACAACATGTCTGGTGTGTGGCAGGCTGGCAGAAACTAGTCAGCCTACACTGGAAGTCGGGTATGTTTTCAGGGGGCATCTCTAAGACGCCCTCTGGGTATATTTTACAATAAATTGTATCCTGGCATCTGTGTGTATTTATTGTGCTGAGAAGTTTGATTCCAAACTTCCCAGTTTTCAGTGTAGCCATTATTGTACTGTGGAGTTCGTGTTTGACAAACTCCCAGACCATCTACTCTTATGGCTACCCTGCACTTACAATGCCTAAGGTTTTGCTTAGACACTGTAGGGGCATAGTGCTCATGCACTATGCCCTCATCTGTGGTATAGTGCACCCTGTCTTAGGGCTGTAAAGCCTGCTAGAGGGGTGACTTACCTACGCCACAGGCAGTGTGAGGTTGGCATGGCACTCTGAGGGGAGTGCCATGTTGACTTATTAATTTTCTCCCCACCAGCACACACAAGCTGTGAAGCAGTGTGCATGTGCTGAATGAGGGGTCCCCAGGGTGGCATGAACCATGCTGCAGCCCTTAGAGACTTTCCCTGGCATCAGGGCCCTTGGTACTAGGGGTACCAGTTACAAGGGACTTACCTGAGTGCCACGGTTGAGCCAATTGTGGAGAAAAAGGTACAGTTTAGGGAAAGAACACTGGTGCTGGGGTCTGGTTAGCAGGGTCCCAGCACACTTTCAAGTCATAACTTAGCATCAGCAAAGGCAAAAAGTCAGGGGGTAACCATGCCAAGGAGGCATTTCCTTACACTTTCTATACCTTCTATTTTGACTACAGAAAGTTTTAACTTTAATTGAAGGTTTTCATTTATGTTTTTTTTTTTTTTTTTTTAAACTCCCCAAAAAAGAAAACATTTTTAGCCTGTTTCTCAACATAGTCTGCATTGCTGTTTACACATGTATATATTATATTGGTATTGAAAGTATCTACTAAAATTTTATTTTTCATAGTTATTTCATACATATACATGTGTTTGTATATGATCCGGGGTCCCCGCACATGGGTGGGAATATTCAGTGTTTATGACTATTGATGAGGATCCCCTGGAAAAGAAATATCAATAGAGTAGAAGATTTTCCCCATATTGCTAAAGTGTTTGCCTTTCAACTTATGTTTCTGTATCTGTCATATGGGTGAAGCTAACTCTAGATAAAGCGTTGAATATTTAGCAGACAGCTTGCCATCAGCTCTCTGTTGGTCACTTCTTGAATGGACAAAATCATTCTGGCAATTGTCTGTAACATGGCGAGGCTCAACTTGACGCAATTTTCCATAGTACTAATAATGGTGTACCACACCCTTGGAACACGCATGTCAATCTTTAAATTAAGATATTTAGCCAAAGATCTACAAACCTTCTTTAGTGATTCAGTTGAAGCCTGATCTGCCACAGAGTACTCAGTAGCTATTTGAGTTGGTACAGAAGCAGCTTCACTATCTTATTAGAGGTGAATACTGTGAACTGTTGTTAGGTGCAGTAGTCTTCCACAACTTTGGTCTCCCAGGGGTCACAAATTTGTGCGTCCAGGAGAAGCCTTTCCTAAATAGAGACTTGAAGACTCAGCAAGAGAAAGAGGAGAGGACCACTGCACAGTGTCCAAACATATTGCTGACCTGGGAGCTAATACTTCCCTCCTGCAATAATATCAATGGAATTTTGTAGCATTGGTCCCTAATTAATCATGGATAGAAAATGGTACTGCACCCTCAGATAGTTCAGTTCAATTCAAGTACACAGAAAACACAACCTCACCAGATGGTGTTACGTAAAACAAGAAACACATGCTTTGTTTGGCATATAATTGGAAAATAAAATCTGCAACTAATGCACAGCTTAAAGCCAATCATCAACAATCTGAGATGTAGAAGGAGGCAAATCAATGTCTGAACCAGTGGAAAAAGGTAAAATAATAAAAAAAACAAAAAAAAAACATGCCTCCCAAAAAAGCAGAATCAGCAGGAGAAATGTATATAACGCCCAGCCTACCAAACAAAAAAAACAGGAAACTGGATAGGAATGGTTCATGACTACGAAGGATGTGGACTGAACATACATGAAAAGAAACAATACAGGTAGGGACCTGCTCAGAATCTTGCAGGGACAGCATCAGCTGCAGCAGCTTTTACTGTTCCTTTATGCGGCTGGGGTGAGAAGAAAGGAGGAAGAGAAAGTAAGAAGGGATGAGCACAACAAAAGAATAAGCAGCGATGGGAGAAAACAAAATGGCACAGAAGGGCAAAACAGAGATATGGATGGGAAATAAGTACTGAAGGGGAAAGAAAAGTAAGAGGGAGATGAAGAAAGAAGTAGAACAAAGGAAGAATTCAGGAATATAAAATTTTTAAATTGTAAAAAAGGGGAGTAAGGAAGAGGCAACTGAAAGAATGATTGGAATAAAGGATTGAAAACTTCGAAGGAAAAGCAAGAAAGGAGAAATAAATAAGAAAGAGGAAGACATTAAAGAGAATGAAAGAGGGAAACAAAAAGGAAAGGAGGAACAAGATGAAAGAATTAAGAAGAGGAGGATGAAGAAATCTACTGGTGAAAGAAAGGAGTAACAAGGGAGAAAGTAAAAGGACCCTGAATAGGGTAAGGGAGCTCAATTAGAGAAAAAGAAGTGTGACAGAGAATAGGGGCAGAAGCAACAGTAAATCCACAGGTCAGAATAGGTAAAGGGAAGCAAGAGGAAGAAAGGGAAAGGCTGAAAGACAGGGAAGTAGAGAAAAAGAAGAGAGAAGATGGAGAACTGAGATTGAAAAGAAGCTAAAGTAAAGGGAAAAGTAAGAGAAAGAAAGAAGCAAGGCAGAACAAGGGGAACAAGGGGAAAGTAGAAGGAAGGAAGACAAAAAGGGTGAACAGAAAGGAGGGGAAAAATGCAGAGGAATATAAAGGAAGAGGAATACAATTAGAGCCAGAAATAGAGTTAAGTAACAAGGGATTAAAGAACAGATGAGCAGAGAAAACACATATGGTAGTGGAAAGAATAGTTAATTTATAACAACAAGAAGCAAACGAGAAGGAATAAAAGCATAGTGAATTGAGTATTAAATGAACAAAGATAAATAGAGATGAACAGCAGGGAATGATTAAGGAAAAGCTGAAATTAAGTGTGATAGAGGAAGGGAGGGTTGATGGGACAGGAAAACGAAAAGAAGAGGAGACAGGTCAGAATGGTAAACAAGTACTTACCACTGATTTTGTTGATGATATCTGAAAGCCTCAGGATGACCTCTCTGCGTTTCAGCCTCTCCTGACGTCCGATGAAGAAGAGGTTCAATAGTAGAAGCAAAAAGAGTGCCAGAGCGTTCCCGATCTCAGACCCCTGACTTGGTGAGGGACAGGTGCAAAAGGTATTGACAAAATATAACTCTGTAAAGCCATATTAATAATTAAAGTAACATGAAACAGACGTTTCTTAGACTATTATCAGGAGACCATCTTTAAAACTCCCAGAACCTTGCAAGATTATTGCCCATATTTATCTAAGGCTTTTCTAAGTGTGTCATTCCCAAACAGGCATAACAATACGAACCTTTGCAATGAGTAAAATCTCAAAAGTTAAATTTATTTAACAATTATATACCCATCTCACAAAAGTTTCACTAACCAGATGAAGCAGCGTATACGATTCTCTGCAAACAAAGATCCCACAAATCCAGACTACAAGGGAAGGATCATCAAGACATTTACTACACAGAACCTACCAACAGATCCTTAAGTAATCCGCAAAGTACTATCAATTTATAGACAGACTGTAGGATTACCAATATTAAATAGGTCATCCCAAGGGCTGGACTAGAATACCTCTTGCCCCTAAATGAAGCACTTACCTGCCATCCGGCTGAGATCCATAACAACACAACAGCAACAGTACAGCCAGCAGCATTAGGGACGCCCCTGGCCAATGGAAGCAAGAGGAACGGTTTTCATGGTACAGGAAACTCCTCCTTCCCCTCCACACATCCTGAAAGGGGAGCAGAGATACTTGGTGAGAAAAAGAAGGCAAATTCACATTAAACTAAATTGCAGTGTACCCCGGAGAACAAGCCACCCAATCTGGAGGCTATGTCAGATACTCTGTAGAACATTACCTCTCTCTAAGGCACAAGCTCAGAAAAGATGCTTCACTCTAAATTCCAACAAAACAGTAAAGCTCTTAATCTGGACAAAATACACACAATCAGCCAATCACAATAATAAGGAAAGGTTGTACATTTTCCAAAGACCAAGTTATTTACCTTTGGTAATGATTTTTCTGATAGATTCTTTTATATAGAGCAGAGTTTAAAAGAATGGCCATCAGAGCGCTTCACAGAAGTGTTGTAATACATAATCACTTAAGGTTATTACATTGCATTTCTTAGTGCAAGTTAGAAAGGTACATAGAAGCAAGATAGGCAGTTTGTGTTCTAGACCAAAAGTGGGCTAGACACTGCAGAATGAGGGCCTCTGGACAGTCACCTTGTTGCTAGGCGGGTAGCAGCCCGCCTCCATAAAGACACCATAGGTTCATCTTCTACCCGTGTTGTCTGGAACCAGAGATCCATATCTCAGTTCCCATGGAGTCACATCACATCATACCAACAGTTCAGGTCGGCTCACTGGCACATATTTTCTGCAAGGAAAGGTTGCTTTTGTTTGAAACATTGAGCGTGCTTCCAGGTAAAGTTCCTGGTTAACAGCAATGGCAAAGGGCCATTTTTTCTTCCAACATGGCCTTTGCAAGGCATGTACACATTCTGCAGAGAGGCTAGAGGTCAACACAGCCATTGTCAATCCAGACAATTAAGTGATCATGGCTGGTAACCTTGCATATGGTGGTCACTAATGTAATATTTTCTGAAATGTGCATGACTAATATAATTAGTAGCTCATGATGATTTTCATTGAACATAAGTAGCTCTGGTGAGTGAAAAGGGTGGAGACCCCACTGGCCTAGAACAGCAAAGAAGATACAGTACAAACCTGTTTCAATTACATAAAACATGATGACTTCTCCAAATGCCAAGCCACTTGAATTAACTCTGGATACCAACTCACCCGCAAGGAACACACTGCCAAAAACAAATAATACTTGGTACTAGCTTTCTCTTCCAAAGAGAGTCAAACTGTTTCTTTAGAAGGCGACTTCAAAACTACTGTACAGAACTAATGTTCAAGCTCTCGTACTATTGCATCTGCATGGCAGTAATACCCGGTTCCACAGCCTCACAGACGCCATACTGGCACCCCCTGGGTGCATCCTACACACCGCAGCATGTGTAATCCAGAACCTGAAAAAATGTAATCACATTTCCCTCATCCTGATGGAACTTGATTGGCTCCCTTTGCTGCACCATCTTCAAAACCAGCTGCCTCATTTACAACGTTGACTGAGGGTGACAGAATAGAGGGATTTCTTTCCTCCTTACTCCCTGGGCCTTCCTTCCTAGCCTCCCTGGAGGACCAGAACACACAGGGATTGCTGAACTGTTAAACTATTTTAAAACAACACAGCAAAACATGGCAGGTTAAAGCTGGAATAGCTGATAACAACAACACCACTAACAATCCGCAACTTATTTTGAAGATAAGCTAGGATCTCTGATGTTTCTCAGCACGCCCACAGACAGCATACCTTCAGAATACAGACTAAAAAGTGTAAAAAACAAAAAAAACAAAAAAAAACAAGACATCAAGCATTTTCTATTTATGCACCCAGGATCTAGAACAACATCCCTCTATCCACCAGGACTGCCTCAAGACTGCTTCAATTTAGGAAAGAGTTGAAGACTCACTACTTTAAGGAACAGTACTTTACTATGCACTAACCGTCCAACAGGAGGTTATGATAAAGTAGAACCACCCTACTGGATGAAGACTGCCTAATACACTTAATAGGGGAAGTCTTTAACAATGTCACATTGCCCGAGTAAGAAAGGACTGCTTTGAAAGCAGTTTGGAATTCGAATGAACCCTAACTTTTTCAATTCGTTGTGGCTATGGGCCACAAGGATCTGTGGAGGCTTTGACACCTTTGTGTTAAGCAATGCTCCTATTACTATGAAGCTCATAAGACCTTCTCTTGAGTGAGATTATGTCTTTGTTCCTGGGACAGAACACCTGACAAAAGAAGATGTTGATCCTGAGGAATCTCAGACCACTCTCCATCTGGAGGGGACATTGGTCTGAGGCCAGATACTCAAGCAGAGAGGCCCCTAAGCAGTAGTATCAAAAGACCACACAAAACGAAACTCAAACAATATTTAGCAATGTCACATAAACTATATGAGGTGGTTGACAAGGCTGGCCGCCTTCTTGCCTGGGTTATTAAGAAGGAAGAGGCAGCTTGTTTGGTGGGGGGAGATGAAAGAGAGCTGGGGAGTGATTAAAGGCTCAAGCATGGAGAGGGTGTGGCTAACAGCTGAGGAAAATGGCTGTAACATAACGAGGCTCCTCGAACCTATCAGCCAGACCCGCTATTATCTGGCTCTTGATCTGGCACCCGAGGCCCACCACCACACACTGAAGGTGCAGCGACTTGGGGCACCACAAGAAGCAAGTGACCATTGCCTCTGATGAAGGCAGCCAGCTACTCCCCAACGGCCTACACCTCAACGGGTGGTCATGCTTTGCATGGTGGCACAGCCAGCCCTCTGATGTACCTGGCCTGCACATCAGCAACTCTCAACAGCGCCCCTACATGCCAGCGCAGAGGTGCTCAGAGCCCAGCAATGTGAGGGAGCTGCTCCCCATTCACAGGCCGTGATGCAAGGCCTCCAGGGGCTTACCCCGGCAGCGATTGGAAAGAACAGAGAACTTTATCTTCCATGTGGAGACTACAGTGAGAGGCCCATCGTCGCAGTGGTGACCCGGAGCCCCCTGGTATGCTAAAAGGGGCCTTGGGCAATAAATCCTTGAGACTGCACCAGCCGCCCAATGCTACGAGTCCGAGCACGTCCACAGTGCCCTTCTAGCCAGCTAAGTCTAGAAACTGTCTCCCTACGCTATACAACGCCTATCATTCCCACTGCTAACTTCCCCATGTCACGCTGCTGGTAATACCTGGGGGCGCCCTTTCCACTACCCACTGCAGGAACTCCTTACACAGATGCTATCAAGGGGCCCGGGTGCCTGAGCACCTAACAAGGAGCTAGGACCTCCTTCCACCACTGGAGTGTCCCCTGTCGATGAGTAAACTGCAGACCCTGGCTGGGGCCACCCTAATCACCTAACAATGTGATGGGCCCGGCCCCAGGTAGGAACATTCAGATCTTGCTATGACCCAAGGCCCCACACTGACCACCGGCATCCACACCTGAGCCACACACCTCGACTGACATCCTGGTGGAGAGTGGCTCCGCGGTGATCAGACCTGATGGCCTCAGGGCAACCACACTAGTAGGGTCCCCTGGCAGGCGGTGGAGACGGCATCATTCGGTTGTCCCCCCTGCCCCAACAGTCCAAACCAGAATTCCCCCTGAAGACAATCATGACTGGTGGCAGGGGCACCCGGGTTACCCATCAGACAAAAGAACAAGTTAGTTACCTTCGGTAATGCCTTTTCTGGTGGATACACTAGCTACCTGTGGATTCCTCACCTAAAGAATTTTCCCCTCGTGCCAGGTTTCGATGCAAATTTTCTTCTAGCTCTGCACGTCAATGAAGACGTCACAATTGCCCGACTCCACGCGACGCCGTACGACGTAATCCAGGTACTAAAAAGCCCTTGATGTGCAGACGTCAGTTCCCTTTTTTCCGTGCCTTCGAGTAATGGTTTTTCTTCGAGGCTACCAGGGAGCTATAGTTTCACTCCGGTGTAACTATGTCGCAGCCGAGGAAGTCGGGTTTTAAAACCTGTAAGCAGTGTGGAGGTCGCATGTCGGTCACGGACCCACATGAGAATTGCTTGTGGTGCCTTAGTTCCGACCATGAGGTCGAGTCCTGCGGTTCTTGCCAACGCAACAATCCTAAGGCCCTGAAAGAACGGGAGGCTAAGTTGTTTCTTGCTCGATCTAAGAAGAAGCAGGAGAAGCATCATCATAGAGAGTCTTTTTCTAGATCCTCGAAGTCTCATTGGCGCCATCGGGACTCTCGGCGCAGACATGGCTCACGGCGCTGATCGAGCAGAGATCGCTCCCATTCCAGGTCTTCATTGGCTCGGCGCCGACCGGCGTGGGAGATCAGCCCAACTGTGACGCCTCCACCTTCAACGACTTCAGCTTCACCGACGTCTCCACTGTCAGTGTATGAAGTGGATCCGCTTCAGGAGCCGAGGGCTTCTCCGGAGCAGGAGATGCCTGGGCCGTCATCAGCTTCACTTCCGGCGCCGGCTCCTCAAGGTTATCCGGCTTTCCTGGCGCCGGACACAGACCCCGCAGCATTTCTAAATGCTATGTTTAATATCTTTGCCACCATGGCGCCTGGAGGAGGGCATGCGGGTCCGTCAGGTCCTTTGGCCTTTGACATGGGTGCTCCGGCTCCTTACAAGCCGACACCCTTTATGCTCTTTCTTCCTTCCGGAAGTACTGCTTCAGCACTGATGCCTTTGGCGTCGCCCTGAAGACCGGTGACGCCGACGACGTCCACTGTCCCAGCGCCAATGGATTCACCACGGATCCAGTCGACCTTAAAGATGCCTGTGGCACCAGGGGATCTCACGTCGGATGGCCCCGAGGGTAACTACAAGACCGGGGCCTAAAGTACGTAATGCTGTTCCCAGCATAGCTATGAGTGGCAGTGGAGTAAAAGACCAGGTTCTGTGTTTCGCCCGAGAAGACATGGGACTAGCTTAACGGATGGAGAAGCGCCTGGCTCTCAAAACCCTCCGCCCACCCTCGCTGTTGAGGGAGGAAACCAACGGCATCTTTATCCAACAAATATCCGCCATCTCCATCGCCAGACTTCGACTCACCAAATCATTAGGATGCAGGAGGTCCATGGCTTACAGACTCTCAAGATAATGACTGAACCAAGATATCCTCTACCTAGAGCCGTATAGGCCACAATCGTGCTTCCTGATATGCAGCACTTGACTCTTCCTGGTTGCAAAAATGTGTTCTAAGGGTTGTGCCACTTAAGGTGGGACCACCTCGGCCGCCCTTGTTTGCTTACACACCAGTTTGGGCTGAAAGGCACTCTGCAATGCTGTGTGTGTGTGTGTGGAGGGGGAGAGGAGGTGGGAGTTCAATACCCGTTATGCAGGATAGCAGGGAGGGGGGAATGATAGTTGGAGAACAGTTTTTGCTTAAATGTTTATTTTATGGTGTTTATGTTCAGAGAGAGAGCGGGAACTGTTCCCCGGCCACTGGGTCTTTGACCATGATCCCTCTCACACAACACTTATGGATAGGTCACCCGGAGGGGACGGTACCAAGTCACTTTACACATAAAAAGGGCACTGCACATACACCTAAGATAGAGTTCCTGTCCTGGAATGTTAACAGCCTAGGCGACAAAATCAAACGCAAATTAGTGCTGCAATATATTAAGTGCTAAGCCACCGATATTTTACTCCAGGAAACTCACCTCTTGGGTAATGCAAGTGACAGATGGGGCTACAAAATGTTAACACACTCAGGGTACACCACTTGCTCCAGAGGAGTGGGGATCCTGATTCTTAAGTCCCTCCCTCTCACAATTCACCATAAATTAACAGACAGATACGCCCATTATGTGGCGTTCTCTGGTACATGTGGAGGAACCACAATTAATGTCTGCTCCATCTATGTTCCTCCCAGTCTCCACAATTAGCCTTTGGCTGATCTTAGCAATCTCCTTCTCCAGATACCCACTGGTACACTTTTAACCTAGTGCTTAGCGAGGAGTGGGACTGGCTGCCCCCACGACAAACACCGCACTCGCGGGTCCCGCTTTCAAGCTTCCTCACGCCATTCGGCTGAACAGATCTCTGGCGCACCCGGCACTCCACCCAACAACAATTTACATATCATTCAGGGGCACGTGGCTGCCTTTCCTGAATAGATTACCTTCTCATCCTGCAATGTCCCCCTCAATCCTATTCAAAGGTACAACACCTAGCCTGGGGTATCTCCGACCACTAGCAGCTACCCTGGGGCCGGGAACACACCATTCTGGTCAGATAATACGGGTTAAACTCTGGTACCGTAGACTTCCTCCACTCAGGAAGGGTACCATAAAAGCAACCAACAACTATTTTGCTGAGAACACTGGCTTGGTGCAACCACACACAACTCTATGGGAAGCCTACAAAACGATGATCAGGAGGCAATGTTTGCCCTTGATCGTGGGTCATAAAAAAAGAGTAGCGAGCCAAACTCGAGGCCATAGATCGAGATCTAGACAACCTCAAAAGACACCTTCTCCTACAGAGCCCAACATTTGATATCACCCCCTAAAGTTAAAACAGAAAGAATCTAGGGACATATATGGAGGTTGCCATGGCGAGCTACCGAGCAATGCAATACTGCCTCTACGAGACAGGGGACAAGGCTGTGAAGCTACTGGCCTGACTGGATAGGAGAGTCCAGGCACATCAATGGGTACTGATGATACGATCTTCTACTGGCACGTTCACTGATAACCGCCATGAGGCGGCGGAGACCTTCGCCACCTACTATGCTTACCTCTACCCCCTGACGATAAACACCACTGAACTCGAGGCAAGGGAACTCTTGGCAGATATAAACCTCCCTACATTAGATCCAAAAGACCAGGCCCTCCTTGAGGAAGAAATCTCTGAGGCGGAAACTGTACAAGTCACACGAGATCTATCCTCTGGCAAGGCCACTGGTCCCAATGGCCTACCTGTAAAACTTCATAAACTCCTGGAAGCGTAACTGGCCCCCTACTTGCGGCACATGTTCCAAGACTCCAACCGATCAAGGATTCTACCTGAAGATCAATGCCTGGCTATTATAGTGGTCGTACATTAAAAGGATAAACCCTCGGATGATTGTGCCTTATACCAACTGAACTCCCCTCCTCAACACTGAAGTCCTTGCGAAGATCCTGACAAACTTCTTAATCAAGGTGATTACTACTTTAATCCACTGGGACCAAATGAGCTTTATGCCTGCTCATAGCACCACCTTGAATTTGCGCTGCTGCCTCTTTGGGGTCCTCGGACAGGTCAGGAGCATCCCGGAGGATTCGCTGGTACTCTCCCTCGATGCCAAAATGGCATTGAAAACCATTGAATGGCCTTATTTATTTGAGGTACTAACTAGACTGGGATTCAGCCCTCAATTCACGAGCTGGATCAAATTGCCCTATACTCAACCACTGGCCCAGGTTAGGGTAAACGGGGTGATTTCCAAGACGTTCCCTCTCGCCGGAGCACCAGGCAGGGCTGCCCCCTGTCGCCGCTGATCTTCACCTTTACATTGGAACCATCAGCGCCCTGGGTAAGACAGAACCCACTTGCGCGGACGACCATATCTTCCTATATGCGGATGATATGCTCTTTTATGTAACAGACACCAAAATTACACACTCCAGACATACACAGATATTAACAATATTTGGTCAATACTTGGGTTATACCATAAATTGGAGTAAGTCAGTTATATACCCACTCCAGGGCACGCTACCTCATCTACCATGAGACTGACAGGGGCAAGTGGCTGTAAAAAGCTTCAGCTACCTGGGCATATTCAGTACCAAAGACCTAGATCTTTATTACAAAAAAAAACCTCCTGCTGCCATTGACAAGACTGAAACAGGACATCAAGCACTTTCGTTCCATGTCTCTCTCACTTCTACGTAAAGCAGCCCTTTTTTAAAATGATGTCCCTGCCTCATTTCCTATATGTCCTACAAAACTCGCCCTACCCCATGCATGACTCCTATTTTAAGGCTATCAACTCAGAGCTCAGATCACTGCTTTGGGGCGGGAGCCAGGCCAAAACAGCTCTGCACAAACTCACCAGGAATTGGTATGATCGGTACATAGCCCTTCCGGGCCCCACACGAACCTGCGTGGAAAGATACCTCATGCAACCATCAGGCTACTTGAGGGCCCTATACAGCCCCCAAACATGTCCCTACATGAGTGGCCCCACAGCCACCGTGGCCAACATTTGGCAAACTACTCTCAAAGCATTAGGCTGGACTAACAAAATAACTGCAGCGACCCCCATTGGGATGCGGCAACCTTGGGCTCTCAGCCTGGGTTCGACAAGTGGGATTTGGCAGGCCTCTCCAGGGTGGGAGACCTATGGGCATACGGGGTACTCATCCCCTGGCCAGACCTTCCACAAGAATATCACACAGGTGTGCCATGAACTCATGGCAGTTTTGGCCAGGGGGCTCTACCCTGCATGAAGCCTCACCTTTGGAAGACCGACTACTCAACAGACACTTCCCCCAGAAAGCGACCTCCCTAACCCATCGGAAACTGATTAACAATACTCCAGACCCCCTGACTCTCTTGAAAGACAAATGGGGAAATGATTTAGGTGATGTAGATGATGATGAATAGGCAGAGGCCTTAGCACCCTCTCAGTAGATTGCCATTAAAGCAGGATTCCACCTAATATAGCTTAAAATACTCCACCACAGCTACTACTCCCAGTCCCTATTATTGAGAATAGGCTGAGGAGTGTGTGTGAGGGGGGGAGAGGGGGGGTGGGGGGGGGGGTTTGGGGCTGCCATCATGGATGTGGGCATAGTGGCACATTCTATCATACTCTGTGGGCCTGTCCTATAATACAAACATACTGGGCAAAGGTGATGGACTGCATGAATACGGTAACTGGAAACACTCTCATGGCCTTGGCAAAATGGTACTTCCTAAACATCTGGGTGAGACTGCAGTGCCACGCATGTCACAGTTATGTTGATCATTGGGGCTCATAGTGGCCAAATGGAATATTCCCAGGAACTGGGGCTCAGACACACCACCACAACTCAGAGACTGTGAGAGAGCCACGGACTGGATTAAGTTAGCAGAGCGAGTCGTATATGAGAGCCAGGGGTGTCCCCTTAGATGTTCTAAGATTTAGGGTCCCTGGAAAACCTAGATGGGTGGCATTTGCACCAACATCGCTCCCTCGGACCCAGCTCAGACCCACCTGGGTCCAAATGACCCTCATGGAGCATTCAACTGACTTGTGGACATGGGACAGAATGGGAGGGGTATTGCAGGCCCTACACAGCCCCAGTCGCTTAAAATCATTGTTTTACTTAGATTTTCTGTCTCCTGTGTTTTGAATTTCAATAAAAAGATATTATAAAAAAAATACTCAAGCATGGAAATCACGTCTACCTTTGGGAAGTATGACATTGCCTTTTACGAGGCAGACACACTAGCTGAGGAACGCACTATACAGTTCCTAGAAGCCCTGAAGCCTTGACATCTTCAATCCAACTCATACCTTCAATCCAATACCAGACACCACTTCCTCCTTTATCTCACTCTTGCAGGTTCCTGTTTTCTCCTTTTGTGATGTTTTCTTAATCATTCGCTTCCTTGTTCTTTCTCCTTGTGCTTTCCCCTCCTTTGCATTCTGGAAATTGATGAGGAAAAATATGTGCCGGTCCACAAGAATGAGTGCTGATGGCACCCGCTATCCACCACCAGCTGAAATGAAAGAACTGTTTACAGGTACCCTAAACCTTTCACTGAATGTTTAAAGCATGGGGTACTTGGCAGATGACCTGCTATCAGTACTGCCTTCTTAGAAAAAGGGGGTACTGGATCACAGGGTTTTGCCCAATCTGTGTCTGTGGTAATTGTGATGGTACATATTGGAAGAGACTGATTCTTATGAGCCAGACATTTCAATAATCAGTGAAAGAATTAAAACACTGTCAAGAGCTCAAATATGATTTTAGTATTTCCAAATTCACTACAGTGGTATAACATTATTTGATCAGACTTAACACTTGCTTCTGGACCCTTTACATTTAATCCAAGCACACAAAACTAGATGAAACAAAACTATGAAGAACAAATACGGTAATGGCATCCTAATTGGCTGGCAATAAATGTACACACTGAGGAACCATTGGTGATAATTTTACTTGATGCCTAAAAGGCTTCTGATTGTATAGACTGGCCTTTTCTATTTCTGACAGTTCAGAGGCTTGAAACTGGACAGATTGTTGTGAGCTGGGTGGCTCTTCTGCATTATGAACACATAGCGGTAGTCACGGACAGGGAAATAGTACAACATTCATTTCCACTGAAAAGGGGCACAAGTGTCCCCTATCACCACTCTTACTTACACTATTTAATGAGCTGCTGGCATGGCAGGTAAGGTCTCATGAGGAAACTAAAGGCTTTACAGCTTACAGTTCAATGGAAGAAAAAATCTCATTGTATGCAGACCATGTCCTTCTATATGTTGCACAGCCCTAAACTACTATCCTGAGGATCATTCAGGTATTTTGGGATCATGGTAAACATAGTGGGTGTAACTTAACCTGTAGAAGTCCTTTATCTATAAACAACCCGAGTGGAATATGATGGGAGACCTGCTTCTAGGATCAAGATCATACAAGATGGTAGAGATGTATATAACACTGAAGAGAGATGCGTTACTTGACTAGAACATACTGCAAGTATTGGCAAACCTTCAGACGGAGGACCCTACCATTAATAATACCTTCCTATTGTTAGATAAGGAGATATCGGCTCTGTTGAGGGGTGGAGGTATCCCTAGAATAGCACATAAAAAGACTATGCAGATCTGTCTACAATGAGGAAATTGCCCTGCTGGATATAATAGCTTATTACTGGACTACCCACAGTATATCACTCAATGGCAACCTATCCCCCAAGGTGGTATGCTAGAAAGGTCGACTATCGCCAATGTACTTCCATTACATGTATGCAGGTAGGGTTAGGAGCAAACTGCTGCAGACTACCTAGACATTGTTAGCTGCATGGGAAAAGTTCACTTGTTCTTATGGTAGAAGAATAACATTACGAAGGAGACATTGCTGTGGGAGGGGACAATGATGAAAGAAATACATAGACTGAGTGGATGTATGGCCTTGGATCAAATAGTTATAGCCAAGTTAAGGGACACAATGGAAGAAGATGGTATAAAAACATTGGTGCTCTTGTGTCTGGCTGGGCCGAGGCACAGACACACAACCATAACAGCTGAGATACAGCCTCCACATGGATGAAATCGGTTGGCACACATCAAAAATGTGATGTTTACAGGAGCTGGGGGATTTCACCCAATATAAAGGCCTCAGTAATAATAGGCTATATGAGCTGCAGATGCTGAGGTCCAAATGGGAATAAGATATAGGGATAATGAAGGACATACTGGAAGACAGCACTAATGATTCCTAGAGTAGTGGCAATAACATCTTTTACAAAAACAGGCTGTGCCTGGTATAGTTGAAGGTTCTTCAACTACATACAGTTCTTCATTAGGACATACTATAACACCAGTCAGCATTATGAAGTGGGATAGGTCCGCTCACCGAATTGCATCAAATGTGCAACAGAAGAAGACACTTTAATACACATGAATTATAGCTGCAACAAACTGTAAGAGAAGCATACTAAGTGACCTGGGGCAGATCTTAGAAAGTGAGATTCTGCCACTGCCATAATTTGTAATGTTGAGAATTGCTAATGATGTACATTTTCCACGTTCCAGATGTCTGCTATAAATGATGGGTATGGTGGTAGCAAAGAGATTTAGCGAAAACACTGCACTCCACAAGAAATCCCACAAAAAGAGTATGGCAAGCTGGAATTGATATCTACATGGGAGCAGAAAAAATAATGATTGAGTGGATGGCCTCATAAATTTCACAAAGTCTAGGTGAGCTGGGTGAAACATTATGGTCTGGGAAATAAGACCAAAATGGGGACTGTTAGAAATTGGGTTTTTGTTTGGCAGTCAGGTTACCCTCTGTCCAAGCAAGAACCCTCACCCTAGTCAGGGTAAGTCACACACAATCCAAAATTAGCCTGTGCCCACCCTCTGGTAGCTTGGCACGAGCAGTCAGGCTTAACTTAGAAGGCAATGTGTAAAGCATTTGTGCAATAAATCATACAATACCATAATATAACACCACAAAATGTTTAGAAAAATATATAATATTTATCTGGGTATTTGCAGGTCAAAACGATCAAAGATGCGATATGAATTTGTAAAGATATCAATAAAAAGTGATATAAAGTGTCTTAAGTCTTTAAAAAGCAAACAAAGTCTCTTTCAAGCACAAAGTACCTGGTTTCTGGTGGAAAATCTCCGCAAAGGGCCGCAGAAGAAGAGATACGTGGAAAAATAGTGTGTGGGTCGATTTCTCCCCAGCACACATGGACTTGCGTAGTTATTTTTCACGCGGGGAAGTTATGCGTCGTTTTCCAGCGCGCGGACAGTCTCTTTCTATGGGTTGAGGGGATTACCAGATGTCCCGGGTCTGTGCGTGGATTCTCCTGCTTGTTTTCCGGCTGCGCATCATTCCACAGGGCTGTGCGTCGAAGTTTCGCTCTCACGGCAGGCGTTGTGTCGATTTCTCATCTGGAAGTCGGGCGGCGTTGTCCTTGCGAGGCCGTGCGTCGAAGTTCCAGTCGTCCCGAAGGCGTTGCGTCGATCAGCGTCGGTGTGCAGCGTTTTTCTCGCCGCGGAACAAGCTGTGCGTCGAAAATTTCGGCGCACGAAGCGTCCAAGTGAAAAAGAGAAGTCTTTTTGGTCCTGAGACTTCAGGGAACAGGAGGCAAGCTCTATCCAAGCCCTTGGAGAGCACTTTTACAGCCAGACAAGAGTTCAGCAAGGTAGCAGGCCAACAGCAAGGCAGCAGTCCTTTGTAGAAAAGCAGACAGGTGAGTCCTTTGAGCAACCAGGCAGTTCTTCTTGGCAGGATGTAGTTTCTGGTTCAGGTTTCTTCTCCAGCAAGTGTCTAATGAGGTAGGGCAGAGGCCCTGTTTTATACTAAGTGGGGGTGACTTCAAAGAGTGTCTAAGAAATGCACCAGGCCCCATTTCAGTTCAGTCCTGTCTGCCAGAGTCCCAGAAGGGGGTGTGGCAGTCCTTTGTGTGAGAGCAGGCCCTCCACCCTCCCAGACCAGGAAGACCCATTCAAAATGCAGATGTATGCAAGTGAGGCTGAGTACCCTGTGTTTGGGGTGTGTCTGAGTGAATGCACAAGGAGCTGTCAACTAAACCTAGCCAGACGTGGATTGAAGGGCACAGAAAGATTTAAGTGCAAAGAAATGCTCACTTTCTAAAAGTGGCATTTCTAGAATAGTAATATTAAATCCGACTTCACCAGTCAGCAGGATTTTGTATTACTATTCTGGCCATACTAAATATGACCTTCCTGCTCCTTTCTGATCAGCAGCTGCCATTTCATCAATGTATGAGGGCAGCCCCAATGTTAGCCTATGAAGGGAGCAGGCCTCACAGTTGTGTAAACACGAATTTAGGAGTTTTACACTACCAGGACATATAACTACACAGGTACATGTTCTGCCTTTTACCCACACAGCACCCTGCTCTAGGGGTTACCTAGGGCACACATTAGGGGTGACTTACATGTAGAAAAAGGGTTGTTCTAGGCTTGGCAAGTACTTTTAAATGCCAAGTCGAAGTGGCAGTGAAACTGCACACAGGCCTTGCAATGGCAGGCCTGAGACAAGGTTAAGGGGCTACTGAAGTGGGTGGCACAACCAGTGCTGCAGGCCCACGAGTAACATTTAATCTACAGGCCCTAGGCACATATAGTGCACTCTATTAGGGACTTATAAGTAGATTAAATACCCAATCATGGATAAACCAATCAATAATACAATTTACACAGAGAGCATATGCACTTTAGCACTGGTTAGCAGTGGTAAAAGTGCCCAGAGGTCAAAAGCCAACAACAACAGGTCAGAAAAAATAGGAGGAAGGAGGCAAAACGTTTGGGGGTGACCCTGTCAAAAAGCCAGGTCCAACATGACCCCCTACCAGCCTAAAGCCAGGGGAGAACAATCACTATCCTGATGTACTTCCCTGTTTGAGGCGACAGAACAAGGACCCAGGCCCATAACAGCAGGGGCATGCTGCAGTTCTTCGCCTTCCTGACTCCAATTGGATCCCTCTGTCCATACTCTCAGGGCCCACTAAGCCAACCCATGGGGAACCTTTCTCCTTAACTGTGGATCCCATCTGTGCAGCACCTAACCTTACTTTGCTCACAGATGTATCCCAGGAGCAGGATAGTACCACCAGGACCAACACAGTGGTGTTGCCCACTCTACCCCCGGGGTGTGACACTTGTCCCCTCCCCAGGTATAACTCTGTCCACCCGGACAGCAACCCACAGTGGTTACTGACAGCTGCCAGGGATGAGAGCCAGGCCCCAGGCCTCTCAAAGCTCTCCCACCACTGTGGCTGTGGAGAGTGGGGGGTGGTAGCCCCAGGTGCTGGGCACCCTTTAACCACTCTCCCTTCCACCAGGTCAGGGATGACAGCCTGAACCTGGTCCTCACCTCTGGGGCTCTGTACCCTCCCTCCTGGAGTGGTACCCCCAGAGTCCAACATGGTCAGGGTGCTTATAGAAGTCGCCCTGTACCATTCCTCCACCAGTGCAGGGCTGTTAACCTGCAACTGGCCCTCCAACCTGGGGTCTGTACCTTCAGGTTGGACTAGGGCCCGAGGTGAGGCTCCCCTCCCCCTGCCCTCCCTTCTGGGGTCCAGCACCCTCCAACTAGGAGTGGCCTCCTCAGAAGACAACATGGTAGGGGCACTGTTATCAGTAGCCCCTCCCTCCAGGTCCGGGGGACACCCTGAACCTGGCCTTCCAGCCCAGGGTCTATACCCTCAGACTGGATCACTGCCTGGCAAACCAGGACTTTCTGGGGGGCACACCTGCCCCCCACCAGGTCAGAGTATAACCTCTGCACCTGACCATCCAACCCAGAGTCACCACCCTGAGGTTGAACAATTGCCTGACAGGCCAGGACTTCCTGGGGGGCACACCTACCCCCCACTGGGTCAGAGTTTAACCTCTGAACCTGGTTCTCCAACCCAGGGTCACCACCCTGAGGTTGGGCAATTGCCTGGCACACCAGGACTTTCTGGGAGGCACACCTACCCCCCACCAGGTCAGAGTTTAACCTCTGAACTTGGCCATCCAACCCAGAGTCAACACCCTGAGGTTGGACAATTGCCTGGCACAGCAGGACTTCCTGGGAGGCACACCTATCTCCCACCAGGTTAGAGTTTAACCTCTGAACCTGGGTATCCAACCCAGAGTCACCCCCCTGAGGTTGAACCATTGCCTGGCATACCAGGACTTCCTGGGGGGCACTCTTACCACCCACATAGGACACACCGTCCCCAAGGGCCACACAAGAGCCTGGTTGGCGCAGGTCTCCTGACCTCTGCCAATCCCGGCAGAGTCTGGGTCTCCCCCAAACCAGAAACGGTTTCACCTGGGTCATTCCTGGGGGGCTCTGCTCTCAGGGCTGACCCCTGACTCTCCAGGTCCTCCACTGAGGTCCGCAACCCCCTCTCAACCCTATGTCTTGACTTCTGCACCCCCTCACTAGAAGTGGTACTGCCAGACACCAGAACTGTTGGGATGCTGGCTACAGTCACCCCCCCACGTTCTTCTGACACTGCGGGGCTTCCCTCAACAGGTGGCCCTACAGTTCAGGCTAGGCTTCTCTCCTGGTGTTCCCTCATGGAACCCTCTAGGACCTGAGACCTACCTGGGACACTACAATCCTCTCCCACCTCACTTGGTTGGGAAACACCTAGACCACTCCCTTCAGGAGCACCCCCAAATGCCTCTTCAGATTCTCTGGTACTCACCCAGAAGTCTGTCTCCATTGTAAGCTCCCTGGGGTCAGAGAACTCACACTCCACCTCGTGTTGGCGTAACTCTGGAAAATAAGGACCAGACATATGCTCTCCAGCAATTACATCACTCTGCCCTTCACATGTATTAACCACAGTACCCTTCACCCAACCATCCAGTGACTCAGCCTTGAAAAAGCACTCTACATCACCCTTCTGAGACTGGTGAGACAGTATCTGACTGTCCCTGACACTCAACCCACACTCTTCTGGGATGTCTCTACACTCTATATCCAAGACATCCACCAGGGGGGAACCCTTTTCTCTGTCACTCTCTGCTAGAGCCAGTAAAGTGTCCCTCCCCCCAGTAGGAATATGACTCCCTGTGCCAGTTCCCCAATCCTTCTCAGGGACCCTGTGCATAACGGGAACTACCTCATACCCTTGAACCACCTGGGGTGCGTCAACTCCCTTCTTCAAGTTGGGCACCACATTCCTGGGCTTGTGCCCTTGTTCAGCAGTACTGGATGCAAGATTTTTGCTGCCACCATCTGAACTGGACTCAGCACTTCCGGTCTCCAGTTTCAGCTCTTCACAGCCCAGCTCTTGAGCTGCAATCCTTTCTTTTTCCAGGGCTAAGAGTCTTGCTGCCTCAACCCTTTCAAGATACTCCTCTAACTGTTGCTCCTGCTGCTGTTGAGCTAGGAGCCATTCATCTCTCTCTGGTTCTCTTTCCTCATCTGAGTAGTCTTCCTCCTCATGTGAGCAGTCCTCCTCCTCATCTGAGGGGTACTTAGTCATTTGGTTTCTTGCTGCCTCTCTTTCTGCCCATCTTTCTTCCCCCCAGACTATGTAGTTATGTAGCATTTCCATCTTAGTAGATCTCCTTGATACAGGAAGGCCCCATTTTCTGCAAAGCCTCCTTAGGTCAGTCTTAGTGAGGTGGTCAGTAGGCACAAAGAATGAGTAGGTAAGCAATCTCATTATGATAAGGTCTTACCGACAAAAAACAAAATCCACAGTCCAAAATATCAATAGTATATCCAGGAGGACATCAGAGAACCAAAAGCAAAAAGATGAAAAATCAAGTTGACCTTCAACTGTGGGTAGGTAGTGAAATACTTAGCTACTGTATGTCACTGCACAAACACAAGTCCTATCCTCACCGCTGATAACCAATGTTAGAAATGGGGATTTTGGTTGGCAGTCAGGTTACCCTCTGTCCAAGCAAGAACCCTCACTCTAGTCAGGGTAAGTCACACACAATCCAAAATTAGCCTGTGCCCACCCTCTGGTAGCTTGGCACGAGCAGTCAGGCTTAACTTAGAAGGCAATGTGTAAAGCATTTGTGCAATAAATCATACAATACCATAATACCACAAAAATACACCACACAGTGTTTAGAAAAATATATAATATTTATCTGGGTATTTGCAGGTCAAAACGATCAAAGATGCAATATGAATTTGTAAAGATATCACTGAAAAGTGATATAAAGCGTCTTAAGTCTTTAAAAAGCAAACAAAGTCTCTTTCAAGCAAAGTACCTGGTTTCTGGTGGAAAATCTCTGCAAAAGGCCGTAGAAGAAGAGATACGTGGAAATAAGTGTGTGCGTTGATTTCTCCCCAGCACACACGGACTTGCGTCGTTATTTTTCACGCAGGGAAGTTGTGCGTCATTTTCTGGCACGCGGACAGTCTCTTTCTATGGGTCGCAGGGATTACCAGATGTCCCGGGTCTGTGCGTGGATTCTCCTGCTTGTTTTCCGGCTGCGCGTCGTTCCGCGGGGCTGTGCATCGAAGTTTCGCTCTCACGGCAGGCTTTGCGTCGATTTCTCCTCTGGAAGTCGGGCGGCGTTGTCCTTGCGAGGCCGTGCATCGAAGTTCCGGTCGTCCCGAAGGCATCGCATCGATCAGCGTCGGTGTGTGGTGTTTTTCTCGCCGCGGAACAACCTGTGCATCGAAAATTTCAGCGCATGAAGCGTCAAAGTGAAAAAGAGAAGTCTTTTTGGTCCTGAGACTTCAGGGAACAGGAGGCAAGCTCTATCCAAGCCCTTGGAGAGCATTTTTACAGCCAGACAAGAGTTCAGCAAGGCAGCAGGCCAACAGCAAGGCAGCAGTCCTTTGTAGAAAAGCAGACAGGTGAGTCCTTTGAACAGACAGGCAGTTCTTCTTGGCAGGATGTAGTTTCGGGTTCAGGTTTCTTCTCCAGCAAGTGTCTGATGAGGTACGGCAGAGGCCCTGTTTTATACTAAGTTGTGCCTTTGAAGTGGGGGTGACTTCAAAGAGTGGCTAAGAAATGCACCAGGCCCCCTTTCAGTTCAATCCTGTCTGCCAGAGTCCCAGTAGGGGGTGTGGCAGTCCTTTGTGTGAGGGCAGGCCCTCCACTCTCCCACCCCAGGAAGATCCATTCAAAATGCAGATGTATGCAAGTGAGGCTGAGTACCCTGTGTTTGGGGTGTGTCTGAGTGAATGCACAAGGAGCTGTCAACTAAACCTAGCCAGAAGTGGATTGAAGGGCACAGAAAGATTTAAGTGCAAAGAAATGCTCACTTTCTAAAAGTGGCATTTCTAGAATAGTAATATTAAATCCGACTTCACCAGTCAGCAGGATTTTGTATTACCATTCTGGCCATACTAAATATGACCTTCCGGCTCCTTCCCGATCAGCAGCTGCCACTTCAACAATGTATGAGGGCAGCCCCAATGTTAGACTATGAAGGGAGCAGGCCTCACAGTAGTGTAAAAACGAATTTAGGAGTTTTACACTACCAGGACATATAAACTACACAGGTACATATCCTGCCTTTTACCCACACAGCACCCTGCTCTAGGGGTTACCTAGGGCACACATTAGGGGTGACATATGTAGAACAAGCATTTACAATGCAACGGGTCTCGCGTTTGCTCATGTTAGAGCTGATCACGTTGTAAACTCCTAACCCGACTTTTCACCTATCGGGCAAAAGTGCATTTTTGTACGTAACCCGAAAAAGTGAAATCAAGTATGTAAAGCGCTCGACTTCTGCCAAGCGAGATCGCGCTCGTAAATTAGAGAAAAAAAAGTCCACGAGTCCGATGGAAAACAGCGAGCCTCGCATGTTTTCTGTACTTGGTCGCTGCGCTCGAGGAGGGCTAGCCACCGGAAAAGGCATGACATATGCGTGCCTTCGACTAATGAAAGCAAGCAGATTTTATTAGGGAAGCCCACGAACCAATAAAAAACACTGACGTGAAGTTGACAGGGCTCCAAGCCCTTTTCTAAATACAAAAGAGTATCGCTGCGATACGCATGCGCAAGCGCATGCAAGGCAGGCTCGACCCTAAAAAGGGGAGTTCTAGGCTTGGCAAGTACTTTTAAATGCCAAGTCGAAGTGGCAGTGAAACTGCACACACAGGCCTTACAATGGCAGGCCTGAGACAAGGTTAAGGGGCTACTGAAGTGGGTGGCACAACCAGTGCTGCAGGCCCACTAGTAGCATTTAATCTACAGGCCCTAGGCACATATAGTGCACTCTACTAGGGACTTATAAGTAAATTAAATAGCCAATCATGGATAAACCAATCAATAGTACAATTTACACAGAAAGCATATGCACTTTAGCACTGCTTAGCAGTGGTAAAAGGGCCCAGAGGTCAAAAGCCAACAACAACAGGTCAGAAAAAATAGGAGGAAGGAGGCAAAAAGTTTGGGGATGACCCTGTCAAAAAGCCAGATCCAACAGGGACCAATTGTGATGATGAGTGAAATGAATGGGATGGTGGTGTTGACCCCAGTTAATCTAAACAGCACAGCATATAGATTTCAATGTGATCTGTAATTTATTCTTGACTAAACGAGGACTGTAAACTGCTTGTCTAATATGATGTACTAATGGGACATAGAAATGCGAGTCTTTATTACCTGTGTACTGTTCAACAGGTGTTAAGATTTTCAAATGGTTTAATAGAAAAAAAAAAGAAATTGAGAAACAAGCCTATTTGTCACCAAACAAGCGGTGGTGTGGGAATCTAAGTTGAGGTAAACTCAGGCTCCCCTCATCCCATAGTGTATGAGAAGGGGATGGAAGGCAAAAATTGAATAATAACTAGGCAGTAAAAATAGCCTAGCTGGCATAGATCCTAAGCCTGACCATCTGACTGAGCAACTGGATCATGTAAAGAAGCGGGTGGATGACCATGACGCCTGTTTTGAGCAGTTGGAAGCACGCACGTCGGAGTTGGAGTATGGGCACCGCGGAGACGGAGAACAATTGCTGCGTGTGGAGCGTGTACTGGAGGTGATCCGCAGCAAGAACGAGGACTTGGAGGCTCGGTCGTGCCATAGTAACAGTCGCATACTCGGCCTCCCGGAGTCGACAGATATGGGGCGTATGGAGGACTATGTTAAAACCATGCTAGCTGAGCTTTTCCCTGGTGAGCTCTCCCGGATGCTGATGGTGGAGAGGGCCCACAGATCTGTGGGACCTCATCCGACACCGGGTATGCCGGCACGCCCTATTATTGTACGTTTGCTGAACTATCGAGATAGGGACACCATACTTAGGCTGGCCAGAGAGCGGAGGCCTGTGATCTATAATAACACTGAACTGAGCATCTTTCCTGATTATTCTCCTGGGGTGCAGGCGGCACGTAGTGCTTTCTTGCCAGTCAAGCAAACTCTGAGCCAGACCGAAGCTAAATACTCCCTCATTTACCCAGCTAAACTGTGAGTGCAGCATAAGGGCAAACTGCATTTCTTTACTGATCCGAAACTGGCTGCTAAGTTTGCTAAATCTGTCCCTAAAAAGGTGTCGTTGGAGAGCCCGAGAGACTCTGGTGGAGAGAGAGATGCCCTGAGTGACAATGACTAAATGTCTCTTATTGTTCGGGGCCCGGTGGCACTCCTTGAGTCCTTATGGAGAGCAATAGGTCACTGTTATAATTGTTCATGTTGGCTGCTCTACTATATACCCTGATAGTGAGTCCCCTCGCCCCTCCATCCCGCTCGGGATGGTGTTTTGGATGGCCTGGCTCACTTCTGCTGGATGAGTTCTCTCACATTGTTTTATTATTATTTTCTGGGATGTACATTTAGTGATGGGAGGGTCAGTAGCACTGAACAGTTTGTGGGGTCAACATGGGTGGGGAGTGGCAATGTTCTGCTTCTGGCTCGTTTTCTCTATTCTTCTTCCTCCCTTTCTGCTCTTCTTCATGCATGCTGCTGAAGCCTTAACTGTGATGGTTTGGGAGGGTGTGTACTTTGATTGGATATAGAAATGGCACAGAAGAGCGTGACGCCTGTGCGCTGCCTTACTTGGAATGTGCGCAGACTGAATGACGGGCGCAAGATGAGACTGCTGTCTGCCTAGATGCAGTGCCATGCGATGGATATTTGCATGCTGCAAGAGACCTATTTGGTCGAGGCAACAAAAAAACAGATAAAAGGTGGCTGGATTGGAGAGTGTCATGTTGCGATGTATTCGCGATATGCTAGAGGGGTGGCAATTTTGCTTCGGAAAGGGCTACAGTGGCGAACCAAAAAGGTAATTGCGGACCCTAATGTCCATTATGTCATGCTGCGTGGCACATTGCTGAATAGAACTTGCTGACTAGTATTGATTTATGGCCCTAATACTGATGAACCTGAGTTCTTCGGGGAAATGTGGCGGTTGATTGAGTCATTGGGGAATGGGCCTTAGCTGTGGGGACAGGACTTCAATGTGATATGGGATCCTGTGGCGGATCGCGAAAGCCTGGCTCGGTGGCAGCATGTGGCGGCTGCCAAGGTCCTATCGCTTATGATGGCTGAGGCTGCTTTAGTAGATATATGGAGGGCAAAACACAGAATTGCCAGGGAGGGCACCTGTGTCAATTATGTTCATAGTAGTTGGTCTCTCACTGATAGATGGCTTGGTACCAGGGATGTTGAGCTCTGGACGCAGTCGATTGCACATATGGTGCGTACCCTGTCGGATCATTTGCCGGTCCTGCTGGAGCTAGCTGTACCCGGGGACCCAAACGTGCCTTTATGTGGCGGCTGCCTCATGGTGCACTGCGTGACCAGGTATTCAAGGATGAGATCCGTGACGCTACTGTTTATTACTTTGCGGAGAATCGGGGGGGTCAGTGACCTCGGCTGGAACCCCGTGGGAGGCTTTTAAGGTGGTGATTCAGCATATATGCCTCTCTAAACAGCATGGTGTGCTGAAAGTGTTGAGGTGGGATCTGGTGGATCTGGAGGTTTAGCTTGTTGATATGGAAAAACATTTAGCTGTGGACTGGTCTGGGGACCTTCTGGCTGCCCTGAGAAGCACTATGACACAGTATGAGGAGGGGCGCTACGTGAGGTCTGCTTTCTAGGGAGACATGCCACAGCGAGGAGATAATGCGAGGGGGAGAGGGATGGTCGTACACTAGCAAACATACGCCGTAAGCCGTGGGCAAGTAATTATATTGTTTAGCTGTCGGATTCGACCGGTGTGCGGTTCACCGGCACTGAGGAGATCAGGAGCGTCCTCACTGACTTTTACGCAGACTTATATGTGGAACCTCCTGGGTTGGACTGTGCGTCAGCCAATGACTACTTCTCAGAGATTAGTCTGCTGTGGTTTGAGAGTCTCATAGGTCATATCTAGATGCCCCTTTTTCGGTGGAAGATGTGATCCAGGCTATTCGTATTCTGCCGGGCAATAAGGCACCTGGGCTGGGCGGCCTGACTCCGTCCTTTAAGGAATATGCTGATATCCTTGCGCCGCACCTCTTGGAGGTTTATGCAGAATCCCTTGAGACCAGGGTCCTCCCTGCTTCAATGCAAGAGGCTCTAATTGTGACTATCTTAAAACCCGTGCAGTTGTGATTCATACCGGGCACTTTCCTTAATCAATATAGACAATAAGATTCAGGCAAAGATGATAGCTGCTCGTTTTCAGCCTTTGCTTCAGACTCTGGTGCTGCCAGATCAATCTGGCTTCGTGCTGGGCCGCTCTACCTTGCATAATCTCCATATGTACTTTGCGGTAGCTAGTACAATTGACCCTGAAGTCCGTGCGGCGGTGGTGTGTTTAGATGCCACTAAGGCCTTTGACTCCCTGGCATGGCCGTACATGTTTGCCCTGCTGGCTCGGGTGGGACTGAGCGTCAGGTTTATCTAGTTGATCCGCTTCTTTTACTCGGAACGCGCTTGAGACAACACCACAACCATAGAGGACTAGCGTTTCGACAGCGTCCAATATTAATTTCCATGTATGCGGATGACATTGCTTTGTATGTCCGTGATCCGCAGCATCACCTCGATGCACTGCTGGATGAAATAGTGTGTTTTGGACATTTTTCCTATATCACCATCAACTGGCCCAAGTCGGTGGTGTTGCCTCTCTCTGAGGCTACGGCGCGGTTCCCCTCTGAAAACCCTATTGGCTGGGCTGAGGACCTGGGCACTATTTAGGTGTCTGGCTGAGCAGGGACGCAGCAAAGCTTTGATCCGCAAATTACAGCAAGGCTATTACGTGGCTAGAGGACAAGGTGGAGATGTGGCGCTCACTGCCGCTTTCACTCACGGGTTGCATTGTGATAGCGAAAATGGTCATTCTGCCCAAATTTCTATATCTGTTTGTCAATTTACCTCTTGTCCTTACAGTGAGCTTTCAGCAGGGACTTAGGTCTGCACTGATAAAACTGGCTTGGGCTGGTGGGCAGCCCAGAATATCAAGGGAAAGACTGACACTTCTGTTGGAGCTGGGAGGTTTAGCTGCTCCAGACTTAGGGCTCTATTATCACTGGGCGCAGGCACATTTTGCACATTTTTGGCTCCGCCCCACCTGATACCTGCCAAACCTGGCACCTGAAAGTGATAGCGTGTGACCGGATAGATTACCACGGGTGCTTGGGAGCACGTTTAGACCCAGACCACGTGGGGTGGACACCGTGACTTGTACGGCAAGGGCCTGGACTGCGCTGTTGTGCCGGGCCAATGTGCATGAGCCTTTTGCTCCTGCGATGCCAGTGTTGGATGTTGTGGATATGCAGTTGTCAGGGGATACCCATGTGAGTGAATTTCTTCGTGAGTCGAGCTTAACCACCTTGGGCACTTGGTTTTCTGATGGGCTGGTTATCTCCTTGGAGGTGGCACTTGGCGATGGGCGAGATACTGCGCTGCACCGGCTATATGTACTTAGAATCGGCGCAATGCTTTGCGCACGCTTCCCCTGTTTTCCTGAGATGCCGCTGGTGTGCCGAGCGCTGGAACTAATGTATCAAACACAATCCCTGTGCAGACTTATTACCAAGCTCTATGCTTGTATGCAGAGAGAGATGCCTGAGACTGAGATTAAAGCTAAGGTGCGCTGGGAGGTGGACATCGGCGAGACCATTCCTGATGAAGTGTGGCGAAAATGCTGCGCACATATGAGGGTGCTGTCCCCAAATCACAGACTGTGCCTTATTCATTTTAAGTTCCTAGATTGTTTGTTTTATTCACCCTGTAGCTTGCGCGGTATGGGTCTGCGTGCTGTGCTAGATGCAAGGCTCCGGATGCAGACTTTTTGCATCTCGCGTGGAGCTGGATTGCTTGCCGCGCATACTGGACAGAGGTGCTGCAGATGACTGAGGCGATGACTGGTCTTAAACTGCTATATACCCCTAAACTAGCCCTATTAGGCTATGTGGAGGAGATCCCCTCCGCTCATAGGAGACTAGTGGGACTGCTGCTATTGCTGGCTAAGCGCAGAGTCGCAATGTAATGGGGGCATAGTCGTGCTCCATGTTGTCATGAGTGGCTGCAAAATGCCTCGTTCTGTCAAGAACGACTAATGTTATATTGGGAACTGATACCTGAGGGATCCCGGCCGAGAGACATATGGGCCCCCCTGCGCTCATTCTTGGAGTCTGAGAATTTGGTGACGTCGGACAGCTAGCGCTTTTCCTTGTGAAAACAAATTACTATGCTTTCCTTCCATGCTATCCATCACAATCTTCAGTTCTACTGGAACTTGACGGCTGCATTGTTTCTCTGTGCTTTCCTCTTTCATTTATATCATTATTCCCCCCTCTAGTCTTTCTCTGTCTTCTTTCTTCTCGTCATCTTTCTGTTCTTAGCTTTCCGCTGTTTTATGTTTTTGCATTCCTCACTGTGCTTGTCGGGAGGCCACAGGACATCGGTTTGCTATGCTGCATTTTGTGAAATCCTGTCTCCACTTATTACTATATTGTACGATGATGCATGCATTTGTTACTGCCTAAGCTTTAATCAGTGCATAAGATGTAAGTGTTGGCCTCCCAGATGGGGTGCAATGGTTGTGTTATTATAAATGCTTAATAAAAATATAAACAAACATTTTTTTTTAAAAGCAGGAAACCATACTCAACTAATCCATAATCAATGACTAAGGCCCTCATTATAACCCTGGTGGTCAGTGACCGCCAGGGCTATAGTGCCGGTAGTACAGCCAACAGGCTGGCGGTACTGCCAGCCTTATCAAAACCGTGCCACTTCCACCACGGTAATATCGCTGGGACCGGTGGTATACCGCCATGGCAGTCCCAGCGGTCAGAATCCGCCAGGGCAGCGCTGCAAGCAGCGCTGCCCTATGGATATTGACTCCCCTTACTGCCAGCATGTCCACGGCGGTAGACACCGCCATGGGAAGGCTGATGGTAAGGGGACTCGGGGTGCCCCTGGGGGCCCCTACACTGCCCATGCACTTTGCATGGGCAGTGCAGGGGCCCCCAGGCATAGCCCCATTGCACATTTCACTGCCCGAATTTCAGGCACTGAAATGTGCAACGGGTGCTACTGCACCCGCTGCACATCAGCATTGCCGCTGGCTCTATTACAAGCCGGCTGCACTGTTGATGTGACTTTTCTGCTGGGCCAGCGGACGGTAACACTGTTACCATCCGCTGGCCCAGCGGAAAAGTCAAAATAGGGAGCCAGATATACCGCCAGCACTGACGGTATACTGGCGCCCGCAGCCTCGGCGGTCTCTACAAAAGACCGCTGAGGTTGTAATGAGGCCCTACGTCATTAGATAACGCTTCTAAATTTACACTGTTGAATTATGTTAAGGAACATCTTGACTTTATGGGGAGAGAGAATTGCTATCACAATTCACTGTTATTGTCTAACATCTCTAAAAAACAACTAAAGTTTTAATTTCTCACCATGAGCTAAGGCAAGAAAAAGAGATAGGAAAAAAAGAGAAACTGGATATCATCCCGTGGTTACTACCAACACTATGGAACCAGATCTTACGTTTCCATTGTCCCGTACACCGAGTTATTATTTAATTAGGTTTAGACTTGGTGTTTTACACCATTTAGTTTCTTATCCAGGCTGTACCTATCATGACTCTTTTTTATAGCCTTGCCCATGTGACTCAATAACGTTAGTCCTTGTTACATTTTCTTTTCTTTTGCAAGCTATACTTTTCTCATAGGAAAAGGTTCTTTATCCCATTGTTAAAGCTTATGAATTAGGCGCTGTAGACCAGCCTGATTTTATTTGCAGCATATTTTCTGCTGTATGTCTAAGGCAATTAGTAGGGAAATAATTTGGTTCTATACATATTGTTTGAATTATAGATCTGTGAACGTTTGCATGTTTATAAATCTAAAAAACATTTTCTAATAATGACAGGGTTTTATGGCATTCCTCTATATGCTGTGGTACTATAAAGTTTCATTTTAGCTGTGCTTTATTGTCTTGAATCTGTCTTTGCTGATCTTTTTGACACTAAATGTAGCACCATGCAGATATGCTATGTTTATGGTTTCTGGGAAAGAAACTACTTGGATTTTATCTATTAAGTTTTAGAGTTTTGTCTCAATTGTTCTGTGTTTTGTTTTTATACTATTTTTATAATTTTAAATTGTATCTTTTATGGTTATACTTTCTGTTACTGAATAATGATTTACATGACTTGACTCTGGTTTTGTCACCACATCACAATATACGCCTGTCGTTTGTTCTCTTTTTTCTTGTGACTTTCACATTAACTTTTCCTGGGGTACTGATTAGATCTACACAATTTTGTACTATATTACTATTCTTTGACATATTGAGTTGTTAAGGAAAGCTTTTTTCATAAAATGTTCAGTGTAAACAATTTCCCTGCGAGCTCATTTTACCTTCCTATAACCTTACCCAAGCTTACAAGAGGTTATTGGCTTACCCTTATTTGCTTTTTTGTGAATTGTGAAATAAAGCAGTAATCTGGATTCAATGGGTTTTTGGAGTACAGTGCCACTGCACCATCTGCACATAAGAAAGCTATGGCCTAGTGTATGTGTAGTGGTTTAGGCTAGGGACAGGAGAAGATGGAAAGGCATGTTTCGGTTGGGAGGGGGTAGAAAAGAACATAGATTGCTAGGTTGGTTGTTAGGAAAAGGACAGGACCGTAAAAGAGCATACTTTGTATTTCAGAACAGGTTTTAAGGGCATGAAGTAGGGAGTGTAACTGCTATACTGCATAATTCAACAAATGTTTAAAGTAAAGTCCAGGACCACGAGTGGCATGTGAACGTAGATATAATGTGATTGTGCAGTGTTGTGGCTAAAAAGTTAAAATAACATGAACAGAGATTATAAAGCTTAGAAGTAGAAAAATACAATGAGGTAGTTGGGGTTTATGGTTGTTTACAAATAATACAGGTGACAAGAATCGCAAAACGTTGTCTCTAGTTCAAAAGCATAGGGGAGTGAGAAACGTGGAGCACAGGCAGGGGAGGAAGGGGAGAAAAGCAGAAAAGTTGAAAGTTGTGTACTGGCAGGAATAGAAAATGAAGGGTTGATGTTTTTAACATTAAGTTATGTGTGTAAAAGGAGAAAACAGAGAATGGGGAAAGGAATGCACTCTCATGGGTGCTTTTACAAAAAGGAAAAATCTTCCCAAAAAGGGAGACCCTTGTGGAAAGATAAAGGGAGGCAATCGGAGACACTGTAAATAGACTTTGCTCCAAGGGATGGACAAACAGCCAGTGGGTGGGCTAAAATAAATAAAACCATAAAATAGAAAGCAAGATAATAAGTGACAAACTAAAAAGCCGATGATAAGGAATTGGGTGGGGTTGCTTTCCAGGTCACCTAACACCACAGCTGCAATAAATGTTTCACAATCAGACAGCTGTGTTCTCTGTCAGGCTTTGGGCTGAAAACCATGCCTATTTAATGTTTTATCTGTATATAGCAAAAAGATGTCACTTGCGTGAAGGGCTAGGATCACCATAAAATACATATGATTAAAAAAAAAAAAAAAAGATAATACTAGGAGAATTAAAAAAGGTAGAACATGCTTTATCGAGTTGGGATGTGGATTAAAAGCCTCTGGATTGAATGCTCTGCCACCCAAGAAATAATAAAAAGAATGTACGTATTAATTTATTTTTCGTTGAAGGGTTTTGAGACTTCTTAGTTTGTGGCGTGTATGAGGTGTAGGTTCAGGAAGTGCATAGCTATGAATGGTTCCATTTAATAAGTTAAATTAAAAAAGGTCTGAATTCAGCCTATTTTGCAAATGTGCACTGAAGTTAATTTTATTGTTTTCTATTTTTAGATGTCTTAAAGCTCCTGCATGTGGTAGGGCATAGACCTTGTGAAAAACATTATTATGATTGGATGGCGTAACATATACACACTATATAACTTATTTTAGGCTTGCGCAGTAACTAGCTAATGCAAAAGCGTGTGTTGTGGTTATGCAGATAAAATTAAGAATGTACACATTGTCAGCGGGGTGGCACATATGTGTAAAAAGAACCACCAAATCCTACGAGACATAATGCAAAGGGGGATCTCATGCGCTCTGTGCCACACTACTAAACAAAAAATGAAAAGGTGTATGGTGGAGTGCACTGATTGGAAAGTGGATGCAAGAGATTTAACAACTGTGGTGGTGAGGGAGTGGTGGGGGTCAGTCAACTGGAAATCGCAGAAGCTCAAATACACTAGATAATGCGTACAAGTGAAAGTGAACACGTCATTGCCATCAGAAGACTTTGCCAATAGGTTTATGATGGGACAATAGTGAATATAGGTCTTTTTTTTCATATAGTCATTCTTTTTAAACTTTGTTTCTGTCTTATGCATTTGTGTTTTTAATATTGGTTATGTGGGGGCTGCTTTTAGAGTGCTGGTATGTACCTTAATCCTCCACACTTTTACTTCTCTCAACTATCCATACCATTGAGCTTACTTTTACTTCATTTCTATCCCCAACCTTTAACATTACCATAATGCTAACAATTTGCTTCATTCTATTTTAAAGTTTAATTATATTAAAAAATATATCAAACTGAAATATTACATGGCATTACAAGTGCTCTTACCCCAATCCCAAGTGAAGGAAATACATTCTGGTAATCAGAATAATTTACCTTACTCTAGCACTACCCTTCTTTCAATTCCCAAATTAAATTAATATTAATGTTCATTATTGCTAACTTTACCTTTCAAAGTACCCCCTTATTATTATAATCGAATATTAGCCCTAAAACAAATATATATATTAAATTATCATCATTTGTTCCATATTTAATGAATCCTTACCATATCTCTTGGTGGAATTATTATTATTAAAATACCTTTTCACACTCTAATCTGAACCTTCACCTTCTATTCTACTGACCACATTATTAATTTAGCTTTAAGCAATAATTTCCAAACCAGCCTTGACTACAGATATTGTTTTAAAATTAAATCCAAAACTAATTACAGTGCTACTTATCTGAACACTAATTTAAAGAAATTACATTAATGTAAGTGAGAAGTTAGTCATTTTCTTCAAACCTACCTGTAAATAATACTTACCCTAAAAGTTGTTTTTGGCTAAGCAGTGGCAAACTCAGGATCTGCAAGGAGGCTTTTACAGCACCATCATGGATTTGTTTGCTGCCATGTGTACTAAATGTGTGTAAGTAGCTACTAATTAGGTAATACACATTTTTAAAATGAAAACCTAATTCTAAATCATTTTGCATTTATGAATTCTTTAAAAAATGGTTGTCTAAAGATTAATCTCTTGTTTGATACCGAGAGCTGGGAGTGGTCTCAGTGCTGTAACGGTTACTTAGTACCAAGATGACTTGTAAGTAGTTGTGTGCTTTATAACATATTGGAGTAAACATTCCGTGAATTGGAGGAGGTGTCAGTATTCCTCCATAAATATTTAACTGAGTGTTAATGTGCATTTCTTTTTTTAATGTTTGCCGACTTTACAACCTCACAAATAGGATATTAATTTGCATAAATTCGTGATTTTTTTGTCTTCCATAATTTCATGGGCTGCAGAGTGTTTAATGCCAGGTCTGGTGGCTCAGTTTATTAATGTATCCACAGCAAAAATCTGTGGTTGACCTCATGGTGACAAGTTCTAGGCTCAGCTGGTGCACTCGTCTTTTCATCCTTCTGGGGTAATAAAAGGAGGACCTTTGAGTTAGGTAACAAATATTTTTTAGTTAAAGCAAGATGTCCGTAGAGGTGAAAGTGTACCCCAAGTAACATATTATGTTAATCCTCCATTTAATGGGAGAATGTTTTACCGTGGCTTTCACAAAAAAGGCTGACCTAAACCTCATGACATTATTTTATTGGAAACATATAACCTATTGATTATATAGTTAAAAGTAAATGTAATTTGAGCACTTCAATTTCTAATGCTGCCATAAAGTCTTTTAGGAAGAACAAATCTCAAGCATTAAGTGAGATGCCTCAAAAAAGGAAGTAAAGTCTAAAGTTGCTGAAATTACAATAATTGGCATACCATTAATCGATAACAGTGCATATACCGGAGATAATGTAATCTGAGACAGCGACATCAAAATAGTATGCAGATACGCCAGCTAAATGTTGAAATTTAAGCAGAAAGAATAATAAGGAGCTTACGTCTTAAAAGATGAGTTTGGTAAAAATTAAATTTGCAAACTGGGAATCACCCAAGTCAACCATAAAAATATGAACATGAGCTTTGCTTAAGGTAAAACTCAGGAAATACTTTAGAGGTAGAGTTGAAAGTAGCTGATTGTGAAAGCGGGCAAGAGGAAGACTTGATTGCTTTAAAACAATTTCAACCACAAGCCAAGTTGGGGTCAGCAACACAAATCGTTTGAGAACAATAGATAAATATGTTCAAGTCCAGATAGGTAAACCAAAAAATTGAAACATCAGGAAACATATTGTCATTGCAATACAAAATGAACAAAAAAGTTGTCAGTTTTATTAGTTAAATAAGTACTTAAGAAAGCATATCTGGCAACAGTCAAATGTAGACATTTTTAGTTTGTCTTGCTCATCTATAGAGGACAGGGACATTGACAAGACTAATTTTCAAGTCGGGGTTATAAATAACAGTACTAACCAGAAGAACGAGTTACTTACCTTCGGTAACGACTTTTCTGGTGGATACATTAGCTACCTGTGGATTCCTCACCTCATGAATACTCCCATGGCGCCAGCATTCTACGGAAATCTTCTTACTAGTCTCTGCACGTCGACGAGGACGTCACTGTCTCGCACGCGACGCCGTCTGACGTCATACAGGCAATAAGAGGTCCTCGACGACGTGCGGACGTCAGTACCAATCATTTTTTACGTGCATGAGAACAACCAGGCAATGCAATGAAAGAACAAAGCAACATCCATTATATTGTAAAATTACACCACATTGTATGAATAACTGTAAATCTTTTTTATGTACATATATATATATATATATATATAAAACTCTTTCTTTTAAAAAATATATACACACACCAAGTATATACATAAAAATATATACACATATACCCATATATATATATAAATATATTATATATATACATCTATTGCACCCTCAAAGATCAAGAGGAGCGCACTCAAGGATTACTTGGCAAGACCATAAAGGCAACGGGGAGGCGGATGGGACCGTGAGGAATCCACAGGTAGCTAATGTATCCACCAGAAAAGTCGTTACCGAAGGTAAGTAACTCGTTCTTCTGATGGATACAACTACCTGTGGATTCCTCACCTCATGAATAGAGTCCCAAAGCAGTACCACGCCCGGCGGTGGGTGCCTAAATGGTCAAACCAAGAAATCCTGCAGCACTGACCGTGCAAAATGGCCGTCCCTTCTAACCTCAGAATCTAAACAGTAATGTTTTGCAAAAGTGTGAAGGGACGACCAAGTTGCGGCCTTGCAGATGTCGACCACAGGAACACCTCTGGCTAAGGCCGAAGTGGCCGACTTAGCACTGGTGGAATGAGCTCTAATGCCCTCAGGAGGATCCTTCTTTGCCAAAGAGTAACATATTTTAATGCAAAGAACAACCCACCTGGATAGTGTTCTCTTGTGGACTGCCTTTCCTCTCCTCTTGCCCACGTATCCAATAAACAGCTGATCCTCCAGCCTGAAATCCTTTGTTCTATTGATAAAGAAGCTCAACGCTCTCTTTGGATCCAGACGGTGCAGTCTTTCTTCCTCTTTGGAAGGATGAGGCGGAGGATAGAACGTGGACAAAGTAATTGCCTGAGCCAAATGGAAGGGTGAAACAACCTTCGGGAGGAAAGCAGCCTTGGTCCTCAACACCACCTTATCCCCATAAAAAGTTGTATAAGGGGGTTTTACTGATAAGGCCTGCAACTCACTCACTCTCCTTGCTGATGTTATAGCTATCAGGAAGACTGTTTTTAAAAACAAATACCTTAAGGGGCAAGAATGCATAGGTTCAAAAGGGGACCCCATAAGGAAAGTCAGGACTAAGGACAAATCCCATTGCGGCATAACGAATGGCTTTGGAGGATATTGATTTAGAAGACCTTTCAAGAATCTGATAACAATAGGGGATTTAAATAAAGATGGTTGGTCTGGAAGACATATGAAGGCTGACAAGGCCGATAAATAACCTTTAATGGTAGCCACTGCACAACCTTTCTGCGCCAGAGATAGAGCAAAAGACAAAACGTCCGATAGATGAGCTTGTAAAGGATCAATCTGCCTCTCTCCACACCACGCAACAAATTTAGACCACCTATTAGCGTAGATAGATTTAGTGGAGTGTCGCCTGGCCGCTAATATAACATCCACTACCTCAGGCGGGAGAGAGAAGGAACTCAGGTTGCCCCGTTCAATCTCCAGGCATGTAGGTGCAGACTCTGGAGGTTGGGGTGTAGAACCTGCCCCTGCGACTGCGAGAGGAGGTCTGCCCTGAAAGGGAGACGGAGCGGCGGGCACGTTGAGAGTTGGAGAAGGTCGGAGTACCACACCCTCCTTGGCCAATCCGGAGCTATTACGATTACTAGAGCCCGGTCTTGGCGAATCTTCCTCAATACTCGAGGAATCAAGGGTATGGGAGGAAACGCGTAAAGCAACTGGCCGCACCAGGTCATTTGAAACGCGTCCCCCAATGCTTCCTGCATCGGATACTGAAGGCTGCAGAACAACGGACAATGCGCGTTCTCTCGAGTGGCGAACAGATCTACCCGAGGAAACCCCCACTTCTGGAAGATTAAACGGACTTGATCTGGATGGAGACGCCACTCGTGGTCTGCCGAGAAGTGGCGACTGAGACTGTCCGCACGCACGTTCAAGACTCCGGCCAGATGGTTTGCTATCAAGCAAATCCGATGGTCCTTTGCCCAGGACCATAGTCGAAGAGCTTCTCTGCAGAGAAGGTACGACCCCACTCCTCCCTGCTTGTTTATGTACCACATCGTGGTAGTATTGTCCGTTAGGACCTGTACCGACTGACCACGAAGGGAAGGGAGGAAGGCCTTGAGAGCCAGACGTACAGCCCGTAACTCTAACAGATTGATGTGAAAAATCTGTTCCTCTGGAGACCAAAGACCTTTGATCTCCAGATCCCCCAGATGAGCTCCCCACCCTAGAGTGGAAGCATCCGTTATGACTGTGGCCACTGGTGGCGACTGCTGGAACGGTTTTCCTTGTGAAAGATTGTTGCTTGCAATCCACCACTTCAAATCCACAGCAGCATCTCTGGAGATCTTGACAGTACCCTCTAGATCCCCTCTGTGTTGAGACCACTGCCTTCGGAGGCACCACTGAAGAGCCCTCATGTGCCAGCGAGCATGTGTGACCAACAGAATGCAGGAGGCATAAAGACCGAGCAGACGAAGGACCTTGAGGACTGGAACTACCGCTCCGTTTCGAAACATTGGAACCAAATCCTGAATATCTTGAATCCGCTGAGGCGGAGGAAAGGCCCGACCCAATGTCGTATCCAGTACTGCCCCTATGAACAGGAGGCGCTGAGAGGGCTCCAGGTAAGATTTGGGCTCGTTCACCGAAAAGCCCAGGTCGAACAACAACTGGGTTGTTGACTGCAGATGACGCAACACAAGCTCCGGGAACTTGGCTTTGATCAACCAATCGTCCAAGTAAGGGAATACTGCTATCCCCTTCCTTCTGAGCTCTGCCGCAACCACCGACATCACCTTCGTG
This sequence comes from Pleurodeles waltl, assembly GCF_031143425.1. Lineage (NCBI taxonomy): Eukaryota > Metazoa > Chordata > Amphibia > Caudata > Salamandridae > Pleurodeles > Pleurodeles waltl. The sequence goes on along the minus strand of NC_090446.1, from coordinate 1,127,984,056 downwards.
AAGACTTGAGGTGCTGAAGTAAGACCAAACGGAAGGACCGCAAACTGGTAGTGTTGCGATCCCACCACAAACCGGAGATACTTCCTGTGTGACTTGAGTATCGGGATATGAAAGTAAGCATCCTGCAAGTCGACAGACACCATCCAGTCTTCCATGTTCAACGCCAAAAGCACCTGTGCTAGGGTCAGCATCTTGAACTTTTCCTGCTTGAGGAACCAATTCAAGATCCTCAGGTCCAGAATTGGTCTCAAACGACCATCCTTCTTGGGAATCAGGAAATACCTTGAGTAAACTCCTTGACCCCTTTCCTGCTCCGGGACCAACTCCACCGTGCCCTTTAAAAGGAGGACTTCCACCTCCTGTTCTAGCAACAGGAGGTGTTCTTGTGAACAATACGAAGGGCGGGGCGGGATGAGGGGCGGAAACTCCCGAAAGGGAAGGGTGTAGCCTTTTCCCACAACACTGAGAACCCAAGTGTCCGACGTAACAGTCTCCCATTTGGTGAGAAAATGCTGTAATCTTCCCCCTACAGGAGAGGAGTGAGTGGGAAATGGTGGAAGCCTAAGGCTGCTTCCCCTGCTGCACCCCGCCAGAGGATGAGGAAGAGGCAGAGTGCTGCTGAGAGGCTCCCCTGGTGCGGACCCTACCCCTCCCCCTAAAAGATCTATAGGGGTGGGAAGAGGCAGGTTGCTGATATCTTCCCCGAAAGGAAGAGGAGGAAGAGGAGGAAGAGCCACGCCCAAATCCACGAAACCTCCTGAAGAATCTGGAAGAGGCCGTGGAAGAAGGAGCTTGGAGTCCCAACGACTTAGCCGTGGCCCTGCTCTCCTTAAAACGTTCCAAGGCCGAATCAGCCTTAGCCCCAAACAGTTTGTCCCCATCAAACGGGAGATCCAACAATGTGGACTGTACATCTGCCGAAAAGCCCGAGTTACGTAGCCAGGCCTGTCTCCTTTCCACCACAGTTGTGCCCATTGCTCTGGCTACCGAGTCGGTGGTATCCAGTCCCGTCTGGATAATTTGGGTCGCAGCAGCCTGGGCATCAGAGACAAGATCCAAAAGACCCTGGGGAAGCTCTGTAAACGAAGAGGAGATGTCATCCATCAGAGCATGAATATACCTCCCCAGGATACAGGTCGCATTAGTGGCTTTTAACGCCAGACTGCAGGACGAAAAAATCTTCTTCGACTGCGCCTCTAGCTTTTTTGAGTCTCTGTCCCCAGGCACCGTCGGGAAAGAACCAGGCGCTGATTTGGACGAACAGGAGGCCTGCACAACCAAGCTCTCCGGCGTAGGGTGCCTAGATAGGAAACCAGGATCAGTTGGAGCCGTCCGATACCTCCTGGCCACGGCTCTGTGAACTGCTGGGGAAGATGCCGGCTTCTTCCACACCTCTAAAACCGGATCCAGCAGAGCGTCATTAAAAGGTAATAGAGGCTCCGCCGCGGCTGAGGCCGGATGCAACACCTCTGTCAAAAGGTTTTGTTTCGCCTCCACCACCGGCAAAGGCAGGTCCAAAAAACTAGCTGCCTTCCGTACCACTGTATGAAAGGAAGCAGCTTCCTCGGTATATTCCCCCGGGGACGAAAGGTCCCACTCAGGGGAAGTGTCCAGCCCACTGGCCGACTCCAGTCCACGCAGCCCATCACCCGAGTCCTCTAGTTCTCCTTCCTCTAGGGCTCGTTGGTACTCCTGCTCCTCTAGTACCCGGAGAGCACGCCTCCTTGAATGCAGTCGTTGCTCAATCCGCGGAGTCGACAACACCTCCGCCGAAGTCGGAGATCGGCGCCGATCTTCCGAAGCCACCGACGCCGCATCCGGCGCCACAGGTAACTTCGGCGCCGACTGAAGAGCAGATGAAACGGATGGACCCACCGGAGTCACAGGCCGAAATCTCGACGTCGACGGGATGGAAATCCCTGGGGCCAATCCCTCCGAAGCCATCGGAGCGGCCACCGGCGCCGACACTGGCGCCGAGCCCACGTTCCCAAACGGGAGAAAGGGCATAAAGGGTGCCGGCCGAAGAGGCGCAGGATCACCCAAAGAAAAGGCCAAAGGCCCAGCCGGAGCACCCCCTGGAGCCATCTGTTGGAAGATGGCATACATCGCATTCAAGAATGCGGAACTATCGGCTCCAGGGGTGGGAAAAGCCGGATACTGGGGTGCCTGACTCGGAGGCGACCCCGACGCCGGCCTCGGCGTCTGCGCCGGAGAAAACACCTGAGGCTCCAATACCTCAATCACCGACGCCTGTCCAGGCGAAGTTGGAGACGTCGGAGAGAGCAACGGCGTCGAAGGATGCGGCGTCACCGTGGGGCTGACCTCCCATGTCCTCCGGCGCCGATCCGGAGACCTGGAACGAGCCTCCCTTGAATGACGCCGAGATTCTCTACGGCGCCGGGAGTCTCGATGACGCCGATGTCTTGGAGAAGACTTTTTCTTGTGATGCTTCTCCTTTGACTTGGCCATAAACAGCTTCGCCTCGCGTTCTTTAATGGCCTTCGGATTCATGTGCTGACACGAATCACAAGTCGAGACGTCGTGGTCGGAGCTCAAACACCAAAGGCAATCGGAATGAGGATCCGTCACCGACATCTTGCCTCCACACTCACGACAAGGCTTAAATCCAGACTTTCTCTGCGACATTATTTCCACAGAGAAAGAGTACGCAGCAAGATATACACTGTAACCGCAAGAGTAACAGTTGCTCCCTCGAAGATAACCGTTTCGAATGCACGGAAAAAAGGGAACTGACGTCCGCACGTCGTCGAGGACCTCTTATTGCCTGTATGACGTCAGACGGCGTCGCGTGCGAGACAGTGACGTCCTCGTCGACGTGCAGAGACTAGTAAGAAGATTTCCGTAGAATGCTGGCGCCATGGGAGTATTCATGAGGTGAGGAATCCACAGGTAGTTGTATCCATCAGAAATAATTAAAATATTCAAGCTTGGCTTGTTTTCTGAAAACTTGGTATCATTTAGACTGGAACTTTTAAATGATATACTTTTAAGAGCATATATCACTGATTCTATGAAAATAACATTCATTACACTTCATTCCTAAAATGCATTTAGAAACATTTCAACACATAGAGGATGACATATTGCCCTCTTCCAAGAAACACAGTTTACGAACGCTGAGGGATAGAAACCACAAAGATACTAGAGAGGCTAATTATTTTAAACTTGTTTCTCCTCAGACATTAGTGGAGTGGCTGTATGGGCTAGAGCAGGGGTGCTTTTGTAATCATCAAGGTGGTTGTCAATACAAATAAGTGATTTATGTTTGTAGGGGGAGACCGAATGGAATCTATTCACTCCTTGGCAGTCTATATGCCACAAATGTAGACCACCATGACTTTTACATACTACTAGCCAGACAACTAGCACAATCACAACCTCTTCCATGGCTTATTGGGGGGGGGAGGCATTTTAACAGTGTTAATGATGTAGACAATGGTCATTTTCATCCTCCAATTCCACACTTTCCATTAAAAAACAAAGTGGCTAACAACTTAAGGCGCAGTCAAAACATTGGTCCTGGCATGGCAATCTAACCACCTTCAAATAGGAAATGTTTATTTTATTTGCTGGTCCATGATCAGCATTTCAGGCTGGACCACACTGTATGATCAACAGCAATATAGCACTCAGAATATTTAGAGAAAACGATTTGAGGAGGCTATTATTCCAGATTCCTTCATGGAAACTACAGAATGGTATGCTGGAAGACTCAATATATGGGGGTAAGCTGTTTGAGATCATAAGTGAGTACTTTAATGATTATGCTGAAACTGCCTCCTCCCATTTAATAAAATGGGAAGGCTTTAAATGAGTGACCTGGGGTGATGTGATAAGGCACTGTTGGGAAGCTAGTAAACTAGGACTAAAGATTTAAACATACTGAAAGAGAAATTGGCAAGACTGGAGTGGGAACCAATATAAGACTACTAATATAGACTGAACGACCTAGGCCAGGAAGGAACAAGCCTCCTTAATGGAGCATCTGTGCTACCCAGAGTACTGCACTTATTCTATTCCCGCAAGTTCTGAAGAGAGCAAAGCTACTTAACTGCTTGAACATTTAATCAAAACGGACACATCTGTTACACCTATAACAAGCATTAGAGATGAGTGAGGCGCTAGTCTCAGCAGACAATAGGAAATCGATAGAGCTTTTTATACTTTGTGATCTATTCTACATAAAAATGCACTGTAGTAGAAATTGCAGATGTTTTATCCACAGTAACCCTTCTTGGGGTTTCCCTAGACTAAATGTAAACTAAGGATCAGCCAATCACTGTCCTGAAGTGGAGGAGATCATTTTAGATCTAGTGGGGAGAAATCCACCAGGTACAGACAGCTTCCTGGCTACATTTTACCAGACTTGCATAGGCCACATTGTACATGGACTCATTTCGATGTATAACTCAGTATTTGAGTTGCATTATCTACTCCAGATGATTAGTGAAGTCCTAGATGGCCAACCCAAGAATAGATGCATTACAGATGACACATTTCAGACTTATTTTCATTTTAAACATGGATCATAAAATACTGAGTAAAGTGTTAGCCAAGAGGCTAATGTCCAGTCTAGACAAACTGGTCCATCTGGAGAAAAATGTTTTGTGCTGGTGACACTAACTCCATAAAGATTAGATGTCTGCTTAAAATTTTGGAAGAGGAACTCCAACTTTGTCCTCAAACAGTTTTATGTGCAGTTGATTTAAAAAAGTCCTTTGATGCCTTAAGTTGGTCCGGAAGGGTTATTGACCAAATACATCTCATTACAATATGCAAGACCTCCTATCAGGGGCCGAGTGGGCAAGATAATATATTTGCTATGGTGCAGAGAAAGGAACCAGGCAGGACTGGTCTCTATACTTCTCTTCTGTTCATGAGAACGATGTAAACATTCACAACAAATGTAAGAAACAGAGGAGAGCTAAACAGGGGTTCTAGCTAAGCAGGGGAATCTATTCAGTCTCCCTCAATGTAGACGATATGCTCCTTTTTATCACAGACATACGCGCTGATAACAACTATTGCTGCCACCTTGAATACATTTGAGTCAACAGCAGGCTTAAAAGTGAATAAGTCGAAGGCCTGTTTGTTCCCAGCTGGAAAAGTTCCACAAGCCATCAGCTCGGACCAGGTAACCCTAACAATGTTTTGGAACCACTGACGTTTTGCTATTTGGGTATCAAGGTGTACCATACAGAGGCAGATTTGCTAGAGGGCAAACTGGGTGTGGCAACGGCATTGTCCTGTTCACATGCTGCCTTCTTAAAAAACATAATAAATAATAACAGCTACTATCCGAGACTGGGTGAGTAGCAGTGGCAAAAATGGCAATGCTTTCTCACCTTCTATACCACTTTGTTAACCTACCAATCTTAAAATTCATCTTTTTACAAGTTGGAGAACCTACTGAGTGACCTGATATATGGGGTAGGTAAGTTCACAGTGGCATTACCCAAGCTGAAATGTCAGGGCCAAGTGATGGACTGGTAGGACTTGACCTCAAATTATATTATCTACCTGCGCCATTTCATTGTGTGGGTATGGTGGAGCTAGTGAAGCGGTTGGTGAAACGGATATTACAGAGACAAATAGACAGTAGGGTAATCTGCAGCACTTGTCTGTGTGAACCAACTAGATATTTTGCTGCCTTCCATAACTGTTACAGGTGACTCTGCACTTTTTGCGAGTAGCGCTCTGCAGAACAAGACAGATGACTCAATATGCTGCAGTGATATCTCTGAAAAGACATCCTGAGCAAAAGAATACTGAACAGCTGGAAGAGGCTGGAGGTTCATTAATAACATTTAATTATTGCAGACTGTGTGTTGCATAGAGGTAAATTTTCAAAGCACTGAGAGCTGATCAATGTCTTAAATAAACCACAGGCCGTACGAGACACCAAATACCACACTTACGAAATTATAAGGCTCCCCTACACAATGGGGGACAGAAGGGAATTGATTCACAGTGGTTGTACCATGCACAATCTGAGACCTCTGATATCTACCTGGACTGATAGGAGCCTGACTTAGAAGTTTCAACAACAATGAATGGAAACATCTTATAGGATACCTTAAAAGAATTGAGAAATGCCAGACTTAAATACAATCAGTACAATATCCTTCCCAGAGCCCGTGGTGCAGATGGGATCAGGGAAGATTCCTAGAATTAAACATTTAATGGGGGAAAATAACAAATAAATTGACAAAGCTAGAGGCCCCAGAGGATTTGAGAAGGGTTGAATGTTGCATTTCAGGACAGGTTAGCCATCGTAAGCGCAGGAAAGCTAAACCTCAGTTTATAAATCTTTCATTATTAACAGCTATAACAAAAACAATTCTTTGGAAAGCTTGAGCAGCTCCCCCTCTCTGCAGATATAAACCAGTATTCAAATGTTTGGGCAGAAGCAGAGAGCCAGGCACCGCACCAGGAGAAGATAATGAGCCGGAGGAATTTCCCAAAAGTAGAGCAATGGGATAAATTACTGACAAAATCTTTGAAGTTCGATCGGAATGATAGATAGGAATGATAATAAGCCCCCGTAAGAATCCACTGGCCAAACACTACACAGTACACTAAGTGACCAGATTACAAGGAAGGAAATACATAGTGATAAAATAAAGATACCACAAATAATGAAAGCCAAACATTTGAACCAGCGCATGCCACCTAAGGCCACCAATTGGAAATAACAAATGACACCCGATTTGAGACTAACATTGGTAGAAGTACAAGTTACTTACACTTGGTAACGAAATATCTTGTAGAGACATATTCTAGCTGCACATTCCTTACCTTGGAGCAATACCCTTGTGTGCCGGTAGGTGGCGTTGGTTGACTCCGCAGGCGTCTTGGTCGCCGTGATGACGTCGGGAGTAGTACGCCCTCGCGCAGTGACATCAGTTTCTGTTAACGACTTTCCACGCCAGAGCGCAGAGCCGCTAAGAACACCGAGATTGGTGCACCAGAGCCAAGGACCTGAAAGGGGGAATCCCTGTCCCTAGAAATCAGTTCGCAAGCGGAGAGGATGGGTGGGCGGTAAGAAATCTGCAACTAGAATATGTCTCTACCAAACATTTCGTTACTGAAGGTAAGTAAACTGTACATCTGATAGAGACTTCTAGTTGCAGATTCCTTACTTTAGTATAGATACCAAGCAATGCCATCCTCGGTGGTGGGCTGCGAACCAAGATCATACTAGAAAGTCCTGCAGGACCGAACAACCAAAATAGCCTTCTCAACGGACCTGACCATCCAGGCAGTAATGCTTAGCAGATATCCAGGACAGGAACTCCCCGTGCTAACGCAGTAGAAGCAGCAGATGCTCTGGTGGAATGAGCAGGCAAGCCTTCAGGAGGTTGCTTCTTGGCCATGGCATAGAATATTTTGATGCAAAGAAGCACCCATCAAGAGATGGTATGCTTTTGCACCGCCTTCCCTTTTTTCGCACCCACATACCCAACGAAGAGTTGATCATCCACCTGGAAATCTTTAGTACGATTGAGGTAGAACGGCAACTCTCTTTTTGGATCCAGACGCTGGAGTCTCTCCTCATTATGGGAAGGATGTGGGGGTGCGTAAAAGGGAGGCGAAGTGATGGCCTGGCCAAAATGAAAGGGTGTAACCACCTTAGGAAGGAAGGAAGCTCTAGTGTGCAACACTACTTTGTCAGGGTGCACAGACAAGTATGGAAGTATTGAGGAAAGGGCCTGAAGCTCACTCACCCTGCGAGCAGAGGTGATAGCAACCAGAAAGACAATTTTGAAGGTGAGGAACCGCAAGGGACAATTATGTATTGGCTCAAACGGGGTACACATCAAATAAGTAAGTACAAGATTAAAGTCCCACTGAGGCATGATAAATGGAGTGGGAGGAAATAAATGGGTGAGCCCTTTTAAGAACCTACTCACAATAGGAGATTTAAAGAGTGAGGGCTGATCAGGTAGCCTAAGAAAGGCCGAAATGGCAGATAAATACCCTTTAAGGGTGCCCAATGCAGAGCCCTGCTGGGCTAAAGAAAGAATGAACAGAAGAACCTCTGACAGAGGGGCAGAAAGGGGAACAACAGATTTGTTGGTACACTATGCCACAAATTTATTCCAATGACAGGCATATACAGTTTTAGTCGATGGACGCCTGGCTGCCAAGATAACATTGAAGACTTCGGGTAGAAGGGCAAAAGCCGTCAACTGTTGCTGCTCAAACTCCACGCATGAAGGTGGAGGTTGGGCAGGTGAAGAACCGTCCCCTGTTGCTGCAACAGAAGATCTGCCCGAAGAGGCAGTCGGAGTGGAGGATCGATGGACATGCTCAATAGCTCTGGATACCACACTCTTCGAGCCCAGTCCGGAGCCAGCAAGATGACTTGGGCCCGGTTGTTCCTGATTTTCTTGAGAACTCTGGGCAGAAGAGGGATAGGAGGGAAGGAGTAAGGAAGGCCGGAGTTCCACTCAAGACGAAAAGCGTTTCTGAGCAAGTGCCGCCTTGGAAACTCCAACGTGCAAAACAGCTGACATTGCGCTCTCTCTGCGGAGGCGAACAGATCTAACCAAGGCTCTCCCCCCTGCTGAAGGAGACCTTGCGCCACCTCCGGATGGAGACACCATTCGTGATTGGCTGTGCATCAACGGCTGAGTTCTTCCGTTCTGGCGTTGAGGGAGCGAAGCCAGATGTTGAACCATCAGGGTAATGCCCTGATGATCCAGCCATGTCCAGAGGCGCAGTGCCTTCTGAAAAAGGGTCCAGGACCCTACTCCGCCCTGTTTGCTGGAGTCCCACATGGCAGTAGTATTGTCCGTGAACACATGCACTACTTTCCCTTTGAGAGAGGGAAGAAATGCTTTCAACGCAAGCCTGATCGCCCGGAGCTCCAGCAGATTTATATGGAGCCCCAACTCAGCCGGAGTCCTCTGATCTCCACCTCTTCCCTGTGGCCACCTCAACCCAGAAGTGACACATCTGTCACTATAGAGAGATCTGGTTGGGGAAGGGAGAGGGATCTGCTGTGGACCCAATTTGGATTCGAAAGCCACCACTGTAGGTCTTTCACAGTTCCCTCTGAAACTTGGACCAGGTCTGATAGATTCCCCTGATGCTGCACCCACTGGAACTTCAGGTCCCACTGAAGAGCCCGCATATGCCATCTGGCATGTGTTACTAGCAGGATGCAGAAGGTCATGAGGCCCAGCAGCCTCAGAGTTAATCTCACCGAAACCCAAGACCAAGGCCGAAAGATTGGTATCATAGCCTGAACGTCTTGGACTCGCTTGTCGGGAGGATAAGCCCGAAATTGCACTGTATCCAGAACAGCTCCAATGAAAGGGAGCGACAGAGAGGGAGTCAGATGTGACTTCGGCACGTTGATAGTGAACCCCAGCGTGTGTAGGAGGTTCGCCTTAGTCTGAAGGTGGGAGACGACTTTCTGGGGCGAGTCCGCCTTCAACAGCCAGTCGTCGAGGTAGGGGAAGACTGAAACCCCTAACCTGCGCAGATGAGCTGCAACCACTGCCATCACTTACGTGAACACCCAAGGGGCCTTCACCTAAGGCCGAAGGGGTGCACGGTAAACTGAAAGTGCTCGTGACCTACCACGAATTGAAGGCAACATCTGTGGGCAGGCAGGATGGGGGTGTGGAAATACGTGTCCTGCAAGTCCAACGCTACCATCCAGTCTCCTGAGTCTAAGGCAGACAGAACCTGAGCCAGGGTGAGCATTTTGAATTTCTCCTTCCTGAGGAAGTAGTTTAGGTCCCGAAGGTCTAGGATAGGACGTAAGCCCTTGTCCTTCTTTGGTATCAGAAGGTAGCAGGAATAACAACCACGACCTACTTCTGGCACAGAGACCTGTTCTATAGCTCCCTTGGCCAAGAGAGCTGTGACTTCCTGGCGGAGAAGCGCCAAACGATCCTACGGAAGGCGATTGAAGGATGGTGGCATGTGTAGTGGAGCAGATTAGAAAGGGAGGCAGTAGCCCTTTCGAACGATCTGCAAAACCCACCCGTCCGTGGTGATATGTTTCCAGTGGGGCAGGTGATGGTGAATCCTGCCACCAACTGGACGGGAGTGAGGGGAAGGACTAGGAGGGTTTGGAGGCTGCAGCGGGGGCAGAGGTGGACTGAACAGACCTCCGGTTCCCTGTCTCATGGCCACAGTGGCTGTGTGGAGGACGCAACAGGGCGCCCCTTCCATGTCCACAAAAGGGGCGAAAAGCGGACTGTGGTGGGCGAGGGGCAGAGGAAAGACCGAGGGACCGATCCGTGGCCCGGGAATTCTTGAATCTCTCAAAGGCCGAGTCTGCTTTGTCTCCGAAGAGACGGGTGCCATCAGAGGGCATGTCCATGAGTGACTGTTAGACATCCCCTGAGAAACCGGAAGTTTGTAACCAGGAGTGGTGCCGTAAGACTACTGTCGTAGCAACCGATCTGCCCAGAGAGTCAGTCGTATCCAGCCCACAACGGATTGTGAACTTTGCCGCGTCTCTCCCATCATTCACTGCTTGGGAGACGACAGCACAGGCCTCCTCCGGTATCTGCAATGTTTTAGAAAGAAGTGGTCAAATTGTAGGAAAATATATATACACACCTAAATTCCATCAATGATGCAATAAATCAATCATTGATCATGCAATTAAATTGCTTTTTAATCCAATCATCTTGCCCCAACCCACCAACTAGGACAACAGTTCAAATTATAGCAGTCATTTTTGTGTATACATCAACCAAAGTCAACATTTCAAATCCTTCAAGTCAATGTCTCACATCCAACAAACACTTAAAATCTAGACAACTGAACAATAAACAAAAAAGACAACAATAATTAGTCGAACAGTCCTCTCCTTAATTTAAGGAGCCATGTGGTGTCCATACAGATTATGTTGAAGATCCACATGTGAGAGATGGTTGCAAAATAAATCCAAGGCCTACAATGTCCTTATTTTCAAAGGGAAAAATGGGAGGGCCTATGGTATAAAGTTCTTTACAAACAAAATTCAACTTTGGTTACAACCTCTCAAGAATATACAGTCGATGCGTTTCGGCCCCTACAGCTCTAGGCCTCCTCAGGACTAGTGGAGAGAACAACACCTAATAAATATAAACATAAATGTGAGCTACATCACTATAACTCACTGAAGTATAAACTACTGCCACCAAGACACCATCACATGTGTAAATCTTATGTACAAGTGCAATATAGTGAAAATAATCAATAAAAACCACATGAAAAGTCAGAACTACCTATAATCTTATTTTAGTAATAGAGCATGCTGTTTATGCAGTGACCATATTGTACAAGTCTATATATAGAACACCCTTGTGTAATATGTCTTTAGAATATTTTCTTAAACAAACTCTATGTTAAGGGCTACAAGAGGACCAGTTAAATTACATACTCCACTTACCCTCCCATGGGGTTATTTGTTGATTGGTGTGACTAGATTCCTACATCACACAAAGTAGTAATACATACTAATGAGGTCCTAATTCAGTTAGAAAAAACATCCTAAAAGACCATACACACCTTAATCTCAACAAGCTTCTCATACTTACTGTTCCCAAAGGCATTATCCTAAATTCTCTCATCTTTATAACAAACAGTACATCCAAATAGAGGGATATAGGTGAACAAGGTCCCCCATGGATCCGAGTGCCTGAAAAACCGGCTACTCCAGGGATTCACGCATATAACCAGTAAGCGGCGGCCCTCTTGGAACTATCTTCGATGCCAACCTCAAAATAAGCATTTATTTGCAATATGGAAAAGGAATCCTAACCTGGCCTGATTCTATTCCTAAATACCTAACAAATGGAAAAAAGAATACCTTAATAGGAAAAAACAAAAAACTGGGGCTTGCTTAGCCATGTTTAGGTTAAACCCGAAACCGGCGGCCATCTTGGAAGTATGACCGGTATCGGCTGGAGAATAATCATCGTATTCTTATGTGAGCGGGACAGTACTTGCCCTCAGGTGTGCAATAAGCTCCAGCTGCACCGATTATATTACTAACCTAAATCTGATACAATGACAAACTAAAATAAAGAAAAAAGGAAAAAAATGTGTAACTAGACCAAACTTCTATTCACTCATTGTAATTGAGCCCATGGTGGCCATCTTAACATTTACTCTCTTTTTGTAATTCAGCGGCCATCTTGGTGGGGTGTCTCATAACCTTGTGAGATAACTGTAAATCAGGAATAAAGCTGATGACATGGTTTGTGTTGTTCAAAAAAACTTAGGGATTATTGAAAAACTGAAAAAACAGGGGGGAGGGAGTTTGTTTAAAAAATGTATATTTCTATCCCCAAATAAGTTCTTAAGAAATTAATATAAGCATAAACAGCATGGTTAGTGACATGTCCGAGTCTAAAATCATGTTTGAATCAGAACACCTTAACCTAAGTGAAATGCTCTAATATATAGGAGACCAGGTTATAGTCTTCTTTTTTTGATGTGAGTTCAAGCATGGAAAACAAAATTAAAATTAAAATTAAGGATAGCTATACCATGCCCAAATTTCATCTTGGTCATTCAAGCCATATCTCGCTGTTCCAAACTTTTCAATGAATCGCGCTTCCTTCCTAATCAACTGTTGTGACACTGATCGTCCATCAACTTTAGGTTGAACACCTCCAGTACAGTCCACCATATATCTTCTGATAACTGGTTCAGTTCACAATAATGTTCCACCAATGGTGCGCTCTTGACGCCACATTTAATCCTGGATCAGTGTTGAAGTATCCTTGTTTTAACCAGTTGGGATGTCTGCCCTATGTAAATCTGGTCGCACGGGCATTTAATGCAATTAATTACATTTTTTGTGTTACAATTTGAAAAATTTACTGTCAATGTACCATTCTGTTCAAAATTACCTCCCTCGATTCACTGGTGAATTGGCACGCTACACAGTTCTTACATTTATAATGACCCTGTAAGGGGGGTAATTGTAACAAATCTCTGAGATCTCGTTTGTTTTTTGTTCCCTCAGGTTACGAGTTCTTTTAAATACAAACAAAGGTTTCTATATCTCTAATCCTGCCAAGATTCTCCAATTTCGCTCTATAATTGACCATACCTTGTTGGCCTTCAGACTATAGGTAATGAAACAAGTTAATGGGTTCTCTTTTTGTCCTTGTTTTGGGAGCAAAAGGGTTTCCCTAGGGGTATACCACGCTATCTTTAATGCTGTTTTGACAAATTTTTTGGGGTATCCTCTGTTTATTAATTTTAATACCAGCTCTGATGCATTATTGAAATAGTCATCTTTAGTACTACAGTTCCTTCGTATCCAGAGGAACTGTCCGTAATGAAGATTCTCTTTCAATGTCCTCGGGTGGCCACTTGTAAAATGCAGCAATGTATTTTGGTCAGTTGGTTTTTTATACAAACTTACTTGTAGGTATCCTTCTTTAGAAATAATCCATAAATCTAAAACGTTTATCTTTTGGATATCAACATGCATAGTTAACTTAAAGTCTGGTGTGCGGTGATTAAGCCATTCATGAAACGTGCTCAAGGACACCTGATCTCCCTGCCAAAACATAAAGATATCATCTATATATCTAAAACATTTTAAAATGCTTTTCGAAAAAGGGTTGCAGTCATCATATACCCACTTTTGTTTTCAAAACAGTCCATTACTAGGTTAGATACTTCTGGAGCAAAGCTACAACCCATTGCCACTCCTTTAATTTGCGGAAACATCATGTCTTTGTATACAAAAAAAAAAAAAATGTTAGGCACAAACTGGCCAAGGTGGTCAAAAATGTGGTTGGAGTATGAATAGGCGGAGACCTAGTATCCAGCACTTGTCTGATGACCTCCATTGCCTCATCTTGGGGAATGTTTGTGTAAAGTGCTTCAATATCGAAAGTCACCAAAATGTGTTTGTTATCATCAAATGGTAAGTCCTCTATTTTATTTATTATGTCCATAGAGTCACGGACATATGCTTGTGTTTGGGCCACAAATGGTTTAAAAAAAATAATATCAACATACTGGGCCAAAGGTTCTAGGATCGACCCACATGCTGACACGATTGGTCTGCCTGGAGGATTCTCTGAATTTTTATGTATTTTGGGCAGGATGTAAAAGCGGGGAATCATCCTATCACTTTGGTTCAGAAATGCATATTCTTTTGTACAGATCCACTTATTATCTAGGGCCTCTCTTGTGATGGATTCAATACTGGCTTTTAACAATTTTGATGGATCTTCATCAATGACACAATAGTGTTCTTGGTTATTAAGCTGTCTCATTACATCTAGATCATACAGGTCTTTACTCCATATTATTATACCACCTCCTTTATCAGCTGGCTTTATAATAATATCCTGATTATTGGCTAAACTACGAATTGCTGATTTTACTCGTGTTTTACCAATAAAATTCGAATTGGAGTAATAAAGCTTCTTCTTCTCTCCTTCTTCATGAACTTTATGAAATTCAAGGCAATACAACAACACCTAAAATATCATCCTGGTATTCATAAGGGTCCCGGGACCCCTCCAATTCCTCCCCATATTCGTACCCATAGGAAAAAGGGTCCAAATCTGACCTGGGGCGAACAGGCCCCACCGAAGCCGAGTAGTCGAGGATAAGAATTGGGGCAACATGGATAGTGGGCACCACCGACGTCGGGAGCGTCGACAATCGACCCAGTAACTGGGAAGGTCTCAAGGGTGCGACCGGCGCCAGTGCCGATCTGCACACGGATCTGGAGGTGACCTCTGTGGCCGGGGCCGAAGCCAACGGTGCGGAATCAGGGCGACCACGACACCTATGGCGCGCAAGGGGTATTGCTTGAAGAAAAATCTCCAGATCCAGTCTGATGCCTGGGTGAAACTTCTAAGGTAAGGAATTTGCAACTAGAAGTCTCTACAAGATACACACACCGGTAATAGTTGGTTTATGATTGTAAATTCTGATAATTCAATATGTAAATAAAATGGAGGGCTGACAACAAAGATAGGTACCACCAATGCAGATGGGGAACGCTAAGCATAATTTATTTTTAAAACATCAACAAATAATATTGAGATGTGATTAAAATAAAGGCATATGGGGGAGGGAGGCACATGAATTCAAACTAGAAGTCCCACAGCACCTAAATTAAGAGAGTTATGTCAACAACTGGACCTTTTGTTCCTATTAACTGTATACTGGGCCCAGTTCCAGCAGTTTCATTTGGTCAACATCAAACTTATATACAATGGAGAGGAAATGTATACACCTTGCAAACTGTTCCACACAAAGCCACCAACAAAGGTCTGAGCTCAAGCGAACGGGTGCTACCCCTCTGTGATGGTGGAATCACAGTGAACAATTCCAAACAAAGTTGGGAGCCCTCACGGCCCGGGTAATTTTCATCCATTTATTACGCTTCACAGACATGTTTCAGCAGACCACTGACTTCCTCAGGGTAATTGGCACACTCAGTAGATATTTTAAAAATCTCAATGTACTCCCTTTTTATCAACACATTATAGTCACAGATAGCTGACTGTTATACTTTAATCAGTTCACGCAAAGTGCAGCCATTATTATCACGTTCTTCAATTAGCACATAACCAACAGTATGTTTTTGGGTTCACAGGGAGTGCGGATTGCTAGTAATTGTACATGGATGTCATATCCCTCCATCTGCCACAATTGCCGCTTAATGGTAACACATGCCTTTGAGGCTCAGATTTAGTAATAGAAACCTCCCATTTGGTAATGTCATTAACAAACCAAATAATTTAATTGAAAATCCTCACACTCTCATTCCAAGCTATATACACATGTGATTAGTTGCTCCAGCTTCTGATCTAGTGACCCAATTATATGCTCTCAAAATGGACCACTGTAAAAGCAACAATTTTGGTTGATGGAATGCTTGAACTGATATCAGCCAACAGAAAATCACTCACTGTCCTATTCCAACCTGTTGTTTTTCACCGACCATGCCACCACAGTTTGGATCCAGCCATATGCAAACCATTCTTGACCCTGCTCCTCATGGAAACAATCTAGCCCGAACTGGCAGGCCAGGTCCTCTCTGAACTGGAACCCAAGCAACCCAGGACCGATTCTACCCTTTTAGGGCTCTTCAGCCAGTGGTTCCAGTAGCACAGGGGTTCCCTTAAGGCATTAAGTGCAAAAAAAAACAACAATGTGATGGATGAAATACTTGAAATAATCCTCAGGCCGCACCTCAATAGATCATTTTTCTCCCACCATGCTGCCTCAGTTTGGACCCAGGCGCATGCAAATCAGTCTTGGGACTGCACCTTATGGTACATTGGCATTACTTCAGATCTCATAATCTTCCCTTATGTCTATGTTGTGTATGTGACCCGCTGCTCCTGTTGCAGATAACAAATATTCTGGCCTGTTCATAACATCATCCGTCCCCACTACTGATCATTCCTCCACTGCTGTACTGAGGGAATGATCCACTTGCTCCAATCTCTCCAATCAACATTTTTATATTTGAAACAGCTTTCCAGTACAAGGCAAGGGAGATTGATACAATCACATTAATTGTGTTTTTCTTTTATTGCAAGAGTGGTTTCTGGTTTCGTTTAGATGTGACTAGTTTGGCCTTAATACCATACCATAGAGCAGAGATCTTCAAACTGGGGGGCATTAATTGATCCATGGAGAGGGTGCCAAGCTCTGGCCAAGAGAAGCATCATACCGATAGCAGTGCTTTGTTTTAAGTGGAAAATAAATATAAGCTGCAGTAAACCACTCTAACTGGTCATCACTAACCGCTTTAGCAATTTATATTCTGGCTGGGAGTAAGTGTCAAAGGGGAAGGGACTCCAAATATTCCTCAACCTCTGACACCCTGCCTCCCCAAATGTTTGATAATCACACTGCTAGGCCTGACGGTTGTTTTCTACAGGTGGGGAGGGTGGCATCGAAAAGTTTGAAGACCACTGCTATAGAGAGAAAAATGCAAAAGTAAGAACATCTTCTAGAGCAGATACATTATCTTATTTGTATATGTTCCAAAAATGTTTTTGTAAAAAGGAGATGTGAGCTGTTTAATAACACATTTATGATATTCCATATTCATAACTGGCAATAGCTTCACATCATAACAGCGTATTGTCAACAAATGTTTCACAAATTATTGCTTCTGCACCCTGGGTTGACAAGGCTTAATCAGAAACACTTGTTGTCTACTGACGTTCACAGACCACACCTGGACCTACTGTGCTTTATTCTGACCTTAAATATTCTCAGCGAGCTCTGCCAATTAAGCTGTAAAAAAGCAATGGTCACAAGAGCGATAAGGGACAAAACATGCGCTGGCTATATTTAACATGATTCTGGTGAACGCACCTTCCAGGTCACTGCCTTCCTCCAGTCTCTTTGATGCATGTCCAGCAGCGCCCTCAGCTGATTATGCAGGATGGACAATGCCTGTCGTGAAGTGAGGCCCAAGTGCGGGGTCAGCTCATCCTGTGAAAATAACAACACATGGTAAAAACCTACTGAGGCTGTCTCAAGCTCGATAAATAGTGGTCACACAATGTGCAGATACATCACACTATTTACTTTCAATACAGTAGCACTGACAGGCTAGTTTTTGGGGAGGAGATATCTTTCCTCCTACAGAGTAACAGTTGCACTAGCGAACACCTAACTACCCCATTTCTCAGCCATCCACCACTACAGTATGGCAAAAGAACATCACCATTCGAATGTGTGTCAAAACATTCAGTGCCCGCTCTTGTTACACAAGTGACTGTACAACACAATGCTATGCGTCATGACGCACAAGATCTAGCCAGTCACAGTGTGACAGTTTCCCTGTCTTGTGTCTGAACTATGATATTCATTATTCACTGTCTTGTGCTTTAAGGTACCTGAATTTCATGTAAAGACTACAGATAATGTGCAGAATTAATTATATGTAAGATGGCCACTCTGTGTAGCGGTACGGTCTGGGTAGTGCACTGGCTCCTCAAGGGTCTGCTACAGACTGTAGAGGGAATATCAGTAAACACATGATTTCTCAGGGGAAACATTTATTACGGCCAACTGGCATGGAGAAGACTTTATGCAGCTCCCACCGCAGGAAACAAGCCAGACAACAAGACAACGTTTGCTGCCTATTTAGATATTTTAAGTAGTAAGTTGGGAATCTGTCAATCCACACACAAATTAAAGATACAAAGTACAAGGGTAAAGAGGTGCCTTATCACGGAAGAGCTCATTCTGCTTTTATCAAGGACTTAGCACTCAGATATGAGTAAAATATACAGGATCAGCCTTCCTTGATATATGTGAATAAGACTGGATCTTCTACAGAACGTCTTTTTCTACTGCTCCTTGATGTTCTTCAAAGTTAGACATATATTACATAACGGGGTGCATACTCTGGTTTCAGGTATAGTATATTTTCCTCTTTTTCCAATTTCCCACATTTTGTGATCTGAATTTTCTTCAACAATCCATTTTGTGCTATGAAGCACAACCAATCAGAATGAAGAAATCCACCACTTCATCTTCCTCCATGTATGGTCTGTCATCTCTTCCACAGTCTTCTGACTTATTTTCTGAATACCATTTTGGTAGCCTGTTAAGTCCAATAATACAAGCATGGTGCAACACACGATGAAGATTTACTTTTGTTCTAATCAGGGAGCCCCATGAACCAGAAAAAAAAGGAATCTTGCCATTTTTCCTTCTGTATAGTGGTAACTACCGTTTGTCCTGCATAGTATTACTCAGTGAAATGTTCTTTCACCACTTTTAAAGAGTGATGCATTGATAAATGGATAAGGGCCACAGTCTTTAAATGTGATCCCAAACTGTCCCTTGCCTTCCATTTCTAAGTCTTCCATCCCATTTTCACAGTCTAGAGAATATGTTATGGAAATCTGCCACAAGGTCTTTGTACAGTCTGGAGAAAAAGGACATCTGAATGTCACAGCCCGTAGAAGACCTTTACCTCCAAGCAAACTTTCTCCGGCACCTCATGCTCTCCCTTTCAGACCCACAGTACATGCCATTTCCTAATGCCCACAATGTGTTGTGAATGTCTTCCAAATCCATGAAATAGTTACTATCAGTTCTTTTATTATGACAACCTCAGTTTCTGTGACACGGGCAATAGATAGATGACAGTCGTCAAGGCACAAGTGTAAGTGATTACATGGATGCCATTCCCGAAGTGGAAACAATCACAAACTGTAGTTGCTCTTCCAGCATAGTGGGAGAGGTTGCACTGCCCGAATCCAGTAGCAATCAGTACTTCCAAGTTGACTGCAAGCTTCCAGCAAGGTCATTTGCCCTGGATGCTGAAATGGTGAGATAATGCACAATAAAGCTATCTGCCCACCAGAAACATAGGTACCTTTTACACATGGCAAACTGCACATGCTAAACCAGGTATTATGCTACTAAGCATTAAAGGCCAATGGTGCATCCCATTATTTGTGCAGCCTGGTTAATGGTCCTCTTGATCCCCTCTCCAGCTCCCCCAGTTGCAGCTGGTCAGTTTCATGGAACATCTGAAGAAGTCTAGCATTTGCTTTTCCATAAATAGTCAATTCGCTATCACTATCTTTGTACCTCCTAGCATCTTTAAACTAGCTAGCAGATCCTGATTGTCTGACAATGCACTTACCCGTTTACTGCAATGGTCTTCTCATCGGAGGTGGCACAACCAAACACTCCCCTCAAATCTCCCTGCATGCGCCACCTTTCCCAGTAGGTATCAATAGTCTCTAACTCCCTCGAAGTTTCTTCCACTCTGGCCTGCATTCAACAGAGTGACTCTAAATTATGTTAACAGTGTGATATAACTGCCGTTCCCTCCTCCCCGGTCTCTCTCCCCTTCCCCCCGCCCTTTCTCCCTCCCCTTCCTTCCCAGCCCCTCCCTCCTTGACACTTCCTCTCCACACTCTTGGACACGTGTTCGGACCACCGACATACAATTATTCTTCCAAATGGCATTTCACTGTTAATCTTTTTTTTTTTTTTATGTTAATCAAGAGATCTGTTGATGTTTCAAGTAGACAAAAGAGATGTTCTAGATGTAAGATGACTCTACATAATATTTGATGTTATGATTAACTCACTGTAAAGAATTTGACAAAATCAATAAACAGATTTAAAGAATTGTTTTTAAAAAACAGTGTGATATAACTGCATGTCAACTTTCATTATCAATCTTAATGCTCCCTTGGCGGCAAATAAATACATCATTCCTGGGTTAGAAACGGTTAATATACCGAAAAGAAGGAGGTTTTGCTAATGAAGGACAAACGTGGCCCAAAATATTGATCACACACAATAAGATAAGTAAATGACACGACAAAAGAAATCCGACACCAAGCAGATTTTTATTTTAGCTTAACTTTGACAGCAAACAAACTTTGTATCTTACATATAACTGGAGTTGTGGGTTTTAGAAGCGTTGAAAAATAGATGTACTTTTAGCTATCAAGCAAATCCGTTAAAGTCAATGGGGGAAAAGCACAGATTACAATCAGGCACATGTGGGGTGAGTTCCTTGGAACCCATCTGGGGGTTAAGGTTTGGTGGGTCCCTAGGGACAACTTTCTGTGGGAGTATGCCACTTTTCTACCTAGAACCCACTATTTCTAAGGTTTGCCAACATGGCAGAACTTTCCCTCGGCTGTACAGAATTCCTAGCCCACATTAGAGTGATGGCTAGCCTTTTGGAGGTGTACACCTCCTGAATAACTAATTTTTCAGCCTGTACAGGGCATGAAGGGCTTTGTCCTCGAGTAGGGGACACAAGATTACATATCAAGGGCAGTGAATGCTGCAACAGGGGCATATATGCTTGTGCATATATTCCCACACTCCTACTTGGCTAGAGGAAGCCTGCCTTAGGGGTGGGTGACCTGTGCAATGGCAGTTAATGGACTTGCCGTGGTCAGATGCAAACTCGAGCAGACAAGCTGCTCGTGCAGGCTGACATGGCAGCTCTGCAGGTTTACCTTTACTCTGGTCATGCAGGGTAGTAAAATCTATGATGCAGCCCTGGGGGGGGGGGGGGAGAGAAGAGAGAGAAGAGAGAGAAGAGAGAAGAGAGAAGAGAGAAGAGAGAAGAGAGAAGAGAGAGAGAGACCCATGATGGCTGCCAACACTTCCAGTTTGAAGTGTTGGGAGCCAATCAAAGCTCTGCAGATCTCTGCACGAGCTCTTATTATTTGCGAAGTCTTTGGGGAGGAACCGTGGCCATAGATATACAAATGTGATTTTCCTTTAGTTTCTATTATACTACTGAACGGATTTACAGCAAATAACAAAGTGTAATCTTCGAACCAAAAGCTACCATTCTGCCAAATTTGATTTAATTCCGTCCAGTGATTTGGGCTGTAGTCATGTTCAAAACTCCTACCAAAATAAAATTGGGGACGTATGTTTTTAATCCCCCTTTTTCTCGGCCCCCGCTTGACAGATCTCCCTGAAACTTTCTGTGTGCAACAGGAATCACCGGCACACTTTTTTGGGAAAACGTTGTGAAGATTCGTCAAACGGTGCCAAAGATATAGGCAAGTCAAAAAACGTTTTCTATGGAAACATGGTCCTAACTATAATTACAGCCAGTAGGAGATATATCAAACAGTCTGTTTTTGTAATGTTCTCTCTGTAGTGTCTTGTGCATTCCCCCACCCCACAGACTGATTGTGCTGCTTTTCTCCTTCCTCACCACCTGCTCGGTTGCTACCTCCAACCACACAATGCCAATTTATTTACAGATCCAAGCGGTGTCCGCCATCTTTGATGGGTACATAAAGTTTTAAGCAATAGTGTCCACCTCGTTCTGATGGTGCGAGCATGGTTTCTCAAGCATTCAAGATTCAGTAGAATTACATGACAGCGGTCATGTCTTTTTTTTTAATTTTGAGGATGCCGCACGGTATCCCGATGCTGTACAGCACTACCAAAAGCTGTTGGCAAAGCCACTAATTCCCAAAGTAGTTTCCATAGGTGATGCATATTGGCTTTGCGAAAGCCTGTTCATCGTGTACCTTAACTCGCGCCAATTCATATGGGAAAATCTAATGAATGAAAAATGGGTATGTAGGAATGAAAATGGGTAGAGGAATAGCGGTTATTGGTAAAACGCTGAGTTTGGGCTTATTGGTAGTATCATATGATTCAGACATTTTTCAAAATGTGTTCCTTCTTGCACACTGGCTCATCCAGTGTTCGCACTCAGAATACCCTGCTCAAGTTAAACTTTGGTTAAAAAACAGATTTTCCTATTGTTTCTCTGAGGAAAAGTTCCTGAATGCATGGAGAGCTACACAATTACTACCACACAGCATTTCCACACTTCCCCTGGTAAAAAGGGGGACCATACTTCTGTCATTGGACGCAACACCCATAATAGTTACTGGGCAAAACCTGGACTGTGTGACTTAATTTAGTGGCAATGAGTTCCTCACATGGTTAGAGTTTTGGTCACATTCTAATGACGTGCAGTAGGTCCACCCACACATGGGAAGCAGCATTTCAATCGGAAGAAGTATGGAAATCCAGGATGTTAAAACCTTGGCCACTGAATAAAACTGCTCTAGTTTTCTGTCGTATATATAAATATACACATGGGGAAAAAAATGTTTTGACCCATACCATGAGATTTGCATGGCACTGTGGATACCAAAACCTACATGGATCCAGGCAGCCACACCACTCTGAATCCCACCGGGTCTCTAGGATTCAGAAATGCCCTGCTTTACTAAGGTTCCTCAACTGTGATCGAACACAGAGCCAAATAGTGGATCCAATCACCATGACAAAGGTTGGAGATTTCATTGGACGTAGTTTTGACTTACTGGCTGGCCTAAATGCCTTCTGCTGTGGTCAGAGATACTATCTAGTGGCAGGGTGGTGAGGACCAATGCAAAGATGGTCAAGAACTATATCCAACTCCTTTTATTGCTTTTTACCCTGGTAGTCTGGTGGCTTTCAGCCTCCTCTGGATGTGGAGACTGGCTGATTTCCACGTCTCTGCCCTCCCACCCCCATTAAAAAAAAATCTGTGTGGACTTTCTTTCCTATGTACATCTTACAATAGGCCCCTGGAGGGGCAGAAAGAATGTCAGGTCCTTTAGCAGTTGGGCTATGATTAGATGCCAGGGCAGGCTGTTCCCACCCCATTCTTTTTTTTAACTAAATAAAACCCTGAAATCTAGTGGGGTTCCTTCCCCGGTCCCACAACCCTACCTTTTCAATGAGGCAAAACTAACAACTAGCACGCAGTGCGGCAATAAGATTGTCAGGAATCGCCTGCAGCCCACCTATTCTATTTCCCAAGGAAAGATCAATCCGTAGTATCTAGTGAGATTCCCCTCCCTGGGTTAGATCCCACAATTGCCCCCCCAGGAGGAAGCAGAAAGAGTGTTAGCCTTTTATGGATGCGAGCAGAGCCCAACACCAGGGCGGGCCAGTACTCACCCAATTCTTTTGTGCCTTTAACACACACGTCCCTTAGGGTTCCTTGACCCATGTATTTCTAAGGCGAAAGAACACTCCTAAGTTTGATATTTTTGTGAATGAGGTCGAACCCACTCTCGGTAAGATTTTTCATATTAGATTCAGTTTGGGCACTCTACTATCAAATAACTTTACCTATAAGTGGAAGTCCTCCCGCAGTAAAGCCAAATTTCGTTCCTACAGCACACACACTGAGGTTGACGTAGAAACACATTTCCAACAGCAATGCCCACTGTACATTTCACTGGGGTCAAAGTAGATTTGGGACTTGTTATGAACTGTGGACCCCAGTAATTTAAACTAGATTTTAGAATCATGTAAAACCAATTCATCTATCGAAGTTGTTTCTGCTGTGTCAGTTTTTTATGGCATTTTGTATAATTAGACGTTGCTTTCTCAGTCACTGCGCAGTACGCATGATTGGGACTATTTGCA
Source organism: Pleurodeles waltl (assembly GCF_031143425.1). NCBI lineage: Eukaryota > Metazoa > Chordata > Amphibia > Caudata > Salamandridae > Pleurodeles > Pleurodeles waltl. Next base: position 1,127,960,125 of record NC_090446.1, on the reverse strand, counting down.
CGATTCCAACAAAATTTTATTGAAATTACTTTTTACTTGGTTATGTTACCAGAAACAAATGTACCTACTATTACTATTTTTTTATATATATTTTTTTTAAATAACTGTGTCTAGTGAGTTTTCAACCCAAAAAGAGCATATTGGGGATAAAAACCTCAATCTGCCCCAGCATGGCGGAAATACTGTCTGGGCACTAGGGGTTGGGAATGGGCCCAATGTCAAAACGTGCCTTTCCCTATTTTAGAGAGTAAATGGCTTAGAATAATATGGGAGGCATATATCAAGGGCGCGGGACAGGCCTTACCTTGACTCAATGAATACTTCTTATGTCCATTACAAAATCTCGGGGTTGCAAAGATAGGTGGAGTCTTGATGGTGTCTGCGTAAGGAGATGTATGCTAAGATCTACCAATGGTAGCATTATTCTAACGCTAGAAAAATTCACAACTGGGAGAATGCAGTGGGCTGAGGGACTCTGACAATTGCATCTTTCTAGTTCTAACAAATGCCACTGGCCTGCTGATGCTATGTCCCAAATAATGGACCTTGGGCAGGCACTGAAGTAATTTCTCTCAAGAGTCATTGTGCCCCCTTCTGTGTTAGCACCATTAGGGAAAGCAAGGAGTCATCCCTGAAAATGTCCAATGAGGGACAAGCAAACAAAAGCTTGCCTACGTACTGTATTGCTACAGAATCCCTTGTGAACCTTACTCTATCCAAGTCTCTCTTTAAGCTCTAGGAAAAAAGAGTTGGTGACTCATATTACCTTTGGGCAACCCTTTTCATGTGAACTGGGAAGCCAAAACGTGAATGCAAAAGGTAACACACTATCAAGGTGTGTGGGCATTGAACGCAGAACACAAACCATCAACAGGGAAATGGAACCGACTGCTCAAGATGGTGGTCGTGCTTCTGTGAGGCTCTGCCTGAACTCCATTACTCCAATAATAACACTGCATCCACTTGAGACAGCAAGTCGCGGGTGGAAGCTGCTTGTGCCTCTCTGGAGGGAAATACTAACCTGATTCTGTCCTAGAGGACAGCAGGGTTCGGGGAGACGAGTTACCAGATACCAAACTGAAGTGGTGAAGCTGGGATGATATGCCCCACCCAAAGCGAGCCTGGATCCAGGAAGAACTTTAAGGGTCTTTTGAAGGGGTGGAGGCGGCAGAAGAAAAAAGTGTCACATGCCGCCCAGCACTGACACAGGAAAAGGCTCACATTTCACAGGGAGCCACTGCTCTGGACTAGAACGTGGATGTGAGGCTGACAGAGGGGCACCTTCTAGTCGCTTCTTTGCCTTTTTTCTTTCTCCCTTACACCAGCTTGGAGGAGCACTCAATGAAAACTATGTTTATCAGGGGGAGTGGTTGGACAGCTTACTTGGCCTAAGTATTAGCTGGGTCCCAGAGAGATGGTGAGGCTTGGCCATTTGAGGCTGGAGGCGCTGGGGATTGGCCTTATACCAGTGGTGTGGAGAAGGGGTGTGTGACCCTTGTGTTGGCCCGGACTGGCGCCCAGTCAAGCACCGCAGGGCTTCAGAGTGCTAGATAGGCCTTACCTCTGGAGGGACTTCCTCTGCTCTCTTCCTCCACCTGTATAGGTGAAGAGTGGCTGAATCATTCGCTAGAGAGCCACCAGAAGGGTGCAGACGGTTTGACTTGTTTTTCTTTGGCTCCCACTGACTCCATACTCTCAGCACCATCTGGGCTGGTGGATACTTCGGGGACAGAAGCCTGTGGGGCACTGTGCTCCTGGGCAGGAATAGAGGACTTTTGGTGATGTGAGACTGATAGGAGGAGGCTGTGCTAAGCCAGCCGTTAGTCAGGCCACAGACGACGCAGTAAGAGTAACAAGGCTTGGAGTGCTAGCTATCCCAAGACAGGTCAAACGGGGGTTGGGTGGGATTTAGGCTGGGGTCAGGTGATATGCTGTCCCCGACAAGACAAAAAGAGCCATGAATAAATCACTTTGGGTGAATGAACTTACCCGAGAATAATACAACAAACAGAAGAACACAGAATGGCAAAACATGCCTAAATGCACAGGAAATTAAATTGTGAACTCGCAGGAACTGGCTGATAAACTGTCTATTTTTTTTTTTTTAAATAGTGTTTCCATCATCCTGAAATCTCTGACTCTTACTGGGGACTACTGTTTCTCATGGTTAGGAGAAGCCCTGCTGTCCTGCTGGACGGGCACCCTGAGGCCCTCAAGAAAGACAGTGTGGCCTTCAGTATCCATTTGGAAAAAAATGCAATTGTATTTAAGGGAGCATCCAACTCTAGACAAGCTGATTCTCATCACTTCAGGTTTAAAATCAGGGTCCCTCCTGCATCCTTTGCCTCCATTCCGTTGGAAAACAGGCTTTGAAGACCTTGGTCCTCTACTATTGAAGATCTGTAACAGTTCTTTACAGAATGGACCGATTCCAAATGAGTGGAAAAAGACTTAGCAGGACCATTGTCATAAAAAGCTAATGCTGACTGTGCCATTCTTACGTATTACAGACGAATCTCTCTCCTGCTGTTCCTTGGGAAGATAGTGGAGAAACAAGTCAACCAACCTGCCTGAGTGCCTGGCTAACAAACAAATCCTTGAATCTGTTCAGGCAGGGTTTTGTTCACTACATACCACCAAGACTACCCTGTTAGCCATGGTGGATAATCTTCGATTGCTGACGGACAAGGCATAATGCTCTTCCCTGGTAGTATTAGATCTATCCACAGCATTCAATACGGTTTCTCATTCTACCCTTTTGACCAGAATACAGGGGATCGGCACTGGAGGCAAGGCACTAGATTGGTGGCAAGGAACTGGATTAGTGCTGAGTCTATTTAAATGACCGGTCTTGGGCAATATTCTTACCTTCATTTATGCCAGCGCATAAGACCTTGAGCCCTAGAGTTCTTCCAGGATCTACGCCACCCCAGCTTTTTTTTTATATTTGCATCCGTCCACTGGTAAAACGTATAAAATCTTTTGGGCTCCGGTGCATGAACTAAGTGGATGATACTTAGCTCATCCACATACTGGAAGGGGCAGGTGCTAACCTTTGGAGCCATTCCATTTTTGAATGGAAGCGGTGTCGGAATGGTTGCAGATCAATTTGCTTAAATTTAACTTGGCTAAACAGAGGTGCTGTGGATAAAACATTCTCATGTTCTCACTGTTGCTTGATTTTTTGGCCTGTGAGTTGGTAGACCTCACCAGCTATAGCTCTGAGAATCTACCTGGAACTAGAATTTTCCTTCTCTGGACAAATAAAGCATGTTGTGGCAACTTGCTTCTTCCTCTCACAGCTGCTCAGTAATCTCTTACCATTTCTTCCAAAGGCTGTCCATTGAATGGTGATCCAGGCAACTATACTTAGTCACCTGAACTACTTTAACTCTCTTTTTCTGGTTCTGGATAGGAGTCTTCTAAAGATGCTTCAGAGAACACAAAATGCAATAGCCAGATTGGCATTGAGGTTCCCACGCTCGTCTTCCAGCTCTGAGGCTCTGAAATCCCTGATCGGGCTTCCAGTGGAAAAGAGATGTATCTTTGAGCCCTTCTTCCTTGTTTTTAAATCAGTCCACCGTAGTGGGCTGGATTACTTTGTTCAGAAGTTCTGCAACTACACTCCATCACTTTGCTTCTGCTCTGCTGGTTGTGTATTATATTAAGTACTCACTCAGATGGCAAAGTCTTTTCGTTCAGAGTGGGTAAAATTTGGAATGAGCTTGTGTATTGCTACATGCACTACGTGCAAGGTAAACAGTGGTGCAGGGTGTGGACCATTGGCCTCTGCTTCCATTGGCCTTCGCTCCCATTTTGGTTCACGACTCCATTTTGTCGAGTCTGGTTCTGTGCGTAAGGCACTGTTCTGTGTTTTTCCACAAGCTTCGGCAAGCTACAGGGTGGGGTGTTTTTCTGCTCAACTTCGCTCCATCTGCCTGATACGAAGGGCGCTATTTACATTCCACGAGCTATCAGTTAGGACAACAGGGGGATGCGCCTGTACTCAAGGAGGAATGCGAGCTTCACCTTGGAGCCCTCTTCTGGGAACTTGTCCCGTTCCAAGGAGACGTCTCGAAGGGTGAACAAGGTACCGCCGATTGCACAATTTGTAAAGGAGGGGGTCTTTTTCTAGAAAAGACTCCTGGGCGTTAGTAAATACTATAAAGGTCAGGGGCCTGGATGGACTGGTTTAGGAACTCTCTTCTGGGTTGGACGCAATGCAGGAGGACTGATTGTCCTGAAGGAGGCTCCCTGTGCCAGCCGATTTGGGTTCCCCGGCTTTGTGTACGGCGGAGGGATGCAGACGCTCTTTTCGGTGAAGCTTTTCAATTTATTAAGCATTAAAGTATATTGTGTGTGCGTGCGTAATATGCACTTATTCTTGCAGTCATTTTCATGCTATTAAGCATTGAAGTATATTGTGTGTGCGTGTATTATATGCACTTACTCTTGCAGTTATTTTCATGCGATTCTTCACGATATCACAGAGTGCTTATATTCTTACCATTATTCTCATGTTATTCTCTTGATATATATATATATATATATATATATATTAGTGTGGTTAGTTTTGCCATATGAGAACTTGCCCCTTAAATAAACTTGATTATTCTACTCACTAAGGTGTCGGAGAGTGATTGCTTTACATTGTGCCTTAAAATATCCTGAAGTGATTAGTTTTGATATTCTGAAGAGTAAAGCAACACAGCTTGTATGTTCTCAAGGGCTTGCCTCTTCCTAACTTAATTTGAGGCATCCCAGTTGGAAAGCAGTGTTGTCTTTTTCCTGGCCAGCTTTTTTTTCTCTCTGTTTCTCTCTTAGCACCAGGACACCCCTCAGTGCATTTGTTGCATTGTATACATTTTGGTAACATAACATAATACAACATCACTACAATTAACTGGAGTGAAGAACAAGTCAATCTACTACCAAAGGGCTTCTACAAAACACCAGCACCCATCCTCCCTCCCTCCATTGACAGACACTTTAACAGACACCGGAAAACAGGTCAGCGTCAAGCCCCCGCTCAAGAAACCCTCCTCTGTGCCAGTTTGAAAAGTGCAGGCCCATCTCTGTTCTATCTTACCTGGACAAAGGTCTTAGATAAGCTCATCAACCGACACCTCACCGACTACCTCAGCTACAACCAGTTCCCAGACGGCACACAATCTGGATTCAGGCCTAACCATTGTACAGGTCATCACTGCCACAGATGACATGAGACACAGTAGCCCTCATGCTACTGGACCTCTCAGCAGCATTCAACATTGTTTCACACCCCATATTCATCAAACACCTACACAAAATCGGCATCCAAGGACCTGCTGACCACTGGATCTGTGTCTTACTAACAAATAGTAGACTAGCTGTCAACTTAGCACCGTACTCCTCGGAAGCCTGCAAACTCATATGTGGACCTTGTCCCTCAGCTCCACCCTCTTCAATACATGTATAATCCTCTGGCCAATGTCAATCGCAGCCACAACACACTAACATCCTCTACACAACTTAGACCTCTCCTACTTGAACAGTTCTATCACTTTCCACCAACCAACAAGATACCTACGCTTCACAGGACTCCGACTTGCACACAATACAAGCACACATAAAATGAGGCCTAGACGACGTGCCTTCTCATACATCGCTCCTATGACCTCCCATTTCATATCAGAGCCTCTTCCTCTCTTTCTGTAAGAAACTGAAGATCTGTGTTTCTTTTAACCCTTCCCAAGAAGTGGCTACACGCAAACCTACACAGCGTCAAGATACCCTCACTGGTGATGCTGTGCTTTATAATTGCAAATAACCGAGCTCCATGTAGCTCTTGAGGGAAGAATAAAAGGTGTTGCTGTGGATGTATTTGGTCTGCATCGAGACTTGCTCAGCGTGGCAGACACCATGACTGAGGTGGGAATCCGGGTCTCTTTGCGGAGGATGATGTGCAAACCCTCAAACTGGACATTACACAGCTTCGGGAGGGGAGAAAAGGATGCAACTAGAAAGGCGAGCAGATGATTCTGAAGGCAGACCCAGGGACAATAATTTGCCCTACATGGGAGCCCCAGAGGAAAGTACATGTCCAGAACAATTCTTTTTTAAATCATTTAAATACTGTGTCCCAGAACAAGAACTTACATCCTGCTTTGTGACAGAATGGTGCATTAGGCACTCATAAAGAAACTGCCACAGGAAGCTACCCCTAAACCCATAATTTTAAGACTACATAACTATTTAATTCTAGGTGTAATACTGGCAGCGGCTCGCATGCAGCAGATAGTCTTTTTAGAAAAATGTTTTTTGGACTACACTGCACTGGTGCAGCAGCAGAGGAAAATATTTACAGGCGTTAAAAGCAAGTTCAGGGCAGTGTAGATCAAATGCATGCTGCTGTACCCAGCTCAGCTTGAACTGACCCATCATGGGAAGATGTTTTTCTTTTTTTGATGACACAGAGGTGGCCTGGAGTTGAGTGAAGAGAGAGCACCTGTGGCATGATAGTGGGAAGAGCTGCTGTCAGACTTGTGGCAAGCAGGTCTTCTTCCCAAGTGTAGGTGTTGGAGGTGCAGAGAAATGGCCAAGTCTGGCTCTAGGAGAGCTGAAACAGATGGAGAATAGTCTGTTTCAGACACTGGAACCTCAGTTCGGCCCAAACCTGGGATGGGGTGCCTCAAGGAGCCAAAGTAGCCTCCCCCCCCCCATGAACCAACCCAGATCAGTTTTAAACATGTCAGACCCAACGGTGGTCCCTCTTTGTTGGGAGGTTGCATCTTGGGAGGGAGGCAAATGGCCTTCGCTGGCCACAGCAATGTACTGGCTATGTTTCTTGAATTTCCAAATCTCACTAATATTACACTCTGTGCTCGAGGTGAGAGGTGGGAGAAGCTGCTATCCCCTGCAAGGGGGTGTTTTTCCGCCTCAATCGGGATTCTTCCTTCTCCACCTCGTTAGTTATTGGGTGTTAAGTAACTGGGAGACCAATACTTCAGTTCCCGGAAGTGTAAAATGGGGTGTTAGTAGGATGGGTTTGTTGGATAATTTTAATGGATACCCCTGCTAACACAGTCTTCATTTGTGTTGTTTTGTTTCACAATGCCCAATAATGTGCCTCCTCCCCCACTTCATACTACACCCACCCAACATGACACATACATGACTGGACAAATAGTACTTCATCCTGTTTTAAAACATCAATGGACTCAACAATCACTTTAAGAGGAGAGTGGTGCTAAACTATGCCAAAAGCAAGCCCAGAGGTTCTCCTGTTATAGGAGACTCACCAAATGGTTAGCAACTAGATTCTTTCACGCTGGGTAAACCGGTGGGGTGAGGGAAGTCACCATCCATCTCCCGCTGCTCATGCCTGTTGGACAAAGGCCAACTTAGTAGATATATAATGATTACACGTTCCCTACAGGGACAAATCATGTATATTTTAAGTGTTCACATCCATACCACTTGGACAGAGATCTCCCTCAATTCGCCTACTGAAATTCTACTGGAGATGCCTGCACGCACAGTATTACTTGGCAGAGACTTTAGTGCACTGATGGATCCTGTGCTTTATGTGTTCAGTAGCAGGACAATATGCAGGTCAATGTTCCTTGCAACTTGGGGAAGCTTACTGGGGTTATCCAAGATGTGGAGAAAGTGACACCCATACGAGCATCAATACACATTTTTCTCCCACACCTACTCCTCGTTCTCACCTTTAGATTATTTTCTTGTGCTGCCTACAGATTTGGTATGAGTTCAGGAGGTGAGGACGCTCCCAAGAGGTTTGTGAAATAACTACCTAGTAGAAATACACCTTAGGAGTGTCCCTGCAGGCATATGGAGGTCAGGGGGAGGGAGTTCTTGTATTTTAGTTCCTGGTGGCTACCTGATGATGGCTTCTCATCGACAAGAGTTTGGGAAGCCTTTAAGAAGGTCGCTCACTGCCGGATAAAGCTACAATTATTGGGAAAAAGAGTGACAGAGGCCAGGAGAAGAATGTCCATAAAGTAGAAATATTGAATCTTTACCAATGTGCTTTGCACAGGAGACTCGATCCTTAGACAACTTGTGGCAGAGTCCGCAGTTGTTGGAAGCGGAACATTCTGGTTGGCTGAGGCGAGGGCCTAACCAGGCAGAACCTACCACTCCCTTCAGGGGTCGGTGATTACACCCACTGTATACCCACTGTATAATCTGTGTTGCCCTTGGGTAGGTTGGCACAGAGGAGTCAGGCTTATCACAGGGGCAATGTCTAAAGGACTGGCACAGCACTACCACAAAACAAATACACTTAGCGCCACAAGAGACTTCACAAAAGTATCTGTGACTAAAGTTTGTATTCAACACACACATTAGTTAACCCAACATGAACATCATGTAAATCTGGACAGAAAGCACATTTAGAAATATCACTAGCAGTACTATGCCCAATTGTGTTAAAACAACATTAGAAGTATGTACATGTGAGAAAAGTAATACTTTCTCTCCCAGTAAGTTCCCCCTTCAGTGCCAAAAGTTTGTCAGCACAAGACCAAACCTAGTGATTATCCCAAATCAATATCACACAGCTATGGGGGGCACCTCAGTTCACAACAGAAATGTGTACATACAGAAAATGGCAGCACTTTTAAATAGCTCTGCAGCCTAGGCCACACAGGTAAAACCCAATGTCAAGCGTGATAATCCTCTGACAGAGAACCAATGTGTACGACAACATCGCTGTGGGTTGCAGTCAATGACAGGTAATCACTCCTACTCACTCGCTCCACACCGCTACGAGGTGCCATGGATAACAGGCAGGCTAGTATAACACGCACTTGCATACACTCGCTCCCTCAGCAACCTAATGCGGTGCACTGATATCCTGCAGGCTAGCGGTCACTGTGCTCGTAGATCTCCCTGGGTCCAAAGGTTCCTCCACCCTCTAACCGTCCTACTACCCCCATCCCCACAAGCTGGAGAGGAGTACCCTTTTCCCCCAGATCCTAGGCCGCTCACAGCCGGAGGTACACTTCTTCAGGATCCTGGGGCAAAGATGTGGGGGGGGGGAGGGTAGAGAGAGCGAGAGATAACAGCTGATGAGGAACAGTCAACAAATAGAGGTTTAGCCACCACTTGCGAAGTTCACTCAAGGGTCTCTACAACGTGCCTTACAGTGGGCCCCGGTCTGCCAAGCACAGGGGGAGGGTCAGCTTAGGACACACGCTGTTCACAGTGGCCCCCAGCCAAGCCAGGCACTCCAATACACAAATGCAGTGTGGTACCAGTAGTGTGCCTTTGAAGTTGGGGGAGGTTCAGAGGGTTCACCTTTGAACCACAGATGTTTCCCTTAAATTTCAGGCCTGTCTGCCATGAGGCCATGGAATACAGGTCTTAATCTTTAGGGGGGCGATTATCTGCCTCCGAGATGCCAAGTATCAAAACCTCTCCCTCCAATCTATCCACCCAGGCGCACATATTGCAGAGCTCTTCGTTCCAGTTATGTGTCCTTGTTTTACAGTGGTCGCTGGGGAATGCATAGAAGTGTTCCTCCATTCTCCAGTGAGGACTTGAGTCGAATTAAAAGGCACACAAAGCATTTTAGGGCAGAGAAGGCTCCAATTTCAGGAAGTGGCATTTCTCTATGATTATTTAAAAAAACACCTTTATTATAGAAAGTCCACTGTTGCAGCTAGGAGTATTTGTAACACTTCTTCCATATAAACCCATAGGCAGAGCAGATTTACTATGCAGTTGAAACACACATGGGTATTCTTCACTTTCTGGGCAAATGTGCCCTTGTGCACATACAAGCATGCATTGGTAGGCTGGATACATGTTTGAAAGCACCGTAGGTGCAAGTGCGCACACAGACCTCATCAAACAAGCAAGATACATATTTCAAACACCATAGGAGCTAGTGCACACACCTAGGCCTACTACGACAGGATGGATACATAGCTTAAAAACCTAGGAGCTAGTGCGCATGGACAGGCCTGCTATGATAAGCTGGATACAGGCTTAAGGCACCATTGGTGCTAATGCGCACACCCAGACCTGCTATGACAGGCTGGATGCATCTTTAAACACAACCTAGGGGCAAGTGCGCACACAGGCCTGCTATGACAAGCTCAGCTCGTTTTCACTCACTCGTGGGCAGACACTAGCCAGCACCACTTCCTTGTATATGTAGAAAGGCTGGCCCCCTGTCAAGCCTTCCGTGTACCACTTGCACCACCCTTCAGGGGGTGCTCAAGAGGTAGCATAAAATCCCCTCAGGATTGGCTACAAAGTTAGTAGTGCCAACCTAAACCCACCTCCACAGGTTTGCATTGGCAGGCCTCATAGATGCTTCACAGTTCATTCTAGTGGGTGGCACAATCAGTGCACTGTCCCACTAGTAGCCAGGCTGTACCTGCCCTGGTTAAGTGGTGTACTTTTTTTACGGGGCATTCCAGGGTACAGCACCTGAATCAAGCCCTTAAGTGCCCACGCCTTGCATGTACAGGCAAGGTACACCCACTGCAATACAGGGGGAAGTGCACAAAGCCTAAGGCCACGCAAAGAGAGCCAGCAAAAGACCACAGGAAAAAGCTAAACATTTCAGGCAAATCCCCTAAGGGCCATCTCCAACAGCGGTGCTTCGTCAGCACCGGTTGAACACTGCCAGGTTCTCGAGGGAAGCCACTTAACACAAGATCTACGAAACGGGGGATAAAGCGGGCACATTGTTCTTGCTAGTGACGCAGGTGCTTGAAGCTAGAATTATTCATCACATCCGTCACAACGAGACGTGATGTGATGTCAGTTCAATCACATTTGCTTTTGCAACATACTAAATATATAAATATATATATATCTCTTTATGAGCAACAGATCCCCAAGAACAAGAAAGGTCCAGCCCAATAGCTGTAGATTTAATACCAAATACATCAGATCCAATGAACAGCTGTAAAGTCGAAGCTCAAATCTCAGTAGACGAAGTGCAGGAGATTATTGCTTCCATGAACAATGGGAGAACTCCAGATCGAAATAAAGAAATACTCCTCGACAACAGCGCTTCATGTCTTGGCACTTTATCTGGAAAAGGGGCAGTGCAGTGTGCTTCCACATCATGCTGTGGTGGAACAATAGTGGTTATCCTCAACCCTGGAAAGAACCCTAGTGAATGCCCTTCATACCGCTCAATCTCACTGATCAACTTTGGAACCAAAATCCTTGCCAAAATGTTGGTATACAGGCTAGTTTGGTTAATAAGAACTCTTGTCCATGCAGATCACATCAGCTTTAAGCCGCACCACAGGGGCCGTCACTGCGATTACCATTTGAAAGTAGCCCTGGCTAAAGCAGCTGAGCTGTCCATAGCCTTGACTCTAATACTGATTTACGTTCAAAAGGTGTTTGATTCAATACATTAGCCTTTAATACTTCAAATTCTTCAGAAAATGAATTTTGGTCCACTGTTACTTAAATATATCAAAATCTTAAGCAATGATCCTTGGGCACAAGTAAGAGTGGCTAGGGTGCAGTCCGCACCTTTCCAGGTGAGAAGAGGTACACAGCAGAGTTGCCCCCTCCCTCCCCTACTTTTTGTGTTGATAGTGAAACCACATGTGGAGTGAATCAGGTGTAATGTCCCGGAAGACGGAATTAGGTGAATGTGAAGATCGCATCTTGCTTTACGAGGACAATATGCTCTTTAACATGCAGAGCCCAGAATGTTCTACCCCAAAGGTGATGGGCATTCTGCAGATCTACGAAACACAAAGGAGGCCTTCAACTTAATTGGTCAAAGTCACAATATGGTCAGATTGTCTGTTATCATCCTGATTTTCCATCCTGGGCAGCACCAAGTCAATCCAATGATCACTTTAAATACACATTTCCAGGGATCCATAGGGACTTTGCCCCAATACGGACTGAAATGAAGAAAGAATTGGCGGCCCGGGAGAAGCTGCTTCTACCTAGGAGGAAGGGCCCTTGATGCCTGCACTGCCACACAGACAGAACGCAAATTGTTCCTCTGATCTGCTCTTGCCTAGCGATTAGTCTCTACTTATCTACGATACACAAAGTATTACATGAAAACAGTGGTATCAATCAGTCATTCTGTTACTGTGCCATTGATTGTACAATCACCAAAGATCTTGGTCTATAGGGACAAGTTGGGACCTAGGTTTAGGACAAGATGCTCTTAGCTAAAAGGGCCTCAGAGTTTTCAGTTCTCTATACTCCAAGTCTAGTTATCCTCACCAGGTTATGACTATTTCCCACCATTATATGCAAAATAACGTTTCTAAAAGTAACCAAAGAAACCTGTGTGTAAATGCTAGATCTTCAAGGTAAACACAAAGCTCTTCAACATGGGTTACTTCCAATGTATCTGTTCAATCAGAGCAACAGTATTGCAGTCAGAAACAATCCTCATCCATGCCCAGAGTTGTATAAAGGCCCTTTAACATTGTGCTCCTGTGCCATCTTAAACTTAAGGATCATACTCGGTGTCCAAGAATTTTCCTACCTGGTTCTTCTCCGGGGGCTCCATGCTGGTACCTTGCTGCAAGCAGGGTCTGGACATCCCACTGGCCCCTTCGGGTGACAGACCTTCTCAACATCAACCAGCCTCAATTACAGCCGTACAGCCTGGGGGATACAGGAAAGTACATGTGAAATATTTCTGAGTGCAGAGTATATAGGTGCCATCAATAGTATTAATGCATGTAATGTGGAACTTCACTCTGTCCACAGAAACATCAAACTATGAACAAATATAGATACAGCTAACACAGCTACACCTAATGGAAGAGGGAGAATAGCAGTACTAGAAAAATAAATGGTGCAAGAATGCTAAAGTTGAAGCCACAAACAAAAATACACATCTCAGACAGATGTTTGGAATCACAGACCCCAATATGAAGCAACATAAGCACAATGAACAAGATCTATTCATACAAGTACTAAATCGCGGTCTGTCACCACACATTAAACGAAAACCATCTGCTTCACACAATGATCCAGAACCCCAATTAAGATCACCAGATGTAGTGCGTTAAGATGGAGGGGAAAAAATATATTTTATACTATTTATGTCTGTGACCAGGAAGCTTGAAGACTAGAATGCATGTTGTGGCTTCCTTGGAGTTGCTTCACAATGATGTCCCAAAGCACTGACCCCCAGGTAGAACAGAACAAGCTTCACTTTATGTACTACTGGAACTTTTCTTAACTTGATGTGACCTTAAAAAACGTTTAGATAATCTGTTCTGATGGTATAGTTCAACCAACAGATTCCTCATAACGGGTTTCACCAGGAGTGCAGACCCGCAAAAGGTTTTGAAATTTGCACTTATATGTCGACCTTGGCACAATAAATAAAATATATTAATCAGTCATCCTTTACCGAGTATTCATTATATGATGGCAAATCTTGGGAAGGGCAAGTACTTTACAATCTTTGATGTACGTTCTGCATACCACCAGATTCCTTTACCAAACAAGCATCAAGACCTTCATAACGCCATTGGGAGCATATAAATACAGTCTTCAATGTAAGGCTTGCCTCAGCTGCCAGTGTATCGCAAAAAAATGATGGATAGCTCCTTTGGGTAGATGTCAAGCATCCAGACATTTCAAGGTGACAGTTTGGATTTGAGGGGTTACGTGCAAGTTGCATCAGAACTTACTTTGGTACATGATACAATCTTGAGATGACCCTTTTGTGACACCTGTTTCACTACATGCTGATTAGATAAAGGTTTCCCACAAAGGAGATCAGCAACAATTGAAAAGATAAAGCAATACTATTTGTGGCATGGTCATAAAATGATCACTGTATTTAAACAGTGATTATTAGCAGATAAGCACTGGAAGACTGTAGAGAACTCATTGTAACCATTTAATATCAAGTGTACGATGGTCCTTGATGACTACCACCCAAAATGGTTAAATCTTTCCTTGTAGAATTGGCCAACACAAACTGTTTAATTGTTTTTTTTAAACTGTATTTTTTGTTAATAAGGGTCACCTAAATACATTGTTACAGAAAATGGGACACTCTTAAGTTGGAAGAAATGTGTAAGGTCAATGGGCCAGATGTATGAATCTGGCCCAATGCGATTCGGTAATTGCGATTTTTAAGAAATCGCAATTACCGACTCGCAAAGGGCCATGTATCACATTTGCGAGTCGGTAATTGCGATTTCTTAAAAATCGCAAATTCAATTACCGAATCGCAAATTGCGATACTGGCCCCATTCGCAGCTATGGGCCTGCTGGCCCATAGCTGCGAATTTTTTGCATTTCGCAAACTGCGATTTCTGAAACAGAAATCGCAATTTGGGAAAAGCAAAGGGCCAGGGTGCTGGGGGCCTAAGGCCCCCTCTCCTGCACCCCATTTATTTATTTTTTTCACATGTAAAGTACACACATGCCACAAGGGCATGTGTGCTTTACATATCAAATTAAAAAATGCAGTTTACTGCATTTTTAAATTTTGCACCAGGTTACCACCTGGTTGCAGGTCATGGTATTTTGCACTTGCAAAATACCATTCTGCGAAAAATCGCAATTTGTGATTTTTTGCAGAATTGCTTTGCGACCTGGATTTTGCAAAATCGCAAATTGCGATTCACAAAATCCAGGTCGCAAAGCAGAAAATCGCAATTTTTGCGATTTTCTGTTTTTGGTCTGCGAATGCATTTGATGCATTGCAGACCTCGATTTTGCACTCGCAAACTGCTGATTTCGCTGTTTGCGAGTGCAAAATCAGTTGATACATCTGGCCCATAGAATCTTATTATGTGAAACATTTACAAGTTGCCTTATACTGCCTGGCCTTGAATGGTCCAGCCTCAAAGAAGGCATTCAAACTGCTTTAGCTGCAGATTTTTAGCACAACAGTTATCTCAGACAAAAGGTTTGGTGTTAAGACACTACTGCCCACACTTTAACAGGAGTTTTTTTCTGTAAAATTGCCAAGAGGCAGGGAACCCAGAACCAGACTATTACCAGAGTGGTTAAAACACATCAGTCTTTTGAAGATCAATCTAGAAAAATGAGAGAGAGATGATGTGTGAAAGAACTGCCAAACAAAAGAAAATGAAGTTACTACAACGAAAAAAGAGACGAAGATGTTGATTAGTGTGCAGGTGTCTGGATTTTAAAAAACGACACAAAGTTTGCAGAAGTGAGTCAAAGTTCTCTGCAGGTACTCAAATACTCCAAGCTACAACAGCTTCTGTATTGCTTCAGAACAAAAGGAGAGGGGCAACAGGAGGAGTCTGGTGTGTTTAACTGGTCACCAAACAAAGATAATTAGAATATATATTCTGTCAGCATATGATGGATCTTTTGACTGGCTGATGTTTGCAGTTTAGAATGAGATTGCGACCTTAGAGGAAGTATGCTGCAGTGGGAGTGGGAGTCTGGAGAGTTCTCCATGTCACAGCTGAGAACAGAGATTCCAGTTTCGATGCTGCTGACAAACAGGAAGCCGTCACATTGCCTCCAAGTTGTGATCATCATACAGCCAACTCACGGATTTTTTTAACTGCCTCTACTAAAGACCTGGTGCAAGAACTTCAATAGCCAACTTGATATTCAAGTTTTTATTTCATTTCGTAAAATAGCCCCGCACACCGTGTAAACTCCGCACTCCATCTTTCTCCAATTCAACTGTCCCCTTTCATTCTAAACCCCAACATTCCAAACAAGAATTACACATTCCAAATAAGAACTATACATTTAAAGATACCCTACTCTATAAAACATCCAAACCTTAATAACACCATCATTCTACCTGGATGTTTGTTTTCTGCCATAAGGCTAGTCCACAAAGTAATCGACTAAAGCTCCTTCGAAATTTCATGATTTGGAATTGCATTATTAATTATTATCTATTTTAACTATGTTTATGCATTATCTGTTACTCTTAATTGATTCCGGAAGGCGGTAGGTCATTTGTATGCCTTTCCTCGATTCATACCTTTCCACTCTGATTCGGTTTTTGGAATGGTACTCCATAGATTCTGGAACTTAGCTCTGTGTTCTGACTTTGGCAATCATTTCCCCGCTCCTGATCCTGCTGGCAGGCAGAGTCCTGTATGTAGGGTCCTTCCACATAAATGATTAGTTCTTTTATCACAGTAATGTCTCCAGTTTGTTTGTCTCTAGTCCACAAGGAGACAAGGGTTTTTGTTTTATTATTAGGAGGACAGGTCATGTTATGCATAACGTCTTCACTACTCCTCTCCTGCTGCATTTATGTACAAGCAGGGGGGATGTGCTTTGGCGAGGCCATATAGAAATATAATTACAGACGACTAAAAGAAGGATTTTCTTTTCAGTTTGGGGTTCTGAGTGACATTGCTTTGCACATCTATTTGATGTCACTTTGAAACCCTTGGTGAAATACATTCCGTTATTATCGGTTGCCCGTCTATAATTCTATATGTTATGTATGGCTCTCGTTGAGCACCACTATTGTGAATACTAGATTCTAAATCTGGTTATTCGGTGCTATAACACAGAAACAGAGGGATACAAAAGTTGTTTGCCACTGTTTCTACATAATAAAGGAATTCCAGACTGCTCTGACAAGGCTATTTAAGTCAGGCCAACTCTGACTCTGCTACAATGGAGAGCAGATAGTACAGCTTCCGGAAGGACAGAGAGCAAAGGAATAGAGGATGGTGAAGGTATGTGCCAGGAGACATTAAATATTTAGTTCCGTTTACACATTTGGGACAGATAGAAGTCATGTTATACAGGGCTCTCTCTTCACTAATCTGTTCCTACATATCAGTTGAAAGCAGTGGCAGATAATTTTAGGGGCCATAAAGAATATAAAATTATAAATAAGTAAAACATGAATAACAGGAATGGTCTTCAATTCAGGATATCACAGAAATATGATGCCACTCAAAAACCAGCTCCATTGTTCACTGTTACCCATCTATTATTGTATAAGTTACTTATGGGTCCTAATCCTATCCATTATCCTGAACAGCATTTTTAAAATGCTGTTCTTCTCTGCAATTACAAAACACAAAGCCTGTTTTCCAACTCTGTGGTATAACAATGCTTAATCCTGGTGCTCGACCCTGCTTCCACCAGTCCATGTGTTCATATGTTTAAAATACCAATATGAAAATTCTGTTCACAATATTGGACAGGTCTAGGAACTCGTACAATATAAAATTGTAGATGGGTAACTAAATAAAGGGATATTTTTGACCACACATTTGCAATGCAATAGGTCTCGCATTTGCTAGAGTTAGAGCTATTGCAATTTTAAATTCATAACTGGACTTTTCTTGCCACATAATCTGGTCAACCCTGCCTCATAATTTCATTTTTTCCTACCATTTAAATCCAGTGGCCCTGCATATAACTAAAGACTCCCATTTACCTTCTTCCTCTATCTGCAGCAAAAATGAAAATGTTGCCATTTAGCATCTTAATTTAAATCTGCCATGCTAATTCCAATAGAATAGCACTTTCACCACTCCACCATCATAGTTGCTGGCTGGCTAACACAATTCCCCAAAAAAGACACCAGACAGCCAAAGAGGAGAAATAAACTAGAAGGGTCACCCAAACATATCAAGAGTCATAGTGCAATAAGGATGTTAAGTTGGCCTGAATCATGGTCATAATTGTAATAAGGAGAGATGATTAAAACATATACAAATATCATATAAACCTTTATCAGAATTAAACGTTTGGTGTTGGACTGTAATGCTCAAAATAGCCCCTAATAGACCATAACAAAAAATATCATTTGTAAGAAACTTGGTCATGTAACCATATTGTTAGCCCCTACATGGCAAAAACCAATGGAAAACAACAGGAGAAAGTAATGTAGTGTAGCCATATACTTAGCCCCTAGACTGCGTTTTTAGGGCTAGCAGGCCTACTGCAATGATATTACAAACAAGGCCTTCAAAACAAAACTTCTCTGAGTTGTAAAACAAACGTTCAAGCCACAAGAAAGGAATGGAGGGAGGGGTTATTATTTTGGGGTTCCACTAACCTAGTGTGGGGACCCGGAGATGATGTAGACAGAAAGCATTTTGAAGGTGGTCCCATTGTCCTCGTTATGACCAAAAATGTTTTGTAAAAGGAATGCCCTCCAAAGCACTATGGGGTGAACTTTCGTGCTGCAACTATCATAGTATGCTGACTGCAGTGCCCAGACCAGCCCCTTAAGGACATCACAATAAAAACAGCATTTGGAAGAAACACGATCATGGAAACATACAGACAGCCCTTAGAGAACATAACCACGTGAAAAAGAATGGGAGAAAGTAATATATTGTAACCATATATTTAGCCTATAGAAAGTGTACTACATTACAATTTTTCAAGGCTAGCAGACCTACTGCAATGATATTACAAACAAGACCCATAAAACATAACTTCTCTCAGCTGTAAAACAAAGGTTCCAACCATGAGAGAGCTTAAAAAATAATGAATTGCAATAGGGGTTATTATTTTGAAGTCCCCACTAACATAGCGATGTAGGCAGAAAGAGCATATTGTGGGCAATGTTTTGGAGGTGGTCCCATTGCCCTAGGACCACCACAGGCTGAGTTATAAGCAAAAATGTTTAGTAAAAGTAATGCCCTGCACAGCATTATGGGGCAAGTTTTCATGCCACAAATAACTCAGTATGTTGATATGTCTGTAATGCTTAGAACAGCCCCTAGAGGACACCACAAAGCAAATAGCATTTGTAAGAAACATGGTCATGCAACTATATATTTAGCCCCTAGAGGGCAGAACCACACAAAAAGACAATTTCAATAAATAATGCAGTGTAACCATATATTTAGCCCCTAGAGGGTGTACTGCATTACACATTTTAAGGGGTAGCAGGCCTATAGCAATGATATTACAAACAAGGCCTTTAAAACACAACCTATTCCCAGCTGTAAAACAAAAGTGGGAGCGGTTATTATTTTGGGGTCCCTACTAACTTTGTGTGGACCCAGATATGACCTAGACATAAAGAGCACATTGTGGTGAATGTTTAGTAAGCGGTGAGTTATGAGCAAACATTTTATGTAAAAAATAATGCCCTGCAAAGCAAGTTTCCAGAGTGCAGTGAATATTGTAGTACAGGCTGTCCTGCTGTGCCGGGAGTGCCTCTTTTGCTTTGAGGATTTCTGTTTTATGCAAAGCATTTACCAAACAAAGAATCAATGTTCCTGAGAACAAGGTGGTTGATACTACTCGTCGCACCTCTGTGACCCAGAGGTTTCAGGTAATATATTTTTTAATTTCAGTCCTATGGTGGGTGCCAGCCTGGTGCAAGAAACCCAACCACCAAGGGTTTCAAAATGCACACAAACAAAGGCGGAGAAGAAACCGCCTATGTCATGTGCTGTAAAATACAAAATACAGAATGCAGGAAAAACTAGCAACCAGGGCACTCCAAATGAATAAGTCCGAGATAATTAAATTTTCATTAGAACTGTTTAATCCTTTGTGTTGAGTAGTCGAATGACATCTCCATAATAATTAAGTCCACATAGTAGAATAGACATGTATGAAATCAAGATCAGCCAACACGTGTTTCGTCCTCACGGACTTTTTCAAGGCTCAAAAATAAATAGAGTTTGGGTAACAACAGTAGCTTCTGTTACCACTCCAATGGTAATGTTTTCTCAAGATCTAAGAGTAGTCCAATAAGGTATATGACTGTCCCTTAAAATCAGGGGACAGATATTTAGTTACAGCACAAGTCCTGTGATCATAAGTGTATCCATAGTATACGTGCACAATGTCAGAGGGGCCTACTTGAGACCCAACCTGTAAAGCCCCCAGACTCCGGGAGTCAACGAAAAAGCAGCGCGAGTAGGGCTTCGCAGCATATGATAAGGCTGCCGTGTTTTGTTGGCAAAGCATTTACCAGTTTCAAGTGTTTTAAGGGAAGTACCACAAGAAATGACTCTGATAAGGTAACTGTGAACAATGTGACTAGCGCTCCAATAACACTGATCACATTCACGCTGTTGTGCCTGTTTGTGCTGTGAGCGCCATGCCCACCATGCAGCAGGAAGGGGAGAGACAAAAAAAATATATAGTCTACCCACAATGAAGTATATCAGCAATCGTGCAATAATCCATGTAACAGGGGCAGTTTGCAAGGCGTGACAAAAACAGCCTCACGGCGGGAAAAACGTAAAGCATTTACCAATGGCATGAAGTGATTTTTGAAACGCAAGCCCACAAACCAGTGACAGTGATGAGCGTGAGATGGGTGTGGTTAAATGCGCACAGTACTTACAACTGGTCAAAGCGATTGCGCGCTCGCCCTAAAAATGAGACACAACAAATAGTGATTTCAGGTTAGTGTATGGGCTGTGTTGTGAATGACTAATCACCCCATCATACCCAGGATGACGAGGGCCACACTTGTCGGGCTTGGTTGTTCCCAGACAAGAACAGGCTGGCGTATAAAACCTCCAAGTAGAAGACTAGAGTCTCTCTGTTCCTCGTGTTACCCAGGGTCACCACTTCCTTGACTGCGGTGTTCTGGTTATGCTGCCACTCGCAGAAGCTTGACTTTCCTAATTTACTTCTCTGGAGCCACTGTCCGGACAAGAGACCAGGGGCATCTTTGTTAAGATAAGATGGAGGAGTATGGTACATTAGAAAAGGGGCTCAGGAAAGAAAGAAACTGCCTGCAATCAAATAATCTGCACCACACCATGAGTATAAAATGAGGTAGGTCCCAGTGTCGTAGATCTGTGGAGGGTCTGAGCACACCAAAGATAGCTGAGAAAACAAAATCAGAGAAGTCTTGTGGGATCGAAGTACAAGCTGTATAACTTACGCAAGTAGCTTACTAGTCACAGTAGATCTGTGCTTAAGGAGAGAGATCATTGCAGGGCCATACATATGCTCAGGGGAAAATTAAGACAGTGGCACTGGAAGCCTCAAACATGACTTGGAGGATGGATGACTGGCCCTCCCAGACCTAAGAACGTATTATTACGCTGCCATGCTACAGCATGCAGCGAGATGGTTGAACGACTCAGACAAATGGGAAAAAAGAGATTGCATACAGGTATGTTGGGCGAAGATACTCTGGTATGGCTACTAATGAGAGGGAGACGCTCTGAACACCCAGTTCCATATTTGGTAAGACAGGCAGCAATGGTGTGGGAAGCTGTGGTCACGAAGGTGCTGCACAGAGCCTCTTTGACAGGGAGCGCAATCTATAAGGATATGTCCATGGAACAATGGAGACTGGGAGTGTGTACAGTGGTGGGTGAATTGAATCCAGGGGAAGTTTTTCTCACCTTCCAGGAGGTGCAGGAGGCGTTTAGGGTGGAACAGGGCCACTTTCTTCATTATGCCAAATTGGAGAATACTGTGAGGAAGGTGTGGGCTGAGTTCCCGGCAGCGCCTCAGCCTTCCCAGGTACCTAGTGAGCTGCTCCACTGGGGGGGACGGAAGGCCCCTCATCACCCTGTTTCACACCACAGTACGGGCAGACATGGACAGCACTCCCTGCGTGGTGATTAAGGTTTGGCTCGGGGATTTGGGGGAGCCTATTGTGGATGCAGACTGAACACAAGTTAGTAAGGAGAATGTCCTGTAACTACAGGTTTAAATTATTGCACTTCAATTTCCTACACCACACTTATATGACCCCCAGGCAGATGAACAGGATATAGACCATTGAGAGGAACTAGTTGTGCGAGATGAGGGGAGTTGGGAGCTTCTTTTATTCATTTAGCCTGGACCTGCGCTGGAAAACAGAAATACTTGAGAGATACGGTGCCCACCATAGTGAGGGCTACAGGCATAGAGATCCCCTTCACCCAGCTGGCTTGCCCTCTAGCTATGGTGATAAAACCCAGGGGGTGCAAGATTCCCTACAAGCTAGCCCAGATAGCACTACTGCTAGCGAAAAGGAGAATAGCTGTAGGGTGGACTAGTTAAATGCATGGCTCCGGGAGGTAGGTAAACGGGGTGTGCAGAGGAGCCCATATGCGCCTCACCCGTACTGATGAGAAAGCGGAGGACGATATCATGACATGGGGTCTTGTCCTCAACAACTTCAATGATGACGACACTAGTACAGGGGATTGCTCAGAAAATGAGATGCAAGACTCTTGCTCGGCCACTGCTACACTGTGTTGATCGTGGCAGCCAAGTGTGATACTATATGTATTTATGTTTTCCCTGGGTAATTGGGTTATGTCTTGGACTCATTAATCTGTTCACCGGTGTGGATGTTTTTGTGCCTCCTGGGATCTGCACAACGTTGTATTACCCTGTTCTACATGACGTGCTCTGGATATCTGGAAGTAGTATTCCCACTGATCTGTAACCTGTATTTTGCACTGCTTGTTTCTGCTATGTTTCATGAGACACTCAATAAAACAAAGTTTAAAAAAACACATGCCCGCATTATGAAAAAAAACCTGCAATAACTGCCTCACACAACACTTGTGATCTCACCCCCACCCCATTCAAACAGAATTTTTTTTTGATGATTGGATGTTATGGAAATGCAAACCTTGATCACTGCAAAGATTTAATGGGGCTTTACTGGCTTGTCATTCCGAACTTGAAGGTAACGCACATGTATGCTAACAATTGTTAATGGTCAATTTGTATCAACCTCTGCGCATCTAAACTTACATTAATAAATTTTGATGTCTCTCTTCAACTGTCTTGGTTCCTTGTTACCTTTACCACGATAAGTAGTTGTGATAGATCATTTCAATCGTTCGTGTGGTTTGGAATCGGACGCACTCTATTCTAAAACTCGAACTGCAATCGTCATTCGCATTGCACTTTTGCTCACTTTTCTTAATTCATTATTATCGCCAATTATTCATCTCCAGCAGCTCATTTGTGTTTTAAAATTGAACGTAATTATTACTTTAGCTTTAATATACTGCATGTGAACAGCCTATTGGGTACGTACTATGTTTTTCAGACATTTAACTGCAGATAAACTTGGCTGGACTAGATATGTAGCTCAAAGGCAGTCCCGTCAGTTTAAAAGTTGTGGTAACAAACTTTTCGTGTTTGGGGATTTAGAAGGATAAGATGAGGCACATGAAACACTTGTAAGGGCGAAATAGATTCGTGAATGCCTATCGCAGCCTTTCACCCTTCTAAGCCCGATACAATGAATACTGCCGAGTCGGATAACAATGAAATGAGAAGAAAATGTACAGGCTAACACCTGAAAGATCAGTGCGCAGAGCAATTCACGTAAGATGACGGACATGTAGCGAGCCTCCCGGGCGCTACTCGGCTCACTGCCCCACTCAGTGACGAAGTACGGTGTCCGGAGCAGGGGCTAGATAATAAACGGAGGCCGGGCCCACAAGGTCTTTTGGTCTCCAGCAAATGTACCTGCCGATGTGCGCGTCTTATTTTCCAGTGCTCCGTTGACACGTGGGCTGCAGGCCGAGATCCTAACCCAGCCGGCGCCCTCTACATTTGGCGACAAGGCGGTGCCCATGCGCTGCACTCACCTGCGCCCGCTCCACCTGAGCATTTCTCCTCATGGCTCCATCGCCCTCGGAGCCCGGTGCAGGAACCAGGCCGGCGGGCCTCAGGCGATCCCGAGGTCCGATGCGACGCGTGTCTGGCGCGTTCTCCCCAGTGTTCTGGCTGCCTCTCCCTGCAGGAGACCGGAGGGCACTCCTCCCTACCACTGGCACAGCAAAGCATGAGTCTGCCTCCCCCTCCTCTCAGTCTGTCTGTCACCGCTTGCTGGAGTGCGAGGACCCGGTAGCTGCCCCTCCCACTGCCAGCCTTACAGAGGTGTTTGGCCAGAGGCTGCCCTGCTGTTGGGGGCAGACTACGCTGGCGCAAGACATCAAAGTTGTCCCCCGCCCACTCAGTGGACTCGAGGTGGGGCATCTATCCTGCCCACAAAGCCTGATCCCTTAGGACGGGGGAAGGAGGTGTCCTTATTCTCGTCTCTCCCCTCCTCATCTACACCGGGTGCACGAAGGGAACAGCAACTAAATCCCAAGCGTGGTCTAAGCTCCCTGCCAGATGCCAACGCCCACCGCCCAGTCCACCAGCATGGATTCCACTCATCTGTCACTGCACTGCCACCATTCAGCCAGCTGACGGACCCCGCCACAGCTACGCCCTGATGGCGCCATTGGCTTGGAAGGCTACAACACTACTTCCGAGCCATACGTGAGACAGATGGTGCAGTGCAACGGTCTCTGATGTTGCATTTCGGGGGCGATGAGCTCCATGATCTGTTCGAAATGCTACCGGACACTGGGGATGACAACGACTTCTACACGGCGGTAGAAGCACTCAACAAGTACTTTGACCCGCAGCTCAACCCTGATTACGAAAAGTTCAAGTTGCGGCAAGCCCAGCAGACCAACACCGAATCGGTGGACATGTTCTACGCGCATCTGCGCAAGCTGGCAAGCACCTGCACAGGCATCAATCAACACGAAGAAATCTGGTCGCAGATGATCCAGGGATGTCGCTCCTCAGCGATGAGAAAGCTGATCCTACGCCAGCCAGGTATCTCTCTTGACGACATCCTCATCCTAGCGCGATTGCATGAGCTATCCAACAGCCGCGTCGAAGACATGACTGCCGCCCTGGCACAGTCGTCCATCGCTCCACGCCCAACCAAAATGGGCCCCATAAAAGAAGACCAAGTTGCCGCCATCTCTCGCCCTCAAAGCTCACCCTGTATGGCTCAGCAGGCCCGGATGGAGGAAAAGGGGTGCGGCAATTGCGGCGGTGAACAATGCACGCCATGTGCGTGCCCGGCGAAAGGCAAGAACTGCTCCAGATGCGGCAAACCCAACCACTTTGCCAAGGTCTGCCTCGAACTGGAACCACTCCCGCGCGAAGGGCAATGGTAAAGCAGTTGGCGCTACATTACGAAAGGGTGCCAAACGTGGCAGCGGCGGACCGGCGCCCGGACACCACTCAGTATGTCGACGAAGAGGAAATATTTGTGGTCTCTTTTGCTAACAGACGGGATCAGCGGCGGCCTCCTCCCATGTGCAACATAACAGTCAACGACACACCGATATCAGCATTCATTGACACCGGAGTCAATGTTATGAACGTCGAGCAATAAAACAGACTGTCTCCTCCACCAGAGCTTAAACCGTGCCACACCAAGATATACGTGTACAGTGGCGTGGAACCGCTTACACTCAGAGGAGCAATAGAAGTCACGGTCAGCAGCGACGGACATGCCACGCGAGCAAAGTTCCACGTGGCGGAAGGGAAGAAGGGCACACTCCCAGGGTGTCACACGGCAGAAGATCTGGAGCTGGTGTTTTTCGCCCGCCAGGTGCATGATTCACACGCTGAAGCGTGTGCTAGAAGAATTCCCAGACCTCTTCCGTGGACTGGGGAAGCTGCAGGCAAGCAGTTTCACTTATATGTGGACACAACTGTTCACCCCACGGCCTTGAGACATCGGAGAGTGGCGTTTCACCTGAGTCCTCAGGTGGAACAAGAACTGAGGACCTTGAAGAGCTAGGGGTAACAGAGAAAGTGAGCAGGCCTACGTCATGAGTTTCACCTCTGGTCATCGTCCCAAAGCCCAAACAGCCCGGAGCCATTCGTCTCTGT
The DNA here is from genome assembly GCF_031143425.1 of Pleurodeles waltl. NCBI lineage: Eukaryota > Metazoa > Chordata > Amphibia > Caudata > Salamandridae > Pleurodeles > Pleurodeles waltl. The sequence goes on along the minus strand of NC_090446.1, from coordinate 1,127,934,544 downwards.
GTGGACATGCGCCTCCCCAACAGTGCCATCAAACGGGAGCGCCATATCACACCCACTATGGACGACATCATAGCGGACTTGAACGGAGCACAATGGTTCTCCAAGCTAGACTTGAACTCAGGATACCACTACCTAGAACTAACCCCGGAGAGCTGCAATATTACCACCTTTTCAAGACACGTGGGGCTCCGCCGGTACAGACATTTAAGCTTTGGAGTATCATCAGCGGCAGAGATTTTCCAGAACGCCATCTGAGAGACTCTGTCCGGCCTGGCAGGCGTTATCAATTTAAGCGATTACATTTTAATTTTCTCCAGCTCTCTGGAAGACCATCATAAGCATCTGCGAGACACTCTCCAACGACTGTCAGAGGCTGGGCTAACGCTGAATAGAACAAAAATGTGCCTTCTACCGCACTCGGTTGATTTTTTTGGCTACATTTTCTCAAGGGAGGTGCTGAGAGTCAACCCCAAGAAGGTGGAAGCCATAAAAGGAGCGTCAATACCCCGCAACGCCACAGAGATCAGGAGTTTCCTCGGGATGGCGACCTACTGCGGGAGGTTCATCCCCAATCTTGCCACGCTCTCTGATCCCCTCCGGCGACTCACGAAGACCAACATTCCGTGGGAGTGGGGTCCGGAAGAGGATAAAGCTTTCCGCGCCGTGAAAGCAGCCCTACTAGACAGGGCAGTGATGGCTTATTTTCACCCACAGAGAAGAACTGAGGTGGTAGTAGATGGCAGCCCCGTTGGGCTAGGAGCAGTGCTGCTGCAGGAACAAAGTCACCAGCAGTGGCAGTCTGTCGCTTACGCCAGCTGAGTCCTCTCAAACACGGAAGCTCGTTACGCACAAATTGAGAGAGAGGCGTTTAGCCATTAGGTGGGCCTGTCAGCATTTCCACTTATATCTATGTGGAAATGAGTTCAGAGTTGTCACCGATCACAGGCCGTTGGTGTCCATCTTCGCAAGCTCCGCCAGGTTTGCTCCTCCACGCATCGAAAGGTGGGCTGTTCTTCTGCAGTCGTATCAGTTCCAAGTAGTCTACCGCCCGGGGGTCAACAATCCCGCGGACTATCTGTCGCGACATCCTTTGCCACCGTGCTCTGAGGAACAATCAGAAGAAGAGGACGAGCGGGTGGAGAGTTTCGTAAGCATGCTTGTGGACATGGCCTGCCCTACAGCTGTCACGGTGGTAGAAATTGCTGATGCCTCAGCTGGAGACGCCCTCATAAGCCGGGCGAAGGAGGTCCTACACACTCGCTCCTGAAAGCTTTTCCTTGACTAACAATCCGTGTCTGACACAGATATGAGAAGAGCGATGCAACAACTGTGGAAAGTGAGGCTGGAGCTGTCGGTGAGTCCAGAGGGTCTTCTCTTAAGAGGGCAACGTTTGGTGATACCCTGCAGCATACAGAGTCGAGTGGTGGATCGGGCGCACCAAGGCCATCAAGGAACCGCAAAGACGAAGGCACACCTACGAAGTAAGGTGTGGTTCCCAGGTATGGACACCATGGTGGACGACGTGATAGGCAAGTGTCATCCATGTGCCATCACCACTCAGGAAAATGTCCCTGCCCCTGTTGCGACTGAGCCACCCAGCACTCGTCCCTGGTCCAGAATCAGTCTGGATTTTGGCAGTTTCCCGGATGGGCGTCTGACGGCTGTGATGGTCGACTCGTGTACACGGTTCCCCGTGGTAGATTTGGTGGTGTCGGCGGCGTTCCAACAAGTCCACCCTGTTCTGGAGAAGACGTTCGCTTTGCTGGGTTTTCCGGACTAGATACGAATGGACAATGGACCCCCTTTCCATGGTCAGGAGTTCCATGATTACTTGCGCTCACTGACCATAACGCATAGAAGGATCACCCCGCAATGGCCTCAGGCGAATGGAGACGTAGAGCGTTTCATGAGGACATTGAATTGCGCCCTGCGAATTGTAGTGAGTCAGTAAGAGAACCCCGAGCTCTGCCTCCACACCTTCCTGAGGGCTTACCGTCAAACCCCCCCACAGCACCACGGGGTGTGCCCCAGCAGCTTTGCTCTTCAGCTTGCCATCCAGAGACTGTTTACCAGCGGGTAGAGGCTGACATCCTGCTGCTTTGGACATATTCAGGACGCAGGAGAAAAGAGAAATGACTAATGCTAAGGCCAGCGCTAACAGGAGGGTGAAGCGTCCCGACCTGCAAGTCGGAGATACGGTCATTCTGAAGGACCGCCACCCAGGATGGAAGTTTCGCACCCCATTTGAGCCTGATGTTTGGAGAGTGGAGAGCGTTGTAGGGACCATGGTGACCGCCGCAAGAGGACAGCAGGTGACAAGGAACGTGTCGTGGTTCCGGAAGGTGGTGCCCTCAGAGGAGGGTGTTGGCGCGGGAGGCGGAGAGGAGGAAGAATGCAGAGGGTTGGAAACCGGAGATGGTTCGCAGTCAGGTCGACAGAAGAGTCACGAAGAACCAAGGTGTTGTGCCGCGATGACCCAGTAAAGGTCTGTTCCCCGGACGAGCAGCCTGCAGGGAGGTCTGAGCCCAGAGATGGACGGACCAGGTACCACCTGCAGCCGAACCCCAATCCCAGCCAGCGGCTGAAAGACTTCCTGTGCTGAAGAGGACTGTCGATGTTTTATTTATCTCTCTCTCTCTCTCGGTTTTCGGTGATTTGTATTTTGTTCGGGTGTTGGTAGTGACATACTAAAACCAAGGGGGGATGTAGCGAGCCTCCCGGGCGCTACTCAGGTCACTGCCCCACTCCGTGACCAAGTACGGTGTCCGGAGCAGGGGCTAGATAATAAACGGAGGCGGGCAAACTCAAATAATTGACCCCTATTTTCAGTCCCAATGGTAGATGTGTTAAAGAACACTGACCTGCCTCGAATATAATATGAATGACCCATACCGAACCCTACCAGCCTATCAAAGGCACTGTGCCACCAGGTAGAATTTTTTTAATCAATGTATGTTCTCGCAACAGTACTACTCTGTTATACTAGCATATATTTTAGCTCGATTAAGGAAATGCATGTAAAATGCATATGTGAAGCCCTTTGAAAGCAGGTACTGAACTGGCGGACTACGGCTGCTGCATTCCCTGGCCATGTCCTTAGTGCCGGTTCGCTTCTCTTCCTGGTAAGCGGCCGCCACGTGACCGCTGTCAATACACGTCCCTGCGGCTCGGGAGGCGAGAGTTGCAGCTCATTTTCTGAAGGCTGTGAACCCCTAGTACCGGGCAGCTTACCAGAACGTGCAGCTCTTTTCTAACCCTAACTCACTGAGAAAACTAGAGACCTCTGCCCAGGCTAAAGACCCGAGAGCAGCCCATGTCAGCTTTGATGAGCAGCTTTATAAACTTGAAGGAAGGCAGAAGTCCCGCTGCTCCCAAAAGACATCTGAGAGCAGGCCTCGTACCTCTAAAGAGAACACAACGAATAGATAGAAATAAGCGTATTCTGAACACCTTCTGTGAGGACAGCGAAAGTAGAAGTACTGCACCTCGAGTTGCACACAGGACCTCAGTTCTACATTCTAGCCGAATTTACCAGTGTTGTAGTCAGTACTTAATTTAAGCCGGTGGTTACCACTAGGGCCCACCAGCACTCATTTTTTGTGACCCGGACTTATTTTTCCTGACCAGATACTGACAACGAGCAAGAGAAGTAAAAAAAAAAAAAGCACTAAGGAAGATAAGAATGATAAAACCAGTAAAAATGAAAAAAAGCAGGAACCGATAAAATTGAGATAAGGGGGGCATCAGTGTCAGGTTGTAGATTAAAGAGGCCTGGGATGAATTCAAAACTACGCAGTCTTGGTATTCGACGAGACGATTTTTAATAGCGCCGCGAGGCATAGCTTTGGGCACTTTTGTAATTAATGCTTATGCACTTAGTTTCAAAGCACGTTTTTACTTGCCTTGTCCTGTGGATTGTGCATTCGCCTCCTTGTTTCTCCCTGCCCCGCTCCTTGTGTGATCCACGTCTCGAGCGTTGTGTGTTTGGCTGTGCATCATATGAAACGGATTATATACCATTGCTGCTGCGACTGTGCTGCGTAGGGGCTTAGTATGGGGGCTTAATAGAGGACTGTTCCCAAAGCCTGGCTCCTGTCATCTGCACGTGTTGGGCACGGTTCGGACGGTGCCAAGCAGCTACCGACGTCCGACGGTGTTGGCTCGCCGGCTTCCGAATCACGGCCATCTTACGAGCTCCTTCTTAGCCCAGACCAATAGTTCTTATCTGCATCACACAGACAGCGCGCGGCACTTTCAGCTCCTTCACTGCGGTGTCGGATATTACCCGCACGGCCCGCTCGCCACATCTTTCTGCTGTTTCTCAGCCCCTTCGAGGACTGTAGTTCTGGCTGCTTCCCATCGCTGGCTGGAGGGCGGAACCTGTTTCTGTACAACTTTTACAATACGTTTTCAAACGAGAGAATACTGTATATTCAATTCGTGTTAAAATCTGGTTTAAGGTTCAATTCACTACACATTAAAGAAAAATAGGACACCACTAGCTCACCATTGGCCAAGGCCGCCACCAAGCAGTTGCTAGGAAACTATTGTATTAATTTAATAAAAGAATTAAAATAAAAAAAAAACTTTATTCTGAATTCAGTATTGTTACTGTGCTAACCAGTGCCAACAAATAGGGATATTTATTCACTCATAACCATCAACCTCTACATTTGCAATTTAAAAATGTAAATTAAATGTAAATTAGCACTTGTATAGCGCACTACTCACCCGTTAGGGTCTCAAGGCGCTGTACTCATACCGCTATGGAACCCCTCCTGGCTTTTCCCTGTGAGGCACCCACTCCTGAGCACCCCCAGGGTGAAGCCAGGCATCCAAGCGCTGTTGGGGCCGTTGTGGAGATTAAGCAATCTAACTCCATTACTTCTCTATTCCCCAGGTGAGTTATCTGGTTTAAATTGTGCTCTAATTGCTTGGTTTCCATAAATGCAAAATGAAACAAAGAAAGCCCAGCTTTTAAATATGTTGAGAAAAGAAGCTCAAATTCGTCTTGAGCACGTATGCAAATGGTTCCACCCCAACAGGCGTGGCAGCTGGGGATTATCATGAATATAACTGATGACTGATCGGTTTCAAGTACTTTATGGTGAACCCTATATGGTGGCAGCTTCCCAGTGGACAAATTAATTCCTAAGTAGTATCTTTAAGCACACTGGCATCACAGTGCAAATTTGATGGAATGTTAGATTTGGACATTAGTGATCAAATAGACAGTTTTGAATTTAAAAAAGTCAGGAACAGAGTCAAAGACATACAAATCCAACACCCAAAAAACCTGTTGACATTGTTAACCGTGTAGACGCTTACGTATATTTGGTTGAGGAGTAAACAGATTTTACAGCCCCCAGGAAATGCAGTTTGGGTTTTGAGCAAACTTCAAACTGATTAACAGGAGTCTAAACCTAAACGAGAAGGACAAATATTAAGTCAACTCCAATACAATTCATTTAGAAGACGTTTTCAGTGTGAATCATGTTGTCAGTGTGGATCAGCTAACTGTAAAAGCTGTCCAGCAATTGGGAATGAGTGCATAGAATAGGCGCCTATTTTCCAATGTCAGCAACAATACTGCAAAAATAATAAATTCCATACAGGATCAGAAGGGCAATTGTTTGGTTTCCACGGTTAACATGATTCTTGGTATTTCGGTTTATACTCATCAGGTAACCTCTATGCAAAGAGGATTTTTGTGGTTGTATGGAACATCCAAGGAGTTGATGAGGACCCTTATATACCACCTGTGTGTTAAGGTTTTATTGACAAAGTGTCAGTGAACGTTCAAGCAGATTCTGGGTCTCTACAAACTGTTATTGATCACATTTTTCTTCTAGGAAAATTGAGGTCATAAAGAGCTACAGAACAATGACATCAGGACATTTTCTTACTGAGTTAAATCGCATGCTGCTAATGGAATACACTTAGAGGCAGTTCTGAATCAGAAGTCAGAAACTAGGGAGTGCATTAACAGATGCCCAAAAGAGACATCCCACCATTTAAAGATAAAATCTAGGATGCATGTATGTGAACAGTAAAACACTTTTCTCTGTGGAAGACATTTAATTCTGAAAACTGATCATACACCACTAGTAATGGTACTCAGAAGGATTCTTCTATTTTAGTTAGAATGCAAGCTCAGATTTTCAATGTTAAATTTGACAATGAATACAACTCTGGTTACAGGAACCATCAGCCATCAGGAAGATTGCTTATCAAGAACATATTTTACAGAAAAAGTTAACAAACTGTATAGTAGAGGACAGTAGCACGATGAATGTGCAGTAGTTTCAATTGGTAATGCTATTATATTCACTTGAGAGTGGTCCACAAAGAAGACTAGAGTAAGCGAACGGAAACTGATAGTAAGTTAAAGCAGCTTAGAAGTTTCATTTGAAATAAATGTCCCAGAGGAAAGTGTCAGACTATGGATTTGCAAGTGTTTTAAAAAGGTCACGGATAAATTGTCAATTGAAGATGTAGTGTTGATTAAAGGAGATAAATTTGTTCCACCTGACAATGTTAGATTGGGGGGTGTGGCTTGCCATCGAACAAGATGGTGGCAAGCCACACAGATGTAGATTTTGTCTAACTCCATACAGGGTCTAATTTTTATTAAAACTTGTCTTAATATGTAATATATGCTTATCTCATAATGCGACTTTTATCATAGGGACAACTGTGCTTTGAAATATTACTGATAACACAGATTACCAGTAATCCCTAGGCTTTCCCTTGACTATAAATACATTGCTATTTGCAGGTGCATCTGCTTCAATAGTATCTCTGCCACTCTGAGGCCCCAAATCTGTACCCTATTCTCTAATCTAGGGCATGCAGGCAGTGCAGTCTGCCCACTCAGCATCTAACTCTCTGCCAGATCACATTCGAAGCCCAGTGCAGCCCTCTAACCCCCTTAGTAACATGTAACAAGGTGGCCTGAAAGAAGGCGGGCTGCAAATGTGGGGAACCCCCAGCAATAATAGAAAGATGAGTGCTGCCCAGAGCATTGGAAGGAGGCAGGCTACAGTGGGAAGGCTCCATCCCCTGATGTCCCTTGTGCTCCCCGAGGCTGAACATTCAGACCTAAGCCTAACCAGGAGCCTAACACCAAAAGTAGAAGTTTGGATGGGTGGCGCTGAAATAACAGGGAGAACAGAATTGAACACAAAAGAGACCAAAATAACAAAAGAACTATAGTCTAAAGAAGACAAGTGACCCACAAGAAAAGTGCCCATGTGATCAGAGAAAGAAAAGCAAATGCATCAAAGGAAGATAACTGGGGAGGTGAAAACTCCTGAGACCAAGGTGATCAGAGCGAAATCAGTGCACACACTAGCAGGTCTGGAGGGAAGGAACATACATGGTACATCACATAAAAGGAATATTGGAGTAGAGAATGCTGGGGCAAGGCAGAGATCCACAGGCCAGAGGGAGTAAGCTAGGGAAGTTAGCCAAGGAGACTCTGATTTTGACTTTCTAGGTAGGCAGCAGCAAGCAGGTCAAGTTCTTTCTCCCACAAACCGGACTTTCATTTCCAACTGTGGAAGAGGTCAATGAGGACCAAAAATGTTGACATTCACCTCCCCTCTCATGGCACGAATATGGGTCAAGAACATGGACATAGAACCGCCCAAAAAAAATAAAAATGAATAGCTATTCATGAAAAGTAGGAGGTCCGACTGATGACATGGAATGACCGAAACAAGGGATGAATGCAAAGAAGTGAAGTCAATCCCTGAAATGAAACCCACCCACAAGGGTGTTATATTGGCAGTGGCAGAATTTCAGAACACCCTAGAGACCAAAATCTGTCTCAATCGAAGTGAAGCTCCTCTTAAAAGATTTAAAAAAGATGAACGAAAGGAAGAAACAAACTGAGATTGTTCATGGCTTTTCAAAGTTAAGGTCAAAACTTTACACACCACGGATGACATACTCGCAAAAGAAAACTCAGTTATGCAGGCAGGAACAGAGGATTTGGAGGGAAGATCAAGGAATAATAATAGCTGACTTGTGGGAATACCGAACAGAGAGGAAGGATAATTTTCAGAGCTGTGGATTCCCGACAACCTCAAACTGGAAGGGTTGTCAAAGTTTTATTTTCACTATAAGCACCCCACCTCCACACTTTCCCACCAAGATTTGGAGCACCTCCTAGGGCAACCATGCCTGTACCTTTAACCGTTGAAATAGCAATGCAATCCGGGGACCTGCATTAGGAGAATTTAGAGGCACCAATCGTCCCAGATTTAATAGATGTTCAAAAACAGAAGTGAAGCTCCAAAAAATTCAAAAATGTACTGAGAGAGGGAGAGAGACGAGAGAGACAGAGAGAGACAGAGAGAGAATGAGAGAGAGAGAGAATGAGAGAGAGAGAGAATGAGAGAGAAAGAGAGAGAGAGAGAAAGAGAAAGAGAAAGAGAGAGAAAGAGAGAGAGAGAGAGAGAGAAAGAGAAAGAGAAAGAGAAAGAGAGAGAGAGAGAGAGAGAGAGAGAGAGAGAGAGAGAGAAAGAGAGAGAGAAAGAGAGAGAGAAAGAGAGAGAGAAAGAGAGAGAAAGAGAGAAAGAGAGAGAGAAAGAGAAAGAGAAAGAGAAAGAGAAAGAGAGAGAGAAAGAGAAAGAGAGAGAGAGAGAGAGAGCATGCATGCTGCTTCTCACCAAATTAGGGATAATAATATCAGAAGGAAAAGCCTGGACCTTCTTAACACCGGAAGAAGTCAGGGTCTAGATTGAAGGGTGGAGGACAGCCACCAAAAAGGTAAATGATAGAAATGAGAACAATGAGAAAAAACATTGGAGATCAATCGAAGGGGAACATTTGACAGTAATGTACCATGTCAGATGGAATAGATAGAAGCAACAAACGCCCCGTCTCCAGTAAACATCCAGTGAAAAAAGATACAGACTGAGGCACATTCAAAACAGGGATTTCAGAACAAGACACTCCAAAATTACAGGCAGAACTCATGGTTATCCAAGCTCACTATGGCGAAAGTCAAATGGAAGAGGCAGGGAGTGAGGACAACATGCCAATGAGACATAGGCATAATTAATAGCTATTCACAGAGGTGTAAAACTGACTCTTACTTTACTAGGATAAAAGGGTTTCATAGTCGACTGTTCGAACAATTATAACTTGGGGAAAGTGATATTTAACAAACTGAAGAATGTAGAGGGACACACACCCTGCAAACTGGGGAAGTGGGTAGTTTGAACCCTGTAGCACCGGCTCTTTTTTTTTGGGGGGGGGGGGGGGGGTTCAGGAAAGGCTCAGAGTTGTTTATTATAAACGTGATGCATATAGGACAGCTCTGCAATAGACGCACACTTGGAGACACCCAACATGGAGGATACCGTAATAACTACAGCTACCCTACAATCGGCAACAGAGATGCCCCTCAAAACAACAGGGTTGAGAAAAACCTAAAAGGGGCATAGTCCATGGAGCATTCAGGAGACGGAGTAATATTACATCAGCATTCTAAGAGACACACCAAAAAGGTATAAATTGATGATGGTAGGGAGATGCTATTACAATTGGTGGCTCAGGCTTCATATATGATTTCAAGGGTTAGCAATACTCATTAAGAAATGGAACCCATCGGTGCTGAAGTAGACACGACTGGACCCAGTGGGTTATTACACAGAGTGACAGGGACATGAAAAGAAAAGCTGATCGTGTGCTCTGTCTACCTCCCACCCAAGATTCTCTCTGTGAAACTAGACAAGCTGGGACTGTTACTAAAGAACTAATAGTGATGGGGCCAGACTGTAATCAAACAATGTCAGCTGACAGGGTTGGGCTGCAGCACACAAAGGAAATAAAATTATCCTTTCTCCAGCAATTTAGTGTGCTTTAAAAAGCCAAGTCTCCAACTCTTTCCTAAATTTGAGCAGCATCGAGATGGCCTTAATGAATACATATATGTTGAGTTAGGTCCTGAGTGAGCAGAAGGAAAACGGCTATTGTCTTGTTTTTCTGTTTTACACTTCTTAGTCTGCAGTCTCATTGTGTCCTGGCAGCGGATGCACTGAGAACTACCAGAGACTGTGAACTTGTCTGCAAGGTGAACGGTGTGTTGGTTGTGATAGCTTTTTAAATAATGCAGCTGGTTTTGAAGATGGTGCAGGCCAGCAAAGAGAGACAATTGCGCTCCATTAGGATGGAGATAATGTTATACTATTTGTTCAGGGACTCAAAAAGACAGGATGCAAATGTGTAGGATGCCTCTAAAGGGTGCACGTGTGGAAGTTGGGAATTCATGAACAGGGCATCACTACCATCCGGATAAACGACTAAAAGGGCTTGAACAGCAGTTTAAAATTCGCATTATGAGAGAAATAGTTTGATTTTGTTTAGAAGAAAGAGCTAATAGCAGGCTGTCTTTGTTTTGTTTTCGGCAAAGTGCTCCTTGAAGGAGAGGCTGGTGTCTAGGCTGAATTCAAATGATTTGCATTCAATAAGAGTTTGGAGCTCGAAGCTGTCAAAGATCACCCCCTTGAGCCAGGTTTGTATTGCATCTTGTTTGTTGTCTTAGCAAACGACAGAAATTCTGTTTTGGTTGTGTCGAGCTTCAGGTAGGAGCAAGATATCCAGGTCTGGAATGTATGAGTGCAGTGCTGAGGTGGATACATCTCAGAATGATTGTGTCTCATAGGCCCATAGCCCTCCTAAATGTTGAAACCAAGATATCAATTAAATGACTAGCCAAAGGTTTGGGGTGATTGCCAACACAAATCGTGCCACCTGATAAATCGGAATTTATACCGAACAGGAGCACTTGCCTGAACATCAGGAGATTGGATGGGTGTATGCCATTTAGTGCAAGAGCAACAGAACTCACATCAGTCTCATCATTAGATGCCAAAAAGTTGTTAGATTTCTTGAAACTGAACAATATTTTTGTATAACATTTATATGTATCTTAATATTAAACAAACAGAGCAGTTTGTACAGTTGCATGAGACAAATGAGGTTGCTGCCATTGCCAAGCATTTCTACACAATTCTATTTGAAATAACATTTTAGCTCCTGCATGCCTTCACATTTTAATGTTTATTCAGTTGCTTGATCTAGTACCACACAATACATAAAACTCCACCAGTCTAACAAACAACTGGGAGATAGTCAACCATGCTCGTTTTATTCGAATACATACTGCTTTGTTACAGTACAGTCATGATTTCAGGGGACCCATTCGAGGGTGGGGCCAGTCATTTGCAGACATGCTGCATCCCAGGGTATTGCAACCCCTGTCCTAGTTCACCCGGTACAGTAGTTTAATTCCACTCTCATGCCTTTAGGTGTCCCTGCTGTATTAAAAACCCTTCCTCTTAGAATAAGTGATGGAGCTCCCTGTTCTGCCTTCCTCAGTGTTCTTCAGTACTGCTAGTGTCAGCCTGTTCCCAAAACAATAGTAGTACCTCCTCCCACCCCTGGGTGGGTTCGCATTTGCCCACACATTTATGGTTTTCCATACGCATTGTTTCCAATTCTATCAAGGCCCAATATGTTGCTTCTCTGGCCCATTTCTCTAAGCGGAAAGCTGTTGGGGACAATGGGGACATAGTGTCCCTATTCAGTGATAAAGAAAAGTAAAAGGAAATTGTTGTCAACTTTCTTCTTCGTGGGAGTAAGTAGACTTACGAGGCAACTCTGCGGATTCAATTAGACTGTCTTTCCCCCTAGTTTGTGGGTAATTGTGTCCCAATAACACGGCACCACAGGGCTTGGACATGTCAAATGATAGAAATCTGCTTCTTACATGGCATATCTAGGTCAGTGGGTACTAACTAGATGATAAATTAGTCCCAAACTCCTAGGGGTAAGGTATGTCTTGTGGAGAAGTAAAACGTTTATAATTTAAACTTGGCATTTCTGGAAACATGTCAGTACCCTAATGCAACTTCTTAGTTCCCATCGCTGAATTCTTGATCCAGATCACATGTCCATTTATCTCTCAGACTGGCAAGGTTTCTGTTCAAGTCACTGTGAATTGCATTGCAGATTTAGGTGATTGCTTTCCTGCCGTTTCCTGTGGTCAATATCACATGTAACGTGCAATATTTCTTGGTTGTGTCATTATCATGGGTTCCATTTTTTTATGCATTGCACCAATGTAACTGCCATGTGCCAGGAGTAAACCTGCTGGTTCATTGTATATGCTTTTAACCTCTGCAAATGTTTTCAGTGTCTTAACTTCATATGGATCTCCTACCGTAACTAAGTCATATCACTTCCATCTGAGTGTTCTAAGCTCAATCTCATAACTTAAAGCTTTGCTGGGTAAACTGGGAGGGTATATACCTTGACACCCACATCTGCATTTGAATTTCCGCCACCTTTGTATTACAACTAATAATGAACTTGGCTCACACTTTCATTGTGTGCCCATGGTGGTGATCGGGTCTTCTAAGTGTGCTGGCCTAACTGGGAACCCTTACGTCTTAGCCCTGTTATGTGTAAGGCCAGATAAATAACTTAATTTGTCCAATATTGTGAATGCATCCCCAAGATCGTTCAAAACATCACTGCCCTGTAATGATACAATATGGTCTGTTCCTGGTAATGTTGATGCCTAGTAGACTGCGCTCTCTCTGCGAAACTCGTTTGCCAGAGGTTCCACTACAAGAACAACAGAGGGGAAAGAGGATGTAGTGTACATAGGGAAAAGTTTGCATAATACATTGTGACGTGAAAGGGTTAACTAGCTTAGGCAGTCTTGTTGAGTGGAAATGCATGCAGAAAACCCATACAGTGTTGAACTTGTGAAGCTTGTTTTTTTTTTTTTTTTTACATTCCACATTGTTTTTAACATCTCACACGTGTTCAAGACAGTCTTCTTATCGTACTAGGCTGCACCAAGTGTATGACGCTTGTTTTTAATGTTCTTAGATCATTGCTATCTTATTTACCACATACCATTGAGGCTGTGCTTACACCAAGAGAACTTGGGAATAAGATTGATGGCTACCAGAAAGAATGGAATGGTCAACACTGATAACAATGCCAGAACCTGAGAGAAGCGAATAGACTATTGTAGAATATTGCATAAGTCAGCTTTTAGTGTATAAAAAGGCCCAGGCGCCAAAGTTTGGGGAAGCCCGAAGACAGAGTCCTTCATAACTGCCATCACCCTTCAAATCGAACCTTCCCACCGTGTTCGAGGGAGGGAGAGGAGAATATTCGGAAAGGGCTTACCAGTGTTAAGTTTCAGGGGTGAAGGACCAGATTCTAACGCTTTATCATGACCTATGTAAGTGTTACGCTGTTTTAGATTCACTGCATTGTGAATGATTACTGTTTGTTTCTCATGTTATTTTTGTGCTAGCACTGTGCTATAAATACACATGCCACTCTAGTCTTGTTTATGCAACCATTCTGCTGCGTTAGTATTTCCATCATATTCCTTCTTGCGTCTCTGATTAACTGCATTGCAACTGATTGCAGACCGTATGTTTTACTACCATTGAGTTAGTAGTGTACTGTACACCTGATTGTGACCATTGGGTTCAGTATCCAGGGTGAAAGGTTGGATTCTCCTGTGTTGGTCTAAGTGAAATATTCACTGTTGTGCCTTAATTCACTGCATCATGATGGATTACAGCATCTACCTCTAACCATGCTGCTAATGTATACATATATAGATTCCTGCAACTAGTCTGCTGTTTGACCACCATTGCCAATATATGCTTGTGCTAGTGTTTCACTAAAGTAACACTGCATTAGCTACATGTGTCTTACTCCTCACTGAGTGTCCTTGTTGATTTGTATCTGATTAACAGTACTCAGATTGGTTGTCAGTAGCCAATCCAAGACAGAGGACAATGCTGTCTCGTGCCATTTTGGATTGTATTGCGGTTTGATATGTTCACTGCCTTCATTCTGGCAAGTGGGTATGTGTGTAATATTTTAGTATGTAATATTTTGGTCCACTTGATAATTGTGACCCAGATAACCATTTTTCCCAGGACAGTGGTTAAATATGTCCAACAGACCATATCAAAGGCCTTTTGAAGGTCCACTAAGATCACTATGAGGTTTGCGCTCCCCTCTGTGTTGGAACCTATGACATACAGAAGCAGTCTGATGTCGGAAGATATATTTTGACCCAGCCGAAATCCGCTCTGATCATGGTTGACTAGTCATGGCAGCATTCTTAGGAGGCAAAAGTCTATGATTTTAAGGATTTTGTGATTGATAGCTATTGGAGGGAGACTGGGGAAATCTTTGGGCATGTGGTGGCCAGAGCCTGAGATTTAGACCCTAAACTGATACCCCTGGATATCATAAATGAGTAAACTGGCCAGCATCATAACTGCACCCTGATTGCAATGGATTTCCTTGTTGCCAAACGAGACATAGCTCAGCACTGGCGAAACAAAAACGCCCCAACAATCACTGAATGTATTAGGGGCACAAACTATTGTGCACACATCAAGGGACTTGTGTATAAGACAAGGGGAGTGCATAAAAAGCTCAGTAAGATATGGGTTTTACGGCTGAACCCCTTTGACACAGAACCACAGCAATTAGTAAATGTTTGTCAGAGTTACATTTATTATATGTGCTGTTTAATGCAGGAATGATGATTATTTCTATTCTGATGTCATCCTCTTTGTGCGTGCTACATATGTTATGTGCTTGATGTTTTTGAAAAATTGCTAAAACCAATAAACTTAAGTTTAAAAAAGGAGGGTACTCAAATGAACCTTCAAATAGACTAAAGAGAAGCTACAAATCCCTTGAACACACATTACAACACTGCAGTGGGCCCTTGTCAAGGAAATGGTTCAGGTAGATATGTCCAGGGCATACTAGAGACCAAGTAACACCTTAGTGGCTATAAATCGCTATTAGGCACAGCAGAGCAATGTGGCAGCTTTTAATTCATTACTATGGGAACGTTTTCCAATTACAAATGGGCTTCAGGTTTAAAAGCTATTGTTTGTAAAAGCAGGAGAGGCAGTAAAGCAGCTTGCTAATGCCTGCAAAACTCCTTGCTGGGAGCACAGACAAATGCAGACTAGTTCAAGTATCAAGTTAAGGACCCTGAGCCCAGTAAAGAGGCAACCGACAGTGCCGTTTAACAGTAGCTTTTTACTTGGGCAAGGAATAGGGAAAAACAATGTTCCACTCCTATAAAAAAAGAAATAATATTTGCACCTGTACATATTACAGAAAGGTTTTTGCACCAATGGAAAAAAGGAAAAATATGTTTTCATGCCATTGCTAAACAGATACATTGGGTCAAACAAAAAAGTAGTCAAAGTATCAGTGGAGATTTCATCATCTGCCTGGATGTACTTTTCCTACTTTATGGTATTCACCTATGTTTCCAGGACCAAGCCTGGAAACCTGTCCTAGGCTTAAGTTTCCCAGTGCAGTACTCAGAAGGTCTGGAGACCAACTGCAGGACTCTATTCCCACTTTGCAGGGTTCTCCATAGCAGAGAAGTTCACACTTGGTAATAGGATTCTCCAAAAGACTATGGAACATAGTAAAGGGCTTTCAGAGGAGCAAGCCTTGGAGTATAAAGAAAATATATCTTCCAAGCCCGGATTCTATCATAAACCTCCGCGGGCTTCCCTTCTGAGCCAACAGGTCAGTGATTCCAGCACAGGGCAGAACGTGGCAAGGATTGAAGGCAGCCACACCTTTTTCCACCCCTCCTGCCCAGTCCCTTTGGCCCAATAAAAGGCCGGGGTAAAACTCTTATCTTCAAACCTCACTATCTGGTACGTATAAACAACCAAGGCAAGCAGTTCTGGGGCAGGGACCAATTGCTTAAGGACTGCTATTGTAAAAGACTACTCCACTGAGTCTAAAGTTTTGTCTTCATCAAAGGAGAGGACTGTGCTGCTCAGCAAGTGTATTTGCAGATCTTAAACAACATAGTAACCCGCATAGTTGAAAGCTAGTAGATCTATTGGGCTTAACCCCTTATTTGGCCAGGTGTTTCGATAATCCTTGTGCCCAATAGCCTGACTAAGCTTGAACCAATGTATACTCTACTTACTCTGGCTAGTAAGTGTAACTGTTGCAGTGGTTTGATCCCTCATTCATCAACAACGTGCTTCAGTGATTGTTGTAGCAGACTTCAAGATTGCAGCAGCCCACTAGTAATCTAAGCAAGTGCCACAGCTTGACCACTAAATGTTCTAGCTGCACCAGTACCTGCCTGCCAACGCACCACTGTACGTTCATGACTAACTGGACAATAAGGAGCAAAAACACAGCATCAATACAAAAAGAGCATGCAAATAAAATGTCACCACTTTTTGGTGCTTGTATAATAGAGCAAACGGTAGATGCACCAGGTGAAAGTAGGCAGCAACAGATTTTGCCATATTTCATTCTTTTCTCATTTTTGTAATTTGAAAGATGGGATGATCTTTGAGGCAAAGTCATTTTGTTCCATTTTTAATCACATTATTAGAGAAAGAAGTGCCAAATAAGTTTTCCCTATATTTTGTGAGAAAACAAAGCGTGCTTTTGCACACATAACCTGATATTTATGGCCGATATTTAGGGTTTAGGAAAAACTGGTTTGAATCTGAACAGATCCTCTGGCACAATGGACGCTCCCTCTGGGGTTATATGCCTTTTCTAGTTACCAGATGGCGTTTCTATTTCAGAGTATCTTTATTAAAAAAAGAGGAAAACTCTTTCTGGAAATAAGCTTATAAGAGGTACTACTGGCGTGCTCTTGGAAGTTGTGGCCCATTGCATAGACTTTCTGTCCCTGCTGTGAAGGGCAGTATTGATAAAATGGTCTCCCCTTTCCCGTTTTTTATGCGTCACGCAGAATGCTCTGTTTCAAATACCAGAAATGTTATTTTCAGAAACGTTATTTACTAGATATGACCAAATGCTTTGCAGTGGGAGAGATGTAAGCTGAATATAGCTCTAACCTTTGTCGACAGGGGAAGAAAGTAATGGATCTGGAGGGTCTGCTCCCCAGACACAACTGGTGGTCCTAAACAACTAAGTTTTTAAGCAACTGGATGAATCATCTTTGAATTTGCATAGGTATCCAATGGGCAGGAAAGGATGCCCCTGACCTGCATAAGAGGTAGAGTCCTGAAGCACCTGTCAGCATCTACCAGGACAGTGGTGCAGTCAGGAAGAGGACACGTTTGGCTACTGGCTGAAAAAACATTGCCACTTTGGAGACCCCACCATCGTAGATTATGGTTCTGGGTGGTCTAAGGGCACTGGATGGATTCCAGAGCTGGGATTTAATTGGATCTCAAAGGTGAAAAATGTATGATAAGTGCATTGGATCCAACTGAATGAGAGTATTCAAGAGACATTTTACCGATACGATTCTCACCAGTTTATACTATATCCAAATTAGGACATGTGATGCACAAATTTATGGTTGAACTACAAGATGTTCAGGAACACCCGTCACTCGCCCAAGAAGAACAAAAGGTATTGACTGGACCAAAGACTAGGAAAGTAATCTCAAACACTGGACAATAGTAAATAACTCATGGCTTGGGGGGGACGTGGAACAAATGGCAAAATAATGATAGACAAGTAAGGGGAGAGAATGTGGTTTAGTGCCAGAGCCCTGCCTCTGGAACTGGGGAATCAGGTTAGAGTCTCAACATCCTGGGATTCTGGGCAAATTACTCAATCCCCCTGTCCATAAAAAATTGAATGTGAACATGTGTAATTTAACTGGTGTTCATGTTAAGTGCTACAATACCTACAGGTCGTGGTTGTGATATATAAAACTGCAAAAAAGAAAAAGAAAATGCTGAAAGCCAAAAGCCAAAATCCAAAATCCAAAAGCCAAAATCTTTTCAATGAAGGTAGCTATTCATTTTGCTTTCTGACTGGTTCAGCTTAAAATAATGTACAGAATATACTGAACAAGGGCTCGAATTACCAAAATAGGTAGGTTAAATCATGCCAAGTGCGTCACAGCATGTGGGGGAGAAGGCACCTTTATTCACACACTATGGACATACCCTGTGACTGAGGGTTTCTGGGCGGGAATTACAGGTTTTCTTGATGCAGTGTTGAGACTCCCCCTTTGGTTATACTGGTGAAAACTGCCCTAATGAGCGCTGGAGAAACAAACTCCTACAGAAATTAGACAAACTATTTTGAGACCTTGGTCTCATAGGGGTAAGTCGGGATACTGCCCATCAATAGGGTAGTCACCTCCACCCTTCGATGAAGGAGTGTATTTGCAACATGGATTGGTGTATGCTGGCGGAGAGGGCCCTGCATGCAAGCCAAGGGTATCCAAGGAAATTCACAAAGATCTGGTGTGGCTGGTTAGAATACCATGAACTCCCCCACCCACATGACAATATATACATTGAAGATACCGAGATGTCTGTGGGACTATTCCCAGGATGGCATTTTGAGCATCATAGTACCCCTAAGGCTGAAGCCAATACTGTGAAAAAAGTAGCTGTGGAGAGCTTCAGAACTAAGGTTACCATTTTGGCCACCATACTCAAGCCCTCATCCTGTATGCTGAGGATTCAGTTGCATCTTCGCCTTTAACCAGCTCATGCCAACGTCTACGAACTTCCCCCATGGCCTCAACAATGCAATCATAGCCATGCATGTGAGATGATACTGCTCTGGGAGGCGAGAGGGAGGTAGCACGCAGGTCAAGCTCAGCAGACTGAGGCCCTTGTTGACTTTACAATGAATCAACCATATTAGAAAGGAAACTTTTTCCCATGGAACATTTTTCCACTGAGATGTTATACAATATTCCAAGCCAAAATTACATTGTCAGTTACTTCAAAAGGTTTTAGCTATTTTTAGGCTTTTGAGAACATGTGCAGTTTTTGTTTCTTTTTTAAATCGTGTCTTGATCTTTACTTTACATTGGAATAATTAAATGCTGCTCTTAAAAAAGAATGATTATAGGGTTAACATGTATGAGCTACTTTTAAAGTAACCATTTTTATTAATTTATTTTCAAATACCTTGCTTTATAGTCTCTCTCTCTCTAATATATAGTGTTGCAGGGTGCTCTTTACTGGAGCTGCTCTCCACCTCAACTGGGGATCTACCCAGAGTTCTCTCTTTTGTTTTGCATAACTTATGTGTTACTCTAACCCTGAAAGGGATTTGTTTTGACTTATACTGGTTGCTCCCTTGTGTGTGGACAAAGCTAAACCCCTCTGAAGAGATGTAATGACATAGAAACACATGTCAGGGGTTGCTTTTGCTTATTCCAGGTTGGCTTGAGTGGTATTTAAAACAATCCCAAGCTGTAATACTGTGCCTGGAGTGGTGAAAGGCTTTTATCATTTTACAGATTAGCAAGAAGGGCACAGAGCCAATCCTATGCTTAAAGATTTTGCTGCACAAATGGCAAAAGACTTTGTCATTTTCTTGCTCGGCATGGATGGCGCTGTGCTAATCCTATGCTTAAAAACTTTGCAAGAAAACGGACATTTGAGGTGAGCAAATCCTGAGTGTCGCTGGTGTTGCAGGGTGCTCTTTACTGGAGCTGCCCTCCACCTATATTGGGGAATTCTCTCTTTTGTTTTGCATAATTTATGTGTCACTAATATATATGATCTCTTGCTTTTTTGAGAAAGACAGGTACGAGAATTGCTTCATTTTCATGTGCTGAAAGCAAGATAACAAACAGCTCATTATTAGTATTTATGGCCACTCAAAGGGGGCTGTCTAAGAGGATGGCTTACTGTCAGATGTAACTTGTTAACTCCCATTGTTGTTATCAATATATTGGGTTTATCTGGGTTAGCCATTGTGAATGTATTGTGTTGGAAGCCCAATGGGTTTAGGTTCAGCATCTTCCAGTAAACATGATTGTGTCCATGAATTAAGAGTATACTTAGAAAACGGTACCCTCAGCCCCCAAGGTTATACTTTATCTGGAATGTGATAAGACAAAGAAATGCACAGAACAGAAGTGCCTGGTATGTTTGTCCACCAGTTCATTATGTGTTTTTTGTTGGTTTGAACCATGCTTAAAAGAGCTTACTTTTAAGGGCTGCACAGCAAAAGACCGAAACGTAACATTATGTTGACTCACTTATTTATTTATTTTTTAAACCAATTCGCTGCTGGGAATATAACGGTTACGTCCTCAGATATGGTGGTCGTGGGCTGAGGACAGAACCGTTACATCCTCTGCACACGACCACCAAATACCTCTGCTGTTCACAGCAGAGGGATTTCTTTTTTCCGAGGACAGCTTCGGATGCTGGGAAAGTGCTTACCCTGCTCCCGAAGCTGTTCTTAGTTTTCACTGAAATGACGATCAGTGCGTATGGCCCCGTTGATGTCATTTCAGTGAAAACGAAAGTGAGATGTGTCATTCGGCTCATTTCACTTTCACTGTCAGTGCTCATGAGGCTATTTCAGCCCCCCAAAACACCAAGGCAGACAGGAGAGGTATCATTGGAAAGGGGAGAAACTACCCGTTCCAATGGTACCCTTCGCTAGTGAATCTCTACTTGGGGATTACCGCAAGTGGGTGATCATCAAGCAGAGATCCACCCAGTAGACACCAGGGAGGGTGGCAGGGGTGCGGCCCCTTGGGCAAGGTCTTGTGCTCCCCCTGTTGTTTTTGGCCATATTCAGTCTTTCTTCCCCCTGTCCGAGGGGGTAGAAAGCCTACTAGGAACCAGGGATTAATTTGTTATATACATATAGGGGTGGGGGCTGCCCTGAATGGGCCTTGTAACCACCCCTCTCAAAAATCAACACAGTCTTTCTGCCCCTGGGGAGGAAGAATGCCCACTAAGCACCAGGGATTTTTTTATTTCATATATATCTAGGGGTGTGGGGGGATGCCCAGAAAAGGCATTGTAATGCACTCACGCCTCCCAAAAATTGGCAGAGAGTTTCTGCCCCCCATGTCGAGCAGATGGTGACAACAGCACTTGATCTGCCACCCGAGAGGCAAAAAGCCCACTAGGCACCAAGGATTATATATTTTTTTAATTCATCTGGGGATGGGGGCTGCCCAGACTGAGCGTTTGTAGGAATGTAGCTTCTTTCTAGCATGGTTACCCCTACTTTTGGCCTGTTTGTGAGTCTGTGTCAGTGTGTTTTTACTGTGTCACTGGGATCCTGCTAGCCAGGACCCCAGTGTTCATAGTTTGTGGCCTAATATGTATGCCTGTTTAGTGCCTAACTGTGTCATTGAGGCTCTGCTAACCAGAACCTCAGTGCTTATGCTCTCTCTGCTTTTAAATGTGTCACTGTAGGCCAGTGACTTCATTTACCAATTTAAATTGGCACACTGGAACCCCCTTATAAGTCCCTAGTATATGGTACCTAGGTACCCAGGGTATTGGGGTTCCAGGAGATCCATATGGGCTGCAGCATTTCTTTTGCCACCCTTAGGGAGCTCAGACAAACCCTTACACAGGACTGCCATTGCAGCCTGCGTGAAATAGAACACACACTATTTAACAGCCATTTTCACTGCAATTAAGTAACTTATAAGTCATCTATATGTCTATCCTTCACTTGCTGAAGGTTAGGTGCAAAGTTACTAAGTGTGAGGCCACACTTGCATTAGCAAAGGTGCCCCCACATAGTTCAGGGCCATTTCCCCGGACTTTGTGAGTGCAGGAACACCATTACACACGTGCACTACATATAGGTTAATACCTATATGTAGCTTCACAATGGTAACTCCGAATGTGGCCATGTAACATGTCTAAGATCATGAGATTGTCCCCCCATTCCAAATTTGGTATTGGGAAGCCAATTCCATGCATCCTGGGGGCTCCACCATGGACCCCCAGTACTACCAAACCGGCTCTCTGAGGCTTGCAATGCAGCTACAGCTGCTGCCACCTCACAGACAGGGTTCTGCCCTCCTAGGGCCTGGGCAGCCCAGTCCCAGGAAGGCAGAACAAAGCATTTCCTCTGAGAACAGGGTGTTACACCCTCTCCCTTTGGAAATAGGTGTTACAGGCTGGGGAGGGGTAGCCTCCCCCAGCCTCTGGAAATGCTTTGAAGGGCACAGATGGTGCCTTCCTTGCATAAACCAGTCTACATCGGTTCAGGGACCCCTTTTCCCCTGTTCTGGCAGGAAACCGGACAAAGGAAAGGGGAGTGACCACTCTCCTGGCCATCAGCACCCCAGGGGTGGTGCCCAGAGCTCCTCCAGTGCGTCCCAGAATTCAGCCATCTTGCTTTGCAAGGTGTGGGGGCACTCTGGAGGGCTCCGAGTGGCCAGTGCCAGCAGGTGACGTCAGAGACTCCTCCTGAAAGGTCCATACTTGATAAGGTAGCCAATCCCCCTCTCAGGGCTATCTAGGGTCTCTCCTATGGGTTCTCTTCAGATTCTGCTTGCAAGGTTCCTTCCGGAATGCCCCGCAACAACTTCAGCATCCTCTGACCTCGGATCAACCGCAGCCTGCTCCAAGAAACGCTGTAACTGCAACAAAGTGTCTACAAGAGACACTTTTCTTCAGCAACCTCAGCTCCAAGTCAGCAACTGCAACAGTTTCCACGGCGTGCTTGCTCTGGGGACTCCCTGTCTTCATCCTGCACCAGAAGGACCGAAGAAATCTCCTGTGGAGTGACGGAGTCACTCCCCTGCTCCAAGCAGGCACCTTCCAAGGCGACAACCGGTAACCTGGGACTCCTCTCACGGCGACGAGCGTGCTCCTAAGGACCCAGAGGGTGGACATCATCGACAGACTGCTGACGTTGCCTTCCCCGAGAACGACGGTACCCCTGTATTTTGTGTCTTCTTCGCCTCTCGAGGCCTCCGTGCACAATTCCTTCATGCACGGCCTGGCCCAGGTCCCCAGCACTCCACCCTGCGACACTCAACTCGCTGAGTTGTTCTCCGGCAGCATGGGACTTTCTTTTGTTGTGCTGCATCAACCGCGTTTTGCACCTCCTTTGAACCCAGATCCTGCGGCTTCTGGGTGTGCTGGCTGGCATCCTGAGGGCTCTCTAAAGTGCTGAGAGCCACCTCTTCCTTCTCACAAAGAGTTGAGGCCCCCAGGTCCCTCCTGGATCCATCCAGCGCCATTTTGATGAAAAAAGCATTTTTGCCGTAGCCAAGGCTTGTTGGCGCCTTCCAACACGAAATCTCATCTGCAACGATCTTCACGCCGTGGGACTTCTTTTGTATCATGCAGGAACCCGCTTGCATCTTACTAGGGTGCATTTCTGCAGTCTTCAACTAACCAGGGACTCAGGGTTAGCAAGGGCCCCTGTCCTTCCTGGAACTTCTTTAAACTTCTGGACTTGGTCCCCTTCCTTTGCAGGTCTTCAGGTCCAATAATCCAGAAGTTGTTCTTTTGCAGACTTGGTTGGGTGTTGCAAAATCCCAAAAACGAGGTGAAGTGTGTCCTAAGGAAACTTGCAGTACTTTACTCCTGCTTTTCTGGGCTCTGGGGTGGGGTAATCTACTTACCTTGACTGTATTCTTACTCTCCCAGCGATTCTGCACACACTACACTTGTCTAGGGGGGAATTAGTGTTTCACATTCCACTTTTTTAGTATATGGTTTGTGTTGTCCCTAGACCTATTTCCTCCCATTGTATTCTATAGGATCTCCTACTATTTGCATTGTTCTATGACTATTTACTTGTCTAATTTTGGTGTCTAATGTATATATTGTGTATAATACTTACCTCCAGAAGGAGTATTGTCTCTAAGATATTTTTGGTACTGTGTCACCCAAATAAATACCTTTATTTTTGGTAGCCCTGAGTATTGTCTTTACTTGTGTAGGAGTACAGTGTAACTATAAGTGGTATTGCATGAGCTTTGAGTGTCTCCTAGTTCAGCCTAAGCTGCTCAGCTATAGTTACCTCTATCAGCCTAAGCTGCTAGAACACTACTACTAATAAGGGATAACTGGAGTTGGTATAAGGTGTAAGTACCCAAGGTACCCACTACAAACCAGGCCAGCCTCCTACAGCATTGCAATGCCCCTACCACTTCCCCCCCAAAAAAATCGCCACAGTCTTTCTGCCCCCCATAGGGGACAGATGCGAGCAATAGCCAGTGATCTGCCCACCTGAGGGGGGCAGAAAGCCCACTCGGCACCAAGGGCTACTTTTTTTGTCTTTTATTCATGAGGGCTGCCCACAGCCATGCCCGGACTCCAAAATAAATGAGGACAAACCTTTCTTGACCTCTGCTCTCCCCTGTTTGTTGAGGCTCTTGCTTCTCCTACTGGGGCTGCAACAGACTGCAAGAGGCTCATCCGGACCCCAGAGAGCCCTTTGCCAGGGCCACAAAATCTGCAGACCATGTGAGGATAGCCCATATTAGGCAGTGTGATCAGAACATGTGGTGTTTGGCATTGGCGGAGGGGGCCTACTGGAGGAAAGTATTTCTGGGCCCCTCTCTTTGGACTTGTCAACAAGGACATATCGCAGATATTTATGCGCACGGAATGTTTTAAACATGGTGTCTGGGCCAGATGTGGAGCCTCTCCCATGAAAGGACACACTCTGCGTGATCCTGTGGTCACAGCTTCATTGGACACGACGGGGGCAAGCAACTGACTGTGCATGACCTACGACTGGCTTGAGGGGGTCCTGCTGAGTGTCCAGCTGTGTCTGGCCCTTGCATTGGCGGTGTGAAGAGCGTCCTCTCAACCCCCCTGGTTCTCTGCCTGCACCTAAACTCTTTGGTTGGCTCACCCTCCAGGCTCAACATGGTATGAGACAAACCCCCTGGTTCTGCATCACAACAGAAACAAATTGACAAATTCACTAATCAGCCAGCTATAGTGGACGATACCAGTGCGACAGGAGGAGCCATCCCTTCAGCAGAGGGTCTATAAACCTCATCCATCCTACATGAGATCCAAGATCTTAAGGACACAATGGAGGGCAAAAAGGGAGAACTAAAAGTAGATCTGGCACTAATATGGCAAGAACTAGGGAATGCTGCACACAGGGTCATGGCGGGTTGGAGAGTAGGGTAACGAGACTGAAGAAGCAGTCAAATCCCAGGAGTTCTGTCTGTCAACCCTGCAACGCCTGGTATGACAACTGAAAGGTCAAGTGGAAGATGCTGAGGGCAGACCGAAGTGCAACAATCTAAGCATCGTGGGCATCCCAGAGAGGGTGGAGGCGGCAGAGCCCACCTCCTTCATATACGTCTGGTTAAAGAGCTGGGTCCCAGCGA